>NC_090838.1:83447142-83750173 GCF_028021215.1 Eschrichtius robustus
ACCTACACCGTTGGAAGCAGTCCCAGCTCCTCTGACACCCTGTGTCTTGGACCAAGGCCCAGAGAGGCTCCTCAAGGTTGGACACAGAGCAGTGAAAGAAGGTTCCCCACACATGGTTCTGAGGAGCAGGAGTTACCTTTGTCCAAAGAGATGCTCTTGTCCTCGAGTCCAATGTTCAAGCTCCACCTGCATCCAAGGGCCCAGTAAAGCTGTCCAGGACTCCCAGGCCTTTAAATGAGCAAGGAAGGAGGGTTATTTCCTGGCTCTGGTTGTGCCCACTTTGACAAGAAAGCTAGTCCAGAACAGAACAGAAGTCCTGTAAGCCTTCAGTGGTGACTGAGAGGCAACACTGGTGTGGCTGGGCTGAGGTCCTGGAGAAACCAGAGCAGAGTAAATGCCAGGAAACACCAATGAGGAAATACAGAAAAGGCCAGGTGCTGAGTGAAGGAGAACTTCCTTCTGGACTGCTTGGAGGCAGAGGTGTGGCTCTCTTGATTCACTGACTTGTGTGAGCCATAGCCTCATTCACCTCTGATTTGGGGCAATTCATTGTCCTCCTTTCAGAGTTTTGCATAACCAGTATGGAGAGCTCATTCTGTATCTGATAGAGATTTACCTGATTAATCTTTTCATCCTCACCACAACCCTTTAGGGGCCATTCATCTTTATTTGTTATGGAAGAAAACAGTCCCTGAGAGATGACAAAACTCACCCAAAGTCACATAGCTACTGAGAAATTTAGCTAAGTTAAAAGCCAAGTCTTGGGACTTCCCTGGTGGTCCAGTGGTTAGGACTCTGCACTTCCACTGCAGGGGGCACGGCTTAGATCCCTGGTCAGGGAATTAAGATCGTGTATGTCGCATGGCACAGCCAAAAAATAAAAATAAAAAGCCAAGTCTTTCTGCTCTTTTTTTTTTTTTCACACACACACACTGTATTTTATTTTTACAAGAGATAAATAGACTGACACCAAGCATTGTAAATGGATGACCACAACAAAAGCAACAATGATTGCAATTACCAAACATGAAACACACTCATACTATGTCATAATATTGACATTCAGTCCAGTAATCCTCCACTGTAACAGCTCCTTTACTTTGCCGTGAAAATTGATTTGTGTATTCTTTGCTTCTGAGTCCTTGTGGGATTTTCTTTTTTAATTCAAACAGAAAGTCACAAAAATTATAATCATCCTCATCAGTTCACTCAGTCCCATGTAATTAATTTTTTTTTCATCTTGATCTTTTGTTAGCACTTTTATGAGTTCATCAGTTTTTCATTAGAGTTCTGAAAATGCTTATTCATTCAGTTCAGCAGTACAGTTACAAGAAACCTGTACTTGTCAGAGTCTTTTCTATGAATTCCTTGAAGATGAAACCCTTTTATAGGAACATATTTGCAAAAGCATCAGAGTACACCCAGAACTGTCTGTAAATGACAAAAGACTTAAAAATGACCACGGTTAAAGATTTGATGAAAGTTCATAATAGTGCAATTCACAAGGAAATTTAGTTATTTCTAAGATATACATTTTAAAGTAATAACTAAAATTATGACTTATAACATTATACCAGAACATATAAGATTTTTAGAAATTTCACGTAATGTCTGAAACATTTATATTAACATACTTCCATACAGATAACCCAATGAAAGTTTAGTATTTGTTGTTTTGTTTGTTTGTTTGTTTACACTGCAGGTTCTTATTAGTCATCAATTTTATACACATCAGTGTATACATGTCAATCCCAATCGCCCAATTCAGCACACCACCATCCCCACCCCACCGCAGTTTTCCCCCCTTGGTGTCCATATGTCTGTTCTCTACATCTGTGTCTCAACTTCTGCCCTGCAAACCAGCTCATCGGTACCATTTTTCTAGGTTCCACATACATGCGTTAATATACGATATTTGTTTTTCTCTTTCTGACTTACTTCACTCTGTATGACAGTCTCTAGATCCATCCACGTCTCAACAAATGACTCAATTTCGTTCCTTTTTATGGCTGAGTAATATTCCATTGTATATATGTACCACTTCTTCTTTATCCATTCTTCTGTTGATGGGCATTTAGGTTGCTTCCATGACCTGGCTATTGTAAATAGTGCTGCAATGAACATTGGGGTGCATGTGTCTTTTTGAATTATGGTTTTCTCAGGGTATATGCCCAGTAGTGGGATTGCTGGATCATATGGTAATTCTATTTTTAATTTTTTAAGGAACCTCCATACTGTTCTCCATAATGGCTGTATCAATTTACATTCCCACCAACAGTGCAAGAGGGTTCCCTTTTCTCCACACCCTCTCCAGCATTTGTTGTTTGTAGATTTTCTGATGATGCCCATTCTAACTGGTGTGAGGTGATACCTCATTGTAGTTTTGATTTGCATTTCTCTAATAATTAGTGATGCTGAGCAGCTTTTCATGTGCTTCTTGGCCATCTGTATGTCTTCTTTGGAGAAATGTCTATTTAGGTCTTCTGCCCATTTCAGGATTGGGTTGTTTGTTTCTTTAATATTGACCTGCATGAGCTGTTTATATATTTTGAAGATTAATCCTTTGCCCGTTGATTCATTTGCAAATATTTTCTCCCATTCTGAGGGTTGTCTTTTCATCTTGTTTATGGTTTCCTTTGCTGTGCAAAAGCTTTGAAGTGTCATTAGATCCCATTTGTTTATTTTTGTTTTTATTTCCATTACTCTAGGAGGTGGATCAAAAAAGATCTTGCTGTGATCTATGTCAAAGAGTGTTCCTCCTATGTTTTCCTCTAAGAGTTTTATAGAGTCCGGTCTTACATTTAGGTCTCTAATCCATTTTGAGTTTCTTTTTGTGTATGGTGTTAGGGAGTGTTCTAATTTCATACTTTTACATGTAGCTGTCCAGTTTTCCCAGCACCACTTATTGAAGAGACTGTCTTTTCTCCATTGTATATCTTTGCCTCCTTTGTCATAGATTAGTTGACCACAGGTGCGTGGGTTTATCTCTGGGCTTTCTATCTTGTTCCATTGATCTATGTTTCTGTTTTTGTGCCAGTACCATATTGTCTTGATTACTGTAGCTTTGTAGTATAGTCTGAAGTCAGGGAGTCTGATTCCTCCAGCTCTGTTTTTTTCCCTCAAGACTGCTTTGGCTATTCGGGGTCTTTTGTGTCTCCATACAAATTTTAAGATGATTTGTTCTAGTTCTGCAAAAAATGCCATTGGTAATTTGATAGGGATTGCATTGAATCTGTAGATTGCTTTGGGTAGTATAGTCATTTTCACAATATTGATTCTTCCAATCCAAGAACATGATATATCTCTCCACCTGTTGGTATCATCTTTAATGTCTTTCATCAGTGTCTTATAGTTTTCTGCATACAGGTCTTTTGTCTCCCTAGGTAGGTTTATTCCTAGGTATTTTATTCTTTTTGTTGCAATGGTAAATGGGAGTGTTTCCATAATTTCTCTTTCAGATTTTTCATCATTAGTGTATAGGAATGCAAGAGATTTCTGTGCATTAATTTTGTATCCTGCAACTTTACCAAATTCATTGATTAGCTCTAGTAGTTTTCTGGTGGCATCTTTAGCATTCCCTATGTATAATATCATGTCATCTGCAAGCAGTGACAGTTTTACTTCTTCTTTTCCAATTTGTATTCCTTTTATTTCTTTTTCTTCTCTGATTGCTGTGGCTAGGACTTCCAAAACTATGTTGAATAATAGTGGTGAGAGTGGACATCCTTGTCTCTTTCCTGATCTTAGAGGAAATGCTTCCAGTTTTTATGTTGAGGTAGGTTTATTATGTTGAGGTAGGTTCCCTCTATGCCCACTTTCTGGAGGGTTTTTATCATAAATGGGTGTTGAATTTTGTTAAAAGCTTTTTCTGCATCTATTGAGATGATCATACGGTTTTTATTCTTCAATTTGTTAATATGGTGTATCACACTGATTGATTTGTGTATATTGAAGAATCCTTGCATCCCTGGGATAAATCCCACTTGATTGTGGTGTATGATCCTTTTAATGTGTTGTTGGATTCTGTTTGCTAGTACTTTGTTGAGGATTTTTGCATCTATATTCATCAGTGATATTGGTCTGTAATTTTCTTTTTTTGTAGTATCTTTGTCTGGTTTTGGTATCAGGGTGATGGTGGCCTCATAGAATGAGTTTGGGAGTGTTCCTTCCTCTGCAATTTTTTGGAAGAGTTTGAGAAGGATGGGTGTTAGCTCTTCTCTAAATGTTTGATAGAATTCACCTGTGTAGCCATCTGGTCCTGGACTTTTGTTTGTTGGAAGATTTTTAATCACACTTTCAATTTCATTATTTGTGATTGGCCTGTTCATATTTTCTATTTCTTCCTGGTTCAGTCTTGGAAGGTTATACCTTTCTAAGAATTTGTCCATTTCTTCCAGGTTGTCCATTTTATTGGCATAGAGTTGCTTGTAGTAGTCTCTCAGGATGCTTTGTATTTCTGCGGTGTCTGTTGTAACTTCTCCTTTTTCATTTCTAATTTTATTGATTTGAGTCCTCTCCCTCTTTTTCTTGATGAGTCTGACTAATGGCTTATCAATTTTGTTTATCTTCGGAAAGAACCAGCTTTTAGTTTTATTGATCTTTGTTATTGTTTTCTTTGTTTCTATTTCATTTATTTCCGCTCTGATCTTTACGATTTCTTTCCTTCTGCTAACTTTGGGTTTTGTTTGTTCTTCTTTCTCTAGTTCCTTTAGGTGTAAGGTTAGATTGTTTACTTGAGATTTTTCTTGTTTCTTTAGGTAGGCTTGTATAGCTATAAACTTCCCTGTTAGAACTGCTTTTGCTGCATCCCATAGGTTTTGGATCGTCGTGTTTTCATTATCATTTGTCTCTAGGTATTTTTTGATTTCCTCCTTGATTTTTTCAGTGACCTCTTGGTTATTTAGTAACGTATTGTTTAGCCTCCATGTGTTTGTGTTTTTTACGTTTTTTTCCTGTAATTCATTTCTAATCTCATAGCGTTGTGGTCAGAAAAGATGCTTGATATGATTTCAATTTTCTTAAATTTACTGAGGCTTGATTTGTGACCCAAGATGTGATCTATCCTGGAGAATGTTCCATGCGCACTTGAGAAGAAAATGTAATCTGCTGTTTTTGGATGGAATGTCCTATAAATATCCATTAAATCTATCTGGCCTATTGTGTCATTTAAAGCTTCTGTCTCCTTATTTATTTTCATTTTGGATGATCTGTCCATTGGTGTAAGTGAGGCGTTAAAATCCCCCACTATTATTGTGTTACTGTCGATTTCCTCTTTTATAACTGTTAGCAGTTGCCTTATGTATTGAGGTGCTCCTATGTTGGGTGCATATATATTTATAATTGTTATATCTTCTTCTTGGATTGATCCCTTGATCATTATGTAGTGTCCTTCCTTGTCTCTTGTAACATTCTTTATTTTCAAGTCTATTTTATCTGATATGAGTATAGCTACTCCAGCTTTCTTTAGATTTCCATTTGCATGGAATATCTTTTTCCATTCCCTCACTTTCAGTCTGTATGTGTCCCTAGGTCTGAAGTGGGTCTCTTGTAGACAGCATATATATGGGTCTTGTTTTTGTATCCATTCAGCAAGCCTGTGTCTTTTGGTTGGAGCATTTATTCCATTCACGTTTAAGGTAATTATCGATATGTATGTTCCTCTGATCATTTTCTTAATTGTTTTGGGTTTGTTTTTGTAGGTCCTTTTCTTCTCTTGTGTTTCCCACTTAGAGAAGTTCCTTTAGCATTTGTTGTAGAGCTGGTTTGGTGGTGCTGAATTCTCTTAGCTTTTGCTTGTCTGTAAAGCTTTTGATTTCTCCATTGAATCTGAATGACATCCTTGCCGGGTAGAGTAATCTTGGTTGTAGGTTCTTCCCTTTCATCACTTTAAGTATATCATGCCACTCCCTTCTGGCTTGTAGAGTTTCTGCTGAGAAATCAGCTGTTAACCTTATGGGAGTTCCCTTGTATGTTATTTGTCGTTTTTCCCTTGCTGCTTTCAATAATTTTTCTTTGCCTTTAATTTTTGCCAATTTGATTACTATGTGTCTCAGCATGTTTCTCCTTGGGTTTATCCTGTATGGGACTCACTGTGCTTCCTGGACTTGAGTGGCTATTTCCTTTCCCATGTTAGGGAAGTGTTTGACTATAATCTCTTCAAATATTTTCTCGGGTCCTTTCTCTCTCTCTTCTCCTTCTGGGACCCCTATAATGCAAATGTTGTTGTTTTTAATGTTGTCCCAGAGGTCTCTTAGGCTGTCTTCATTTCTTTTCATTCTTTTTTCTTTAGTCTGTTCCGCAGCAGTGAATTCCACCATTCTGTCTTCCAGGTCACTTATCCGTTCTTCTGCCTCAGTTATTCTGCTATTGATTCCTTCTAGTGTAGTTTTCATTTCAATTATTTTGTTGTTCATCTCTGTTTGTTTGTTCTTTAATTCTCCTAGGTCTTTGTTAAGCATTTCTTGCATCTTCTCGATCTTTGCCTCCATTCTTATTCCGAGGTCCTGGATCATCTTCATTATCATTATTCTGAATTCTTTTTCTGGAAGGTTGTCTATCTCCACTTTATTTAGTTGTTTTTCTGGGGTTTTATCTTGTTCCTTCATCTGCTATATAGCCCTCTGCGTTTTCATCTTGTTTATCTTTCTGTGAATGTGGTTTTTGTTCCACAGGGTGCAGGATTATAGTTTTTCTTGCTTCTGCTGTCTGCCCTCTGGTGGTTGAGGCTATCTAAGAGGCTTGATGGGAGGCTCTGGTGGTGGGTAGAGCTGACTGTTGATGTGGTGGTCAGAGCTCAGTAAAACTTTAATCCACTTGACTGTTGACGGGTGGGGCTGGGTTCCCTCCCTGTTGGTTGTTTGGCCTGGGGCGACCCAACACTGGAGCCTACCTGGGCTCTTTGGTGGGGCTAATGACAGACTCTGGGAGGGCTCACGCCAAGGAGTACTTCCCAGAACTTCTGCTGCCAGCGTCCTTGTCCCCACGGTGAAACAGAGCCAACCCCCCCCCCCCGCCTCTGCAGGAGACCTTCCAACACTAGCAGGTAGGTCTGGTTCAGTCTCCCCTGGGGTCACTGCTCCTTCCCCTGGGTCCCGATGCGCACACTATTTTGTGTGCGCCCGCCAAGAGTGGGGTCTCTGTTTCCCCCAGTCCTGTTGAAGTCATGCAATCAATTCCCACCAGGCTTCAAAGTCTGATTCTCTAGGAATTCCTCCTCCCGTTGCTGGACCCCCAGGTTGGGAAGCCTGACGTGGGGCTCAGAACCTTCACTCCAGTGGGTGGGCTTCTGTGGTATAAATGTTCGCCAGTCTGTGAGTCACCCACCCACCAGTTATGGGATTTGATTTTACTCTGATTGCGCCCCTCCTACAGTCTCATTGTGGCTTCTCCTTTGTCTTTGGATGTGGGGTATCTTTTTTGGTGAGTTCCAGTGTCTTCCTGTCGATGATTGTCCAGCAGCTAGTTGTGATTCTGGTGTTCTCGCAAGAGGGAGTGAGAGCACGTCCTTCTACTCCGCCATCTTGGTTCCTCCAGTCTTTCTGTTCTTAACCACTATGTGATATGTTTCCTTTGGGCCATGGTCTCCTGCACCTTGTGTTAACTGAGGCACATAGGAGGCCTTGTGCTCAGTGGTGGATATTAAAAACTGCACCGTGTCCAAGGAGACTCACATAGTAGGTGGAAACTTGGAGATCTTCTGGCTTCCTATCTCTGCATTAGGAATCAGACTCAGCCTCAACATTGGTGGTGAAAGGGAATCATTACCCTTGAAACCCATATTGTTGTTCAGGCCTAAATGTTTTAAGAAAAGAAAAAAGAAAATCTACTCATTCTATGCCAAAATTTGCTTCCATGTAACTCACAACCACTGATCAGGGTTCTGTCCTCTGAAATCCACCACCAACTCTCTCCCTGGGAGTATTGCAATAACCCCTAACTGGTCTCCCTGGTTCTGTTCTTACCTCCTTAGAGTTAAACTTCCACCCAGAAGTGAGCAAGATCAAAGATGTCGATGTTGTCCCTTCACACCCCTGCTCAGAACTCTTCAGTGGCTTCGCATCACACCCAGAAGCTCTCACCATGGCTTACACAAGCCCACATAACCTTGCCCTTGCTTGTCTCTCCACACGCCTTCTATCCCTGCCCTTCCAACCCTCCCTGCTCTAACTGCACTGGCGTCTTGCTGATTCTCCCACCAGAGAGCTCATCCTCACAGTGAGCCTCTCTTGTTTCCCTGCAGGAGTGGGTTTCCCCAGATCATTATGGGGTTCACCCCCTCACTTCTATGCATTTGCAAGAAAAACAATCTCTAAATGATGTCTTCCCTGACTGCCCTATCTCGAAGAGCCCCCTCACTCATGCTCTGATTTCTGATTCTTCTCTATTATTTTCTTTATAAAATATATGTCTCCATGGCCATGGATATTTATCTGTGTATGTACATATGTATGTATGCATTGTCCTCACCACCAAAATGCCAGCTCCATGGGGCCAAGGAACTTGTGTGTCTTGTTAAGTATATCCTTAATGTCTGGAATAGTGTCTGGTCCATTATTGGGATTAATAAAAATTTGTTAAATAAACAAAGGAATGAATGGAGTATTCTATGAATAAGAGGAGGACTGGGAAGAGAGAAAGGGAGAGAGCTGCCTTGTAGGAACATCACTTGAGATGAGGGGCGAGTTCCTGTCCCCCTCATGGAGAAGCGTCAGGGGCGGCTCTCCTGTCCCATATCAGGAATGCAGTGCCCCAGGAGAATCTTTCAAACAGGTAGAGGAGACTGGGAGCTTCACCTTCAGCTGGATGATCGATACACCTAGAGACATTCGGGCTCACCCTGGCTCCTCAGCCAGGACAGGGTGTTTAGGGAGGGAGTTCTTAGGGAGACTGACATGGGTTCCAACCTTGCACCCAGGAGACCATAGGCCCAGTTGGTCCAAGAGCATCCAGTTTATGCCCATCATCCCAGTGTGATTCTTTTTTTTCTTTTTTTCTTTTCTTTTTTCTTTTCTTTTTTTTTTTTTTTTTTTTTGGGCTGTGCCTCGAGGCTTGTGGGATCTTAGTTCCCCTCAACCAGGGCTCAAACCCAGGCCCCAGAAGTGAAAGCACCAAGTCCTAACCAATGGACCTCTAGGGAATTTCCTCAGTGTGATTCTTAATAGAGCTCCTTTTAGTCTCTTAAGAGTCTTTGTCACCTCACAGCTCTAGGGAAATTACCTACATAAGGAAAGGCAGAGGAGAAACAGGTCTACCTTTTTGTAGGAGCCATGAGAAATGGAAAGCTCAGGGATTGCTGTGATATCTATCACCAGGAATAAATCTAATCTCTGACACTGATGTGGCCACTCAAATACTGAAAGGCAGAAGGTGTTAGGATGGGATAAGGAGGTTGGGGCAATGCCTGCGGGGCTCAGGAAGTCATCAATGTGTTTGGAAAAATAGTATCTCCACATCTTTCTCCAAATCTTGGGACAAGTAAAAATATAATGGAAAGTAAAAAAATCACAACAAGAGAAATCATCATATAATGGAGAATGAAGTTTACCGACATGATGTGGGAAGAAACTTTATTTCATAAAAAGGTAGAAGAAGAGATAAACCTTTGTAATAAATATGCTCTAGATGAATGGGAGCCATGTCAGATTATGACTTGTGAGTTCATGGAAAAAACCCACAGAAGACTCTCAGAAACCATTGCCAGGATGGGATGGGGGAACTTTCCAATTAGCTGTGCACTAGCATTATGCACTGAAATATGAAGTATGATTTCTATTAATGATGCTTTTTTTGTAACCACCCACCCCAGTAGTGAAGCCAGGGGAAACCTGAGTTTAGGAAGATACCACATTCCCCAACTATCCTACTGGGTTCTTAGAAATGGGAGACTTCATGGGAACCTGCTTTACAAATGATAGAACTCCTTATGAATGCAAGGAATCAATATTATGATCGTTATATCTCATTAAAGTCATTCCATTCATAACAGAGCAACTGATAGACAAAATTTTTATTTCACAAATTTAACTCTCCATGAGATCTAGTGATAATGCTTTAGGTGAAAGTTTCATAAACACCACTAGTTCTTCATTCAAACCAGCAGAATATATAACTTCACTGAGACACAAGCCACACCCAGGAGGGGCTCAGCTTTCTTTTATAAATTTATTTGTTGATTTTTAAATTTGTGGCTGCGTTGGGTCTTCGTTGTTGCATGCAGGCTTTCTCTAGTTGCTGCGAGAGGGACTATTATTCATTGCAGTGGCTTCTGTTGTTGCAGAGCACGGGCTCTAGGTGCACGGGCTTCAATTGTTGTGGCACACGGGCTCAGTAGTTGTGGCTCGAGGACTCTAGAGTGCAGGCTCAGTAGTTGTGGTGCACGGACTTAGTTGCTCCATGGCATGTGGGATCTTCCCGGACCAGGGCTCAAACCCGTGTCCCCTGCATTGGCAGGTGGATTCTTAACCACTGCGCCACCAGGGAAGTCCCTAAGCTTTCTTTTTGGTCTTTTCTTTTATGGAATTTCTATGTCTGCTTCTTCCCACCAGGATTCAAAAGATCTTGATACAACGTCACAGAGAAATGTATCTGAAAATCTAGAGATCCGGGCTCCAAATGAAAGAATCATCACCTTCATTTATTATTTGAAGCATAATTAGCAAGGATGTTAAGTAGAGTTTTCTTTATTATTTTTGTCAAGGTGTCTTAATTTAGCTACATGGCAATAGCAAAGACCCTCAGTTTCCCTGGACTGTTTTCCATGTGGCCCCTGGGAGAGCACATATAGCTCGGCCCAACATTGCATGGATGTTAGGTCATTGCATGGATGTATGGAGGGCAGTAAGGTACCCTTGGGTGAAAAGCCCAACCACAGATGTGTCCTTCCTTCTAGACTAAGAATTGACTGCTTATTCCCCTTTTAACCTGGTGTGTACTTTCAGAAATTGGACATAATTCTGGCAACTCTGCCTTCCCTTGTTGAATGGTAGGTATGACAACGTTCATCTCAGAAGCACTATTATTTTTCTTTCTTTCTTTTTTAATTAAAGGATAGTTGCTTTATAGTGCTGTGTTTCAGAAGCACTTCGAGAGCTAGAATGGAAGAAACCAAGACAAGATTCTCTGCCTGGAGAACCACCCGCAACCTTAGATCAACCTTAAGCCTGAAGTAGAGTGAACCAAAAGTTAGTGGTGTAGGCTTTCCCCAGTTCTTGGGTAACAATGAGAGGACAGCCTCCATTGGAACAGGAAGCAATGAACCAACCAGGAAAGGCTACAGACTCAAAGGTGGAGGTACTGCTGCTCTGGTCATGGTAGAAGGGAAAGGGCTTCACAGGCTCGGTTCGGCGGTACAGATCCATTATGTTCTGTTCCTGAAGGGCGAGGAGGAAGCCCCAGGGAGAAACATAACTGTTAAGAGTTGTTCCACATTCTTTACACACTAACAGTTCCTATCCAAGATAGTCTTCTCCATTCATTAAAACAGGCCTGGGAACCTCTATTTCATATTATACCATTAAAAATTATGAGCCTCAGATACTTTACAGATGTGAAGTTTATGAGTGAAACCTTAGACCACCAATTTCAGTGGTTCTTACTGCGAGCCTTTGAAGGAAAACAGTGTTGACATCAGAGTTTTTGAGAATACAAAGCACAGGTTTAGTCATTACCTGTTGCTTAGAAATGGAGAAAGCCAAGGAATATTTACATAACAGTTACCATGAATTTTGAATTCAAACAGAATTGTTTAAGGTCAGGTGTCTCCAACCTCAGAACTATTGACATTCTGGGTGGGATAATCCTTTGCTGTCAGGGGCTGTCTTGTGTAAGGAGGGACGTTGAGGCGTATAGCAGCATCCCTGGCCTCTACCCACCAGAGATCAGTAGCATATCACCCAGCCCCCAGTTGTGGCAACCAAAAATATCTCCAGACACTGACAAATTTCTGGGGAGCAAAATTGCCCCTTGTTGAAAACCACTGTTTATATCCTGTCATCAAATTGAGTGTCTGCCTATGCTTGTTTGCTGAAAAAGGTCAAGAGATTTCCTAAAGCACACAGAAGCCTGGTTTGTGATCTTCCTATAACCTAAAATATTTCTTAAATAATGGAGAATAGCAATTACTAAAATGTTTGTTACAGAGAATTAAGTTTGTTCGCTTAAAGTTGAAAACTATCTCTTGTCAAAAAGATGTTTTAATTGGCTCATCCACCTAGTGATAATCAACTGCTGAAACCATCAGAGCTGATTTTACCCACACATCTACCATTAGCCCTCTCCATCAGCCGGTTCCGCACCCTTGGAGTCAACCAAATGTGGACCAAAAATATTTGGAAAAAAACAAAAAATTCCAGAAATTTCCAAAACGCAAAACTTGAATTTGCTGTGTGCTGGCAAATATTTACATAGGGTTTACATTGTATTAGGTATTATAAGCAATCTAGAGAGGATTTAAAGTAGAATATATGAGAGGATGTGCATAAGTTACATGCCTATATAGGTTATATAAGGAACTTGAGTATCCACTTTGGTATCCGTAGCGGGTAGAGGGGTCCTACAACAAATCCCCTGCAGATACCAAGGGACAACTGTGTGTGTGTGTGTGTGTGTATGTTCTTTTTTTTTAATTGGAGTATAATTGCTTTACAATGTTGTGTTAGTTTCTGCTGTATAATGAAGTGAATCAGCTATATGTATACATATATCCCCTCCTTCTTGGACATCCCTCCCACCCCTCCCCCATTCCACCCACCTGGGTCATCACAGAGCACCAATCTGAGCTTCCTGTGCTTTATAACAGGTTCCCACTAGCTATCTATTTTACTCATGGTAGTGTATATATGTCAGTCCTAATCTCCCAATTCGTCTCCTATATGTTCTATATCTACATTTATTCTATTGACGTCAGGAATAAATCTAAAAGCCTTCCTCTTTGCTGAATTATTTCTTAAGCAAGATAAGTGATTTTAGCAGATTAGTTTCAAAGCACCCCTGCAATTTTTTCTTATTCTCTCATAATATATGCAACCCAAAAAGAACCAAAAATAAATATGCATAAGGATAATAACTTGTCCTTTAAAAGATTCTTAAAAAGCTAGAGTTTCCATCAAATGAGCACTTTGTGAAATAAATGAGCTTCTCCCTCCTAGCCAGGCATGGACAAGACCCTTATTTGCCGTACTCACCTTAAGCTGCAGTGTGGGCTGCCCCTTGACCTCCGTGCAGAATAGGCAGAGCTCCGGCTCCTTCAGTCCCAGGTAGACGGGATTCCCTCTGTCCTCTCAAGTGTCTCCGTATAATTGCATGAGATTAAGCTAACAGTGACTGGGAACACAACATAGTCACAGAACAACACTATGATCACCCTCTAGTTCATTATTGCCAATGAGATATGCCCAGTTAACAAGCCTATTCATAGTGAATAAAAAGCTAAGCACACAACACACAACAGTACTGGCCAAAGAGACTGCCTTTGACAGATCTTGGCCACTCACCTGGATCCATAAGGTGCTTCCTTGGGACTGCTTTGAGGGTCTGGCCTTAAGGACCCACACCTGATGATTGACATCCTGAATATTCCCCTGAACAGGGTTTGCCCTGGAAAATACTGTAAAGAAACTCGAAATGCAAATGTAAGGATGAAGGTACAGAATGTCCCCCCTTTCCAATTTTTTGCCCTTCCATGTAGAACTTTACCTGAATCCTTACCTTTTTCATCCATTATTGGTGGTGATGTTTTAGAACTGCCAAGGTGTGAAGACATTTATGTGCAGACTGACCCCACGAGAGGACCTGAGTCAGTCCCAAGCCACAGTTTGACCCTGAATCATAAGAAGAGCTGGTGACCAGCCCAATAATGACCCCAGTCAGAATCTACACTCCCAGAACTCACCTCACTCCCTCACCTGCTCACCTTCTTGGATGTAGCCTACCTTCCTGCAGAAGCAGTTGTACCTGTGAATCTTGTTCAGACCTAAACCCAGAGCCTTAAGAAGACAGGAGTGCCAAGGCCAGAGGCCCAGAAGCAAGAGAAGATCAAAGGTCAGCAGGCTTTGCGGTTACAGAGGACCCCGTGTCCCTACCACTATGGACTATGGCTTCCTCTGTACTCGGGCGCTCTGATGGACTCCAATAAGGCCCAAGCCTTTGATCCATGTAGTGAAGGGAGGAGGTTCTGCCTCACTGGGGTTAGGACTGAACCTTGAGTATTTGTCAGTTCCTGGTGCCGGGGGATTCAGTGAGGCTTTATATAAAGAAATTTCAATGGAAGCAGGATTGTGACCTGTCTATGCACCCTGAAAAAGGAGGCATGCTAAGCTTTTAAGAGCAGCCAGCAGGGAATATAGTCATCAACATTGAGTTTGAGGAAAGAAGTATTATGTGACTGCCCCATGGCCAATGACTAAACTCTGATACTGCAAAATGACACACGGTAATGTTATTCCTAAGAGTGGAAACCCACAGTAGGTGCAAGGTAGACTGAGAAAGGGATGGGTCCCCTAAGACCTGTGTAGGTTCTAAACACTCCTGGTCTAGTAACCATATCCCCTGCCAATCTCAGACAAAAAACAAAAAAAAAACACCCCAGTATATGCTCCTCCAGCTTTTCAGAGCCCGTGTGCATGCTGCTTCTCCACTCAAGGGAGCCTCACCTGGGGCAAGGTCAGCTCCTGCACACCTTGCCCCTCATGGACTCTACATTAGTGGGGAAGGGAGGTTGGCCCAGATACTCCAGTGCCCTGAGCTAGCAGACATGCATTAGGTTTTCCGCAAAGGGAAGCTGAGGCAGTGCTGGCGAGACTCTTCCCCAACCTTTCAGCCCATCTGAGTTCACTTTCTCTGTGGTGATTGCCAGCACCGGTCAGCTCCACACCTCAAGTGCTTGCATCTCAGGAGCAATCTCAACTGATTGCGGAAGGGACTGGTGAATACATGTCCCAGCCTCTTCGGCCTCTGGTGGGACAATGCTAATGTTTCTCATAAGGCTCCTAGCTACCTCATCAGCCTACCCAGCCACATAAAGACACCCTCATGTTCACACCTTATACCCTTCCAAGGAATTCTTGCTTCTCGATCTTGTGCTAGGTAGTCCCATAGCTGTCCTCTCGGGAGTGTGGAGTCATGAATCACCTACAATTAAATGTACAACAGGCTTCCTCGAGTCAAAACTGGGATTCAGAATCAAGCTGAGTCTATAAAGAGGTCCTGTCCCGAGTATCCATTAGAGTGAGTTGATTTCCATGCTCTGAGAAGAAAGTCCAGAGCTTATGACATCACCCCCATGCTCCTTATACAGGACTGGACGCACGTGGATATCTTAAGAGGAGGGGCTCTATGTCCTGCCATCAGGTACAAAGAAGCAAACATCCAGGACACATTGGTATGGATGCTGCATATACTAATGCAAACTCATTCAGGACCACAGCTGAAAAATTATGTGTCCTTTCAGATTCCTTATTTCATCCTATAAATACATGGAGCTCTACATGGCCTGGAAATTTAGCCCACAGTGCCATTAGCGGAGGTGATGGGGGCTTCAGTGATACCAGATAACCCAAGACCTCTATGTATCTCTCCCTAGTATGGAAGTGGCATCCTTCATAGCCAAGGGGGTAGATGCTCCTGAGAAGGGAAATTGAGTCAAATGTGATGAAGGAAATTCTGTCTCTGCTAGAAAAGAACTCCATAAGAATACAATTTAGAGATACACCTGCCCCGCTCTCTTTAGCTAGCCAGAACTGGATTTGCCTTGGCATTTAGTTCCTTTGTCCATTCGTATCTATCTTTCACTTCTCAGTTTAAGGTCTAACATAGTCACCTCAGCCCCACAAATCCTTCCCAACTCTGATAGCATGATTCCCACCACTCAATTTGGCTATTGTTCACATATTGCCAAATTGTCACATGGAACTGTCCTCGTTCTGTACATCCTTGATGTTCAAAGTGTGGTCCATGGAGCAGCCACACTGGCATCGTCCAGCAGTTTGTCAGAAATGCAGAATCTCAGGCTCTACCCCAGATTTACAGAATCAGGACCTGAAATAAAAGAGCATTAAAACCACAATATGTTCTGTGCTGATATAGAACACACCCCTGCCAGCACTCTAGTCACATCAGTACAAAAAGAAAGAAGTCAGGATTCAGTGTCTGCCTGGGGCTGGGGAGTGGACAAGCCAATCAGATCTAGGCCCACCCTCACCTTTCCTCAGTCTCTGGAACCCATGGGGTAGGCTGTCTTGGCACTGAAAAAAGGGGGGAGAGATGAGAGTAGTAAAGAAAAGAAGTCATTCCTGGAAGGCTGTGGCCATGGACCGGCCCTCACAAGGATTTTCACTTTGAGTACTTATAGTTTGATTGAAGCAGAAACTCTCAAACTGTATTTGGTTTAATTTAGGTCAAATACTTTCTACCAGAAGGAAAGAGAAAGTCTCTCTAAAGGAGGGCAGAGCCACTCATATAATTTTTCAAAGATGACAAGCTGTAAGTAGTTGAAGATTACCAGGCATACAAGCAAACAAGATCACAAGAATAAGAACAAAAGGAAAGAAGGAAAGAGAAAGAAAGAAAGAAAGAAAGAAAGAAAGAAGAAAGAAAGAAAGAAAGAAAGAAAGAAAGAAAGAAAGAAAGAAAGAAAGAAAGAAAGAAAGAAAGAAAGAAAAGAAAAGAAAGGAAGGAAGGAAGGAAGGATGGAAGGAAGGAAGGAAGAAAGAAAGAAAGAAAGAAAGAAAGAAAGAAAGAAAGAAAGAAAGAAAGAGATAGAAACATACCCACACAGACATCAGATTTTGTAACTATTATACACAGAGCTTAAAACAACTGTCCTAAGCATGTTTCAGAAACAAATAACACAAATAAGAATATTTTTCTAGAATAGCAAATTTATGAAAAGTGGCAAATTTAGAAGTCAAACAGTATCTCTTGAACTGTAAAATACAATAAGCAAAATAAGCCAATATTTGTATTTGGCAACAGACAGCACACAGCAGAAGAATGATGTGAGAGAATGATGTCATCAAGGTGGTGGTTTAGAAATTTCTAGGGCTTGTCCCCTCCCAGAAACATCAATTTGAACAACTCTCTATGCACGAAAATACCTTCACAAGAGCTAAGGATTCGAGGTTAGGGATTACAGCACTTGGGTGGAGCACAGAAATAAGAAAAGATGCATTGAAGAAGGTAGGAAAGACAGTTTCACATTATTCCCGTCATCCTTACCCTATGGAGAGAGACATCCAACCTATGGGAGAAGGAGGTGAGTGAGGACTTGATTTCACAGTGGACTCCACCATCAGCCCACCCCAGCACCAGACCAGCTCTTGTGGCCCCAGGCTTTTGGCTGACCCCAGCATCAGGCCAGTTCCCAGGGCCCCAGGGTCCTGGTGGGTGTGCACAAAACCAGGCTACCAGCCCACCCCAGCACCAGGCAGTTTCCCATGAACCCAGGCTCCAGGTAGGCTCCTGACCCTCACTAGCACTAGGTTGACTCCATGGCCCCAGGTTCCCAGCCTACCCCAGCACCAGGATGGCTTCTACAGACCTAAACTCCAGATGAACTTTCATGAAACTAGGCTCTTGGACTGCACCAGTGCAAGGCTGGTACCATTGACCCCAGGTCCAGGCAGGCTCCTGTGGACCCAGGCTCCTGACTCACCCCAGCACCAGGCAACCCCCATGGCCTCAGGCTTTAGGCAGGCTACCCTGGACTAGGCTCTAGGCAGGCTCCTATGGATGCAGGCTCCCAGCCCAACCCAGCATTGACTGCCCACACAGCCATAGCTTTCAGACTGACTCCCACGGCCCCAACCTCCAGGCTGGCCCCAACCTCCAGGCTGGCCCCATGGATTCAACCTCCAGGTTGGCCCCATGAGGCCTGGAACTATAGGCTACAGGATGAGTCCTACAGCCCCAGTTTTCAGGCTCACCCAAATGCCAGGGTGACCTAGGTAGCCCCACCTTCCAGGCCAGCTCCTGTGAACCCAGAATCCAGGCCTGTCCCAGCACCAGGCCAGATCCTGTGGACCCAGATGCCAGGTCCACCCCAGGGTTCCCTAGCACCTGACTGGCCTGCACAGACCCACGATCCAGGACCACCCACACAGACTCAGGTTCCAGGCTTACCACCACAAACTCAGGCACCTGGCCAGCCCCAGTGAACTCAGGCATAGTGTAGCCCCTGTGGATCCAAGCACTAGGTATAGCCACCTGCTGACCCAGGCACCAGACCTGCCTGTCCAACGACTCCAGGAGCAAGCCCACCAATGGACACCACCAGATGCCACACTCAGAATCTCTGGACAGGCTGACTGGTGAAGGGCTTTCCCTTCCAAACCTGGACTGCGAAGACTGGAAGAAGCAACTACTTCTTTAAATGCACAGACACCAATGAAGGCCACAAGGATCACAAATAATAAGAAAACATGACACCAAAGGAAACTAATATAGCTCCAATGACTGACCCTAAAGTAGAGGAGATAAATGGACTGGCAAATAATTCTGAATAATCCTCTAAAGAAATTCAGTGAACTATAAGAACACACAGACAACAAAACAAAATTAGAAAAATAATGCATTTTAAAAAAATGAGTCCAACAAAGAAACAAAAACCATTAAATATCTATAAAAAACAAACAGAAATCCTAGAGTTGAAGGACTCTTCAACTCTGCAATGACTGATCTGAAGAATTCCGTAGACAGCTTCAACAGCAGACTTGATCTAACAGAAGAAGGAATTAGAGGAACAGAAGACAAGTCATTTGAAATTATTCAGTCAGAGGAGAAAAAAAAATAATTAAAACTGGAGAAGAGGGCTTCTATATCAAGATGGTGGTGTACAAAATCCTGAACTCACATCCCATGGACACAACAAATCTACAGCTGTATATGAAATACTTTCCTCTGAAAAAGACCTGAAAACTAACTGAACAGTGCATCCACAACAAAGGATAAAAGGGCCACATTTAGAGGGGTAGGAGGGGCAGAGACTTGGTCTCACCAAAAACCCCACCTTAGGTATGGCAACCCACAAGTGGGAGAGGTCTCAAAAGAATATGGAGCTTTACCCTGAAGAGTGAGGGGTTTATGTTCCACATCAGGCATCCCAAATCCTCAGGACCTATGCCAGAGAGACAAGCCCACAAAACTTTGGCTTTGAAAACCAACAGGGTTTATGTCCAGAAAAAACCATAGAGCTGTAGGGAATGGAGAACCTGCTCTTAAAGGGCTCATGAACTGACTCACTTGCCCTGTGACCTCACACAGGAGTGGCAGTTTAAAGGGCGGCTGGACTGTGTGTGGAGAAGGTACACTTGCTGGTCTTGGGGTGACTGCCAGAGAGGCAGGAACCTGCTGAGACTCTCTCTGGGAATGGTGGGCATCATCTTTAAGTTCTCTTTCTGCCTTGCTAGTGTCAGCATTGGTGGTGCCATTTTGGCACTCTCCCTCTCACCTGCTAGAGCCTGTAGGCACACCACACCACACCATGCCACAGCTGTGGTCCTGCTACATCTAGCAATTACCCACAGCCCACACAAGGATGTCCCTTGAGTGCCTAGCTCTGGTGGCCAGGGAATAGTGTATCTGGGCCCCATGGGCCATCTCTGCACAAGACCACTCCTTTAAGACTGGGAGAGGTAGCTGTTTCACCTAATAATACATAGAAACAAACACAGAGAGTCAAGCAAAACGGGGAGCCAGAGGAATATGTTCCAAATGAAAAAAACAAGATAAAACATCAGAAAAAGACCCTAATGAAACAGAGATAAGTAATCTACCTGATAAAAAGTTCAAAGTAATGGTCATAAAGATGCTTATGAAACTTGAAAGAAGAATAGATGAGATGAACACAGTGAGAACTTTAACAAAGAGACAGAAAATATAAGAAAGTATGAAAGAGAAGTCACAGAGCTGAAGAATACAATAGCGTAACTGAAAAAATACACTAGAGGGGTTAAACAGCAGACCAGATGAAGTAGAAGAATGGATCAGTGACCTCAAAGAGAGGGTACTGGAAATGACCCAAACAGAGCAACAAAAAGAAAAAAGAATTTTAAAAAGTGAAAATAGCTTAAGAGACCTATGGGACGACAAGAAGCAGAATAGCATCCACATTGTAGTGGTCCCAGAAGAAGAAAGAGAAAAAGGGGCAGAAAACTTATTTGAAGTAATAATGGCTGAAAACCTCTAACCTGTGGAAGGAAACAGACATTCAGGACAAGGCAGCACAGAGAGTTCCAAATAAGATGAACCCAAATAGATCTACACCGGGACAAATAATAATTAAAATGTCAAAAGTTAGAGATAATCTTAAAAACAGCAACTTGTTACCTACAAAAGAACTCCCATAAGCTGACTTTTAAGCAGAAACTTTGCGGGCCAGCAGGGAGTGACATGATATATTCTAAGTACTGAAAGGAAAAAAACTTCAACCAAGAATACTCTACCTGGCAAACTTATCATTCAGAATTGAAGGAAAGATTAAGAGATTTCCAGATAAGCAAAAGATGAAAGAGTTTGTCACCACTAAAATGACCCTAAAAGAAATGATATAGGGACTTCTTTAAGCAGAAAAGTAAAAGTACCAACTAGCAACAAGAAAATATATGAAGATAAAAATCTCACTGGTAAAGACAAATACATAGTAAAGGTAGGGGATTAACCACTGTTTATGGTTATAACCTATGATAAAGCTACTCTGAAGGTTAAAAGGCAAAGGAAAGTAGTAAAATTAACTATGACCACATTAGTTGGTTAAAGGATACTAAAAATAAAAATATAAAAACTGTGATATCAAAGATATAAAATATGACATCAAAAACATAGCATGGAGTAGGGGATACAAATGTAGAGTTTTTAGAATGTGTTCAAACTTAAGTTGCTATCAACTTAATATATTTTTAAGTTGTATATATATATATATATATATATATATATATATATATATATATATATATATATATATACACATATATCTACAATATATATATAATGTTATATGTGAACTTCATGGTAACCACTAAGCAAAAACATACAATAGGTACACAAAAACCATAAGAAAGGAACCTAAACGTTACACTAAAGAAAGTCCCCAAACCACAAGGGAAGAGAGCAAGAGAAGAAGAAAAGGGCAGAGAGGAACTATAAAAACCATTAGAAAACAATTAACAATATGGAAATAAATACATACCTATCAATAATTACTTTAATTGCAAATAGACTAAACTCTTCAATCAAAAGACATAGAGTGGCTGAATGGATAAAAAACAAGACCCATCTATATGTTGTATACAAGAGATTCACTTCAATCTAAGAACACACACAGACTAAAAGTTAAGGAATGGAAAAAAATATTCTATGCAAATGGAAACAAAAAAAGCTGGGGTAGCTATATTTATATCAGACAAAATAGACCTCAAACCGAAGACTGTAATACAGGACAAAGAAAGGCATTACATAACAATAAAGGGATCAATCCAATGACAGGATATAACATTTGTAAATATTTATGCACCAGACATAGGAACACCTAAATATATAAAGCAAATACTAACAAACCTAAAGGGAGAAATTAACAGCAATACAATAACAGTAGAGGAATTTAATACCCCACTTATATTAATGAATAGATCATCCAGACACAAAGTCAATGAGGAAACATCAGCCTTAAACAACACATTAGACCACATAGAGTTAATAGATACATATAGATTATTCCATCAAAATCAGCAGAATACACATTCTTCTCAAGTGCACATGGAACATTCTCCAGAACATACCATGTTAGCCACAAAACAAGTCTCAAAACATTTAAGAAGACGGAAATCATATAAGCATCTTTTCCTACCACAGTGGTATGAAACTAGAAAGCAATTATGAGACGAAAACTAGAAAAACTATGTGTTAATCATTTAACTCTAGTGTAAAGGTTAAAGAGCAAAATTATTAAAAATAACTCTAATTTCAATAATTTATTAAGGGATACACAATATAAAAAGAGGTAAACTGAGAAATCAAAAACAAAATATTGGGATAGGAGTAAAAAGGTAGAGTTTTGTATATGATTGAAGTTAAGTTGTTATCAGCTTAAAATAGGCTGTTATACCTATATGATGCTTAAGTAAGCCTCACGGTAATCACAAAATAAAAACCCACAGTAAATACACAAGTGATAAAGGGAAAGAATTAAATCATACCACTATGAAAAAATCATCCATTCACAAAAGAAGACAGCAAGAGAGAAAGAAAGAAATAAGAAATTATGAAACAGCAAGAAAATAATTAATAAGATAGCATTAGTAAGTTCTTACCTATCAATAATTACTTTAAGTTTAAATGGATTAAATAATCCAATTAAAAGGCATAATGTGCCTGAATGGACAAAAAAAAAACAAGACCCAACTATATATACTGCCCACAAGAGACTCACTATAGTTTTAAGGACACATATAGACTCATGGTGAAGAAATGAAAAAAGAGATTCCTTGCCCAAAAAAGGGCAAGGGTGGCTATACTTATATCAGACAAAATAGATTTTAAGTCAGAAACTGTAACAAGAGACAACGAAGGTCATTATATAATGATAAAGGGGTTAATTCATCAAGAGGATAGAATCATTGTGTATGTATGTATATATATATATATATATATATACACACACACACACACACACACCCTCAACATCAGAGTACAAAACATATTCAGCAAATACTAACCATTCTGAAGAGAAAAATAGACAATAATGCAATAATTGTAGGGAACTTTAATACCCCATTTTCACAATGGAGAGATTATCCAGAGAGAAAATCAATAAGGAAACATTGGACTTGAACTACACTTTAGATCAAGTGAACCTAACAGACATATTCAGAACATTCCACCCAACAGAAGCAGAATACACATTCTTCTCAAGCACACACAGATATTCTCCAAGATAGATCATATATTAGGTCACAAAACTAGCCTTAACAAATGTAAGAATATTAAAATCATACCAAGCATCTTTCCTGACCACAATGGTATAAAACTAGAAATCAGTAAGAAGAGGAAAAGTGGAAAATTAACAAACATGTGGAAATTAAACAACATGCACCTGAGTAACTAATGGGTCAAAGAAAAAAAATCAAAAGGGAAATAATAAAATACCTTGAACCAAACAAAAATGGAAACACAGTATAACAAAAGTTCTGGGATGCAGCAAAAGCAGTGCTAAGAGGAAAGTTTATAATGATAAACACATTAAGAAAAGAGAAAGATTTCAAATAAACAATTTAGCTTTATATCTCAAGGAACTAGAAAAGGAGGAGCAAGCTAAGCCCAATGCTCACAGAAGAAAGAAAATTACAAAGATCAGAGCAGAAATAAATGAAATAGAGACCAGAAAAATAACAGAAAAGATCAATGAAACTAAGACTTTGTTTTTGAAAAGATAAATATAACTGACAAATCTTTAGCTACACTAACTAAGAAAAAAAGAGAGAGGACTCAAATCAAATCATAAATGAAAGAGAAGACATTACAACTTACATCACATAAATACAAAGGATCACAAGAGACCACTATAAACAATTATACACCAACAAATTTAACAACTAGAAGAAATTCCTAGAAACATACAACTTATCAAGACTGTATCATGAAGAAAGAGAAAATCTGAACAGACTAAAAATGAATAAAGAGATTAATCAGTAATCAAAAACTTTCCAACAAAGAAAAGCCCAGGACCAGATGTTTCACTGGCGAATTCTACTAAACATTTAAAGAATTAACTTCTCAAACTCTTCCAAAAAACTGAAGAAGTGGAAACCATCCCAAACTCTTTTTACAAGGCTAGCATTATTGTGACACCAAAGCCAGATAAGGACAATATAAGAAAAGAAAACTACAGAGCCCAGTAGAATGCATTCCCACTTACCAAGGATGACTTTGCAACCTATTAGTAACAGAGACGAATGCTGAGGCCCTGATAAGGCAATATTCTTCAAGGAAACCAACTAATCTCATGGTGACAAGTTACTACAATAGATCTCTTCCCTCTGAGAAGGGCAGCAGTTTGTCCTCACAGGGATTGATACATATGCCTTTCCTGCCTTCAGAGCCTCAGCCATCACTATTATGGGATGCCTGATCTACAGGCATGGAATCCTACACAAGATAGCATCCAAGCAGAGAATTCATTTTATATTGAAGGAGGGGCTAAAACAGACCCATGACCATTGAATCCACTCAGTAGTATGCTGGTAAATTTTTAACTATTGACTTCCTAGGAAGTAAACAGAATATAAGCCATGACTTGTAGTACTTGTCAATTTCTATGGTGTAAATATTCCCACCTTGGCCAATTTCAAGCAACCAACTGGCTTTCAAAATCTGAAAATGTAACATTAGGCTTTTGCAAGCCGGTATGAGCCAACTCCACTACTTCCCTGGATCTATTGGTCCATCCAGAAGTAGTCACCTTAATGGAGCATTGGGTGGCCTGCTGAAGGTACAACTAAAGTACCTCTAAGTGGCAATACCCTGGGAGGATGGGAAGACACACTTCAGGATGCAGCATATGCAGGAGGAGGTAGAGTGTCTTTTACACACGAAGGCAGGGACTAGTACACTTGTAATACCTGAGGAACTCAGGTGATCTGTTTGGGTACCTCTTGGTATTCCTTTGCCTAACTGTAACTGTGACCAAATACACGCAGCAACCTCAGCCTAAGAAAAACATGATTACCAAACGGTCAGACTCCTCAGGAATGAGGGTTTTGGTTATATCACCAGAAAAGCCACTAAGACCTGCCAACGTGATAGCTGAGGATAAGGGGAATCCAGAACAGGTAGTGGAGAAGGGAGACAGTGAAAATCAGTCACAGCCCTGGGACCAACTGCAGAAACAGGTGCAGTAGTCCATCCATTAACATGCTGCTTCTCAGTTTCTCCTCAGGAAAAGAAACCCATGGGAATCAAGGTGGATCTGCTCCCAAACACGTGTAGAGGAGATTCATGCAGCACAAGTGTGGAGTGAGGTGACCACAGAGGTTTGCCTCTCAGATCTCCCTTTAAGAGACCCTGTCACAGGAGAATAGTCAGCAGACAGCCTCAGGCTGCTGCAACTTCGGATCCACTGCTGTGTTCCTGCCAAAGCTACTCTCCCTGGGCTGCTCCCAGCCAATGTCTGAGAGCAGCAGGGCACCTAGAGCCAGACCTTCTTCACAACAAAGAAGCCTCTACAGGTTAAGTTTTGCTCTGGGGCTCCTCATCAGTCTTGTCAAGTCTTTTTCAGAGTTTTCACAGCTGCACTGCAGACTGAGGATCTTCCTCCCACTCTTTCTTCCCTGTTTTCTATCACTGGTGTCAGTCCTGCATTATGACTTGAAGGCCCTTCCTGACTACCCCTGATCCCTCCCCCCCATATCTATCATGTACATTTCCCCCAATAAATTTATTGCATGTCTTATTTCACCTTGGTGTCTTCTCTTCAAGACACCCAAACTGACATGACAGAACTATGAATGAATCTCAGGAACATGAGGCAAGATGTAAAAGAATACAAGCAATATGATTTCAGTTATATAAAGTCTAAAAGTGTGCAAAACTAATTAACATCTATTTTAGGGACTTATACACATGTGGTAAAACTATAACAAAATGCAAGGGAAAAATAACTATCAAATTTAGGATGACAGTTACATCTGAGGGAAGGAAGGGAAGGCTATAGAATGGAAAATGAACACACAGGTGTTCTAAAGGTCTTCTGTTTCTTCAGCTGAGGGGTGAGTTCATGTGGGTCCCTCTTAATTATATCTTGGATATATTTGTTATAAATATTCCTTATACCTACTCAATATTTATGTCAACATATAGAAAGTGGGTCCCAGACCTCCCTGGTGGCGCAGTGGTTAAGAATCCGCCTACCAATGCAGGGGACACAGGTTGGAGCCCTAGTCCAGGAAGATCCCACATGCCGCTGAGCAACTAAGCCCATGTGCCACAACTACTGAGCCCACGTACCGCAACTACTGAAGCTTGCACGCCTAGAGCCAGTGCTCCGCCACAAGAGAAGCCACCGCAATGAGAAGCCTGCGCACGGCAACGAAGAGTAGACCCTGCTCGCCACAACTAGAGAAAGCCCGCGCACAGCAACAAAGACCCAATGCAGCCAATAAATAAATAAATAAATAAAATTTTGAAAAAAAGAGAGAAAGTGGGTCCTGAAGAGATTTCCTGAATTTTCTGGAAATAATAAGAATAATACAACAATATCTATCATTTATTGTTTACCATAATTTCATTCCTTCATTAAATTCTCATAACAATTTCTTAAAAGCCGTATGTAACAATTATTTTAAAAGCCATGAGTAAAGCAAAAGAAAACAAAAGCTAAAATATTAATTATTTAAAAGGTAGAAACAAATCAGACATCAGTAAAAAAAAAAGATAAAAAATAAATTCAGTCATATAGGAAAGACAGTAATGCTTTCATCTAAAGTTTACAAAGAGAAAAAATAAAATCATTTATCAAAGCTTTAAGTATAAATATTCAGATATTACAATCACCAAACATAGATCTGTGAAGAACGAAAACATTTAGTCCCTCTTCATAGACTTGGGCATTAATCTAGACAACCTCAGGGCGAGGTCCTGCAGGCAAAGCAATGGTACATCCTCCAAGTGGGAAAAAAGAAGGGCCACTTCCCCATCCTATAGCCTATAGTCGACTGGCAAAATTAGCAATCACAATTTGCTTAAACCGGAAAGAGCACTATTGACAAAGGAAAATTATTTTAAATTCAAATGTTAAGGGTTAGACAACTGATGATGTACTTGAAAACATTTTTTAATTTACTTTATTGAAGTATAGTTGATTTACAATGTTGTGTTAATTTCTTCTATACAGCAAAGTGATTCAGTTATACATATATATGTATATATATATATATATATATGCATTATTTTTCATATTCTTTTCCATAGTATTTTATCCCAGGATATTGAATATAGTTCCCTGTGCTATACAGTAGGACCTTGTTGTTTATCCATCCTGTATATAAGAGTTTGCATCTAATCCCAACCTCCCACTCCATCCCTCCCCCACTCCCCTTTTCCCTTGGCAGCCACAAGTCTGTTCTCTATGTCTGTGAGTCTCTTTCTGGAAAACATCATTTTTAAAAGACCATGAACACAGCCTGAGTTTTCCACATAGAAAAATAAAATTTGTCACCAGTCCTCTTAGCTCTGATCTCTCTACTTCTCAAAACAAAATTTTCTCCTAAATGTGGCTAGTGTTTTCCCAGGCCTCACCAGCTCCTACGAAGGGGTCACACCAACAGTGATGGCCCATCTATGAGCTGGCTTACACAAAGGTATGGGTAGGGAGTGGTTCACCACTGTAATGCTGAGAGCTGGCCTTTTCTGTCCTCCCTGCCCCACTCCCTCTCCACCCCCAGCCCCTGCAGATGGCATGTGCCTCTTCCCCTGTAGCCTGGGAACGAGATTTGGTTACCAACCCATATGACAGGGGGAGATTTCCGAGTGGTAAGGGGAAAGTCTGTACATGGAACCCTGCCTCCTGATATCTCATGTACTCAGCTCAATATTATTTTACCTCTTTAGGACACAGCCCAGCCAATATGCAATCATGTATTGTGATTCGTAATAAGAAATACATGTTTGGTCTTTGTCTCCATTTCTGGCACAGAACTCCTAAAACCCTTGGAATGTCCTAGGTGTGGAGAGCAATCGTGGTGACTTTTGCTGGTTTCCAGGAAAACGAACTGCTTGATTAGAGGGTTTGGAACTTTCACAGTGCCACCCACCCTTGACCTCTAGGGAGGGGAGAGAGGCTGGAGGCTGAATCAATTGTCAATGGCCAATGATTTAATCAATCATACCCATGTAATGAAGCCTGCATAAAACCCCAAAAGCTGGGGTTTGGAGAAGTTCTGGGCTGGTGAACATGTGGAGATCTTGAGAGAGTGGCACCCTCAGAGAGCCTGGGAGCTCCGTGCTCTGTCTCCATACCTTGCCATATGCATCTCTTTCATCTTAGGCCCAGCTCTAAACCTATTAAGTTGGAATTTTGAGGGGAATGGGTTTAACTTACTAGGTCTAAATTTTGCCCAAACACCAGAGCTTTTAGTTTACACCCCAGGTGATTCTGATATTGCTTCAAGTTTGAGAAACTGGTGCACAGTACAGCTCAGCACTTATGTCATTGCATAATGATGCTCAGGTGGCCAGGAGTGCTCTGCCTGGGGTGGGTCATCCGCTGACACCCTGCTAGGTAAGTACAGCCCCAATGATGGGAGTGAGGTGGCTCATATTTGCTGTCTTGCTCTGGATAATTGTTGCTGATTTCTCCCACAGTGTTTCATAATATCCCAACTCCAGGAGACAGAAATTGAAGGACCCCAAATCAAGAGTATCATTATTTCCAGTTCAAATACTCGATGTCAGTGCCACCCTCAGGAAGTCACAGCCACACCATGCACCTCCCTTTCCTCACCTATAAAATGTAAAGGCTAAATGAAATGATGTCATTAAGAAAAACTATCCAATTCCTCGAAAAGGGGGGGGGGGGAATAATTATTGTGTGCCTTTTATTTTTAATTGAAATAGAGTTGATTTACAATGTTTCAGGTATACAAGAAAATGATTCAGTTATATATATATCAATATACCTATATGTATATATATATCTATATAGATATTCTTTTTCAGATTTTTTTCCATTATAGGTTATCACAAGATATTGAATATAGTTCCCTGTGTATACAGTAGGTCCTTGTTTGTTCTCTGTTTTATATATAGTAGTGTGTATCTGTTAACCCCGAATTTCCAATTTATCCTTCCCGCCTTTCCCCATTGGTAACCATATTTGTTTTCTATGAGTCTATTTCTGTTTTGTAAATAAGTTCATTTGTATCATTTTTTTAGATTCAACATGTGATATCATATGATATTTGTCTTTAATCTCTATGTCCATCCATGTTGCTACAAATGGCATTATTTCATTCTTTTTTGTAACTGAGTAATATTCCATTGTATATATAGACCACATCTTCTTTATCCATTCATCTGTCAATGGGCATCCATGATGCTTCCACGTCTTGACTATTGTAAATAACGCTGCTATGAACATTGGGGTGCACGTTTCTTTTTGAATTAGAGTTTTCCTCTGTTCTGGAAATATACCCAGGAGTGAGATTGCTGGATCATATGGTAACTCTGTTTTTAGTTTTTCAAGGAACCCTCATACTGTTTTCCATAGAGGCTGCACCAATTTACATTCCCACCAACACTGTGTGTCTTTTCAAGGTCATACTAGAGCATTATCTACCAGGCCCACTCAAGCATCATCTCACTCTCTACAAACACAACTTTGTTTGACTTACTACTTACTGTTAACTTGTAGAAAATAAAGAGCATATGACTTTCGTCCAATAGAGATGTAAATGACATCAGTCCGACAGAAAAGATAATGTACAAAGTTTATACTTTAAGAAATAGAAGTAGGACTTCCTTGGTGGCGCAGTGGTTAAGAACCCACCTGCCAATGCAGGGGACACAGGTTCGAGTCCCGGTCCAGGAAGATCCCACATGCCGCGGAGCAACTAAGCCCATGCGCCACAACTACTGAGCCCACACGCTGCAACTACTGAAGCCCACGTGCCTAGAGCCCGTGCTCCACAACGAGAGAAGCTACCATAATGAGAAGCCCGTGCACCGCAACAAAGAGTAGCCCCCGCTCGCCACAACTAGAGAAAGCCCGCGTACAGCAACGAAGACCCAACCCAGACAAAAAATAAAAGTAAATGAATAAATTTTTAAAAAAAAAGAAATAGAAGTAAAAGCATATACTCAGACACATGGAGGAAAACATAAGAAGAGCCGCAAAAGGCTTAGCAGTTGCCTCATGAAACAGAAAGCAGTTGGCTCAGAAATAGGACTGAGGCAGGAGAATATTGCCTTTAACCATAGACATGTACTATTTTGGTAAGAATCTTCTTTTAAATAACTTCCTAAAGTCTAAGAAATAAAAACTGATGTTTCATTGACTTGAATAATTATTTATTACAACCACTGGTCTCAGGGTTTGGGGGCAGCATCTTTAGTCCCCATATGCCCAGTTGTTCACAAGTCAAGGGACAGTGTCTTCAGGAAACAGCCTTCGCCCGTCACCAACTCTGGTGGCAGAAGATGTGAGCCCCAAAGCAGCTCAACAGAAAAACATCCCACTCAACTGTTTTCTCTATACTTGTGATTTTGGTGGCAAGGTTCTTAATTTCCCCCCTGGAATCCAAAAGCTCCTCTCCCGGTGCATCAAGGCTGTCTGTCGCATCTAGTTGCTAAAAATCCAAAGGAAACAAATCCTTCGATGAATGTTGGCCTGGAGCTCATGGTACTCAAACGTAAGAGTATCTGATACAGCAAATGCGTGAAAATCAGAAGTGCGCCAGGCAATCGCCTGAAAATGAGGTTGCTGCTCACAGGGGCCTTCCATGATTTCATACACTGTGCCATATTGTGTATGTTATTTCTCAAATGCAATGGGTAAACCAGGGGTCCATGGAAGTCTGTTCTCTGGGTCCCACAAGCTATGAGATTATTATGTCTTTGTTTTTGTTTGTTTGTTTGTTTTTTGTCCGTCCTGCGCGGCATGCAGGATCTTAGTTCCCTGACCAGGGATCGAACCCCGGGCCCATGGCAGTGAAAGTGCCAAGTCTTAACCACTGGACAACCTGGGAATTCCATATGTTTTCATTTTGATTACTCTTAAATAAGTTACCAGAATCTCTTGGGGATGACCAGAATGACCACCTTACCCCTGAGCCCAGCCACATGGCACCAGGGCTCATATTAGAGCTTTGTGTGAGTTCCTACACGTGCCAAGTAACAATGCAGGGTGTCCCAGTGCCTGCATGAACAAAGATTTCACAGTAGAGAAAGGAGATGGGAAAACTGAATCATCACACAGCCTGGTAGGATGGCGATGCCATAGCACTCAGAACCACAGTCATGTCACATGCAAATGTGTCATCAGATCCCAGTTGTCAGATGTAACAATTGATAATGTAGCAGTGTAAATTGGCAGATGTAACAACCTGTCACCATTTATTAGCACTGAGTGTAGTACTAAATATCCAATGACTAATTCTTCTATTTGATACTCCAGAACTAATTAGCTTAGTGTTCACTTTAATGTTGACTTTTATAAAACTGCATGTTAAAAATATATTTCACTGAAGAAGAAAACTTTTAAGAATCAAGAGACACTGCATTAAATCAGTGTTGACTGATTGCTTACTAGCGTGCCTAGTAGCGTATGTGGTCTGATTGTCCAAAAGTTCTTTAAAAAAATTTAAGTTACTGGTGCTATTTTGTTGACTGTATTCAAGCAAACATAATTTTCTGCATTTGTAGTATGTCAAAATAAGAAATCTATGATACGCAGAACCAGATCTGAGATACATCCTTCTACAATTATACCCACGGTCAGTTATTTCATTTCAGCAGAATATATCATCTGAAGCATGGCTGGTGGGAAATTTAGGCTCTCTGTTCAAAAAAAAAAGGCAACTTTACTGCAGTTTTTAAAGGGAGTAGGTGGATGGTGAGAATGGCTAAAAGAAAAAAAAGAAAGCAAGGCTATGAGACTATACAGAAAGTAGTCAAATAGTGGTGACTTTTACATGCGATATCCCTCCCACCACCCTATCACCATTGATAAGGGTCCTTCTCCCCTCAGCTAAGCCCCAGTGCCAGACTTACCCACTACGGTGTCCTTATTCAATCACTCTTGGTAATTTCAGATTACTCCTTGTTTCCTATTTCATTTTGTAACAATTTTAGCTTTCTTATCATATAAACACATGGAGTTTATATTTGGTTTTATGGTAACAGATTATTAGAATTAGACATAAATAATTTAATTAAGAATTGGTTTTCTTTACAAGTTCCTAACCCTTAAAAGGATATATTACACCCCTTACAATATACTGGAAACATATAGAGATTATGGGAAATGTAATCCCATTAGGAAAGGAAACAAAGCAAAACAAAAACAAAGATCAGCTCCATGCTAGTCCCAGGATCTTGGGTAAGACTGGTGAGCTCTGAATTCGTGGTTCTTCATAACCACCCCTGGGACAGGTGTTCCTACTGTGTTTTGGGTCCCGATGTCCTTGTACAGATGGCTTGAGAGATGTACAGTTTCAGCTTGAAAGGAGAGCCACACATCACCGCCTCACTCCTGCTTTGGAGCCCACATTCTATTCCTTGGGTGCCACGAGGTCATTGCTTCTTCTCCGTTCATAAAATAAGATGAGAACAGGGACAAGCCCACCTCTCAGCATCAATGTGCAATGACGCTGAGATAATACAGGTGAAAACACTCTGAGAACGAGAAATTAATAAGACCAAGCTGCCACCTCTAGGCTGAGTTAAATCCTTAAATTCATACGGAAGGCAGTACTGTACATTCTCCCCAGGTCCGAAGTGAGAAAGATGGGCTGGCCTCTCTTGGAGGAGGTGATGAACCAGCTGGGAAAGGCCACAGACTCAAAGGTGGAGTTACTGTCTGTCTGGACATGGTAGAAGAGGAAGGGCTTCATGGGCTTAGCTTGGTTGCACAGATCCGGTGTCTGCCGGTCTGGAAACGGGACAGAAAATGCCAGAAGGAGAAGCACAGGCTGTTTGAGTAGTTCAACATTACTTGTACACAACATGTAAATGTTCCAAAGTTTGAGCAACCCTATCCATCTATTAGAGCAAGCCTAGAAAAACCCATTTCAAAGGAACAGCAGAGTGGGCACACATGAAATCTCACCTTCCTGCCCCCCACCCTCAAATCCAGAGATGGCATGGAGTGACACAAGGCACAGGCTCATGAACAAGTGGCCACCGTTGAATGACAAATTGGAACTCTCCCGGCACAAGAGGCTGCGGGGACCACCCCACCCCCAGGAAAAGGAAGGAAATGCAAATTTGCTGCAGGAAGCCAAGGTCTTCCCTCACCAAAGCTGCATCCGTGAGAGCCCCCCTCCTGCAAGAACCACTGCTCTGCCAAAGGACCGCCAGGGTTTCCAATGAATTGCCAAACATATGAGAAAGGTCAGAGCCATGAAAAAGGCACAAGAGGGTCTAACAAATCAAAGGACTTGCACTCAGAAAAGCAAAGTATATAGAACAATCAGAAAAGGTTTCTATATTGTATATAGAAGTATATTTGTAGATGTATATATTTATATATTCACATATCATTCTACTTAGGTAAGATAAGTATTTCTAAGTAAATTGCATTATGTCCAAGATCCCCAAAGAGACACAGGAATGGTTCATAATTCAGCCACATTCCACCCTGAGTAGGGAGAATTCTTCCAAAAGATTCCTTTATTCAGTTAATAACTTCCAGTTAATCTATCCAATTCTTTGAGCAGCCAAAAACCTAGGAGTCATCCTTGATATTGCTTTCTTAGATCCCTCAACATTTAACCCAGCAGCAAGGCCTGTGAGCCCTATTTCCGAAATCTTTCCTGAACTGAGCCACCTCTCACTCCCTCCACTACACCTGCTCCGTCCTTACCAGCCATTCTCCACAAAGCAGTTGAGTTAACTATAAACTGAAATAATTGAATAAATAAGATCATGTTACCTTCCGGCTTAAATGTCTTGAATGATTTTCTAATTATCACAAAATTCAAAGTCTTTAACAAAGCCTGCAGGGTCAACACCATGCAGCTCTTGCTTACAGAGCTGAAAATGTACTGTTCGGTCCTCATCTTCTTAATCACACCCCACATTCACTCTGTCAGCAAAGCCCATTGACTCAATTGAAAATATTTCCAGAATCTGACCGTTTTCTTCCTACCTCCATGCTATCCCCATATCCATCAGATCACACTTGGATCACCTCAAAGCCTCCAACAGGACTTTCCCCTTTGCCCTTCACACTCGGCTATCAGGTAGCAGCCAAAATAATCCCTGGTGGTCCAGTGGTTAAGAATCTGTCTTACAATGCAGGACATGCCGGTTGGATTCCTGGTCAGGGAACTAAGATCCCACGTGCCACGGGGCAACTAAGGCCTCACATGGCAACTACTGAGCCTGCGGGCCACAACTAAAGAGCACACGTGCAGCAACTACTGAGCCCGGGCGCTCTGGAGCTCACACACCACAACAAAGAGCCCTCATGCTGCAATGAATGATCCTGCACGCCGCAACTAAGACCCAATGCATCCAATAAATAAGTAAATAAATAAATGAATAATTTTTTAAAAAACCATATGTCCGTTCATGTCACTTTTCTATTCAAAACATTCTAACAATTTGAATTGATTGAACTTGCCCTCACTGGACACTGCTGGCTCACTCCTTTGCCTCCTCTCCCATCTGCTAAAATCTCACCTTTGCAATAATGCCTGCTGTACTATTTACCACACAGCCAGACTCCAGCTGTTTCTGGCACTGCCAGTCTCTTTACCCGGCTCTAATCGTTCTTTCCCAGGAGACATAACACCCTTTCACATGCCACAGATTTACCCATGATTATACTTCTTATGGACCATTTCTCTTCTCCCACTAGAATGCAAGCCCCAGGAGGGCAAGGCTCTTTGCCATTCTGTGCACTGATGATTCGCAAATGCCCACAACAGTGATGGAGGCCAGTAAGAACACACACATTTGCTGACTTGGATTATATTGAATTGCAGTAAACAGAAGTTTCAGAAACAAATTTTTACTAACAGGCAGTTATAAAGAAGAAAAATGCAAAACCAAGAAGAGAGCCTCAGAATTAACATAGTAAAGATTGAAATTTCATAAAAACACAATAGAAAGATAATTTAGCAGGCAGGGTGCGAATTAAAAGGTAATCATGGGGCTTCCCTGCTGGCGCAGTGGTTGAGAATCTGCCCGCCAATGCAGGGGACACGGGTTCGAGCCCTGGTCCGGGAAGATCGCACATGCCGCGGAGCAAGTAAGCCCGTGTGCCACAGCTACTGAGCCTGAGTGTCTGGAGCCTGTGCTCCTCAACAAGAGAGGCCGCGATAGTGAAAGGCCCGCGCACCGCGATGAAGCGTGGCCCCCGCTTGCCACAACTAGAGAAAGCCCTCGCACAGAAACGAAGACCCAACACAGCCATGAATAAATAAATAAATAAAAATTTTTTTAAAAAAAGGTAATCATGACCTGGGATGTTGAACCAACAAGTTCTCCCAGAATGAAACATGAAAAAAAAAAGGACAGAAAGTATGAGAAATTAGGTGAGATATTGAAGTGAGATCTCGAAGTTCCAATAACTGATGAATAGGAATTCAAAAAGGAGAGGGGAGGCAGAATGAAGGAGAGAATATACTTGAATAAACATTCATAGAGACATGGATGGACCTAGAGTCTGTCATAGAGAGTGAAGTAAGCCAGAAAGAGGAAAACAAATATTGTATATTAACTCATGTATGTGGAATCTAGAAAAATGGTACAGATGAACCTATTGGCAGGGCAGGAATAGAGATGCAGACGCGGGGAATGGACGTGTGGACACGGGGGGTGGGATGTATTGGGAGATTGGGATTGACATATGTGCACTGCCATGTGTAGAACAGATAGCTAGTGGGAATCTGCTGTATAACACAGGGAGCTCAGCTTGGTGCTCTGTGGTGACCTAGATGGGTGGGACGGGGGGTGGGGTGGGAGGGAGGTCCAAGAGGGAGGGGATATATGTATACATATATGTGATTCACTTCGTTGTACAGCAGAAACTAACCAGAACGTTGTAGAGCAACTATACCCCAATTAAAACAAACAATGGCTAGAATGTCTCAATATTCAAGAAAGACGAGTCCTCAACTAGGGAGGGGCAAGATAAATCAAATTAAAGTCTATTGCAGGCACATTATTCTAAAGGAGGAAGGGATAAGTATACTTAAGAACAGGAGGATATTTCTTTTTTTAATTATAAAATTAGATTTCCTAACAAATCAACTTCTCAGAAAAGAAACTGAGGTTTTTCTACATTATTTTTCTTAGTCACTCACCTTCAGCTGCAATTTGGGCTGTCCTCCGACGTCCTCACAATGCAGCCACATTTCTGGATTCTGTATTCCCAAATAAATGGGAATCCCTTTGTCTTTCTCAAGAGAGCCTGGATTCCTGCATGGGGCAACAGTGACAGTGACTGTTAGATAAGAGGGGATATGGTGTCAGTGCCCCTTTGGAAGGCAGCTATGTTCACCACTATACCACCAATGCACACAGTCCGTGCCCTTTTGAAGTCAGGAAAGACCAGGATCTTCCAGGCAAGGCTGGAAGAGACCTTAAGAGTATAATCCCTACTACCCCAGACCCACAAAATGGCCAGCCCCATATTCATTCATTCATTCATTCATTCACACCAAGCACCAATCACTGCCCTAAGAAATGGAGCAAACACAAAGAGTTAATCAGAGGGCAGACCCCACCCTTGAGATTTTCACACCTCTGCTTGAACACCTGGAGGTGAGACGCTCCAATCCCAAGCAGCCCCCCTTAGCCTTGGAGAACTCTGTTCATTGACAAGTATTGCCTAATGTCATGTTGAGATCTGCCTTCCTGTGCTATCCAACCAATTAGTCCTCTTAGGACACCAGAAGTCTGGCAGAACAAGCTACTCCTCTTCCCTAAGACAGGCCTTCAGATCACTGAAAGCAGCTCTCCTCCTCCCCAGAACGCCACTCCACTCTCTCTGCTCTCTTTGCCCTGGTCCAAGACACCCCTTCCCAGGCAGGTGTGGAATTCTTCCCCCTCCAGGTGAGCCCTGTTATAAAGCCACACTTTTAACAAAAGGCTGCGTACCAGTATCCCAGCCACACTGAAGTGCGGGGGATCACGTCACAAGGATCAACCACATGGTGGTTGATCAACCACAGGGATCAACCTCCAAGGATCAACCACACGGTGACCTCTCACCTACCTGGAGTCACACCGTTGCTCCATGGAACTGCCACAAGGGTCTGACCCTGAAGGAACCACACCTGCTGATTCAAGTCAAAGACTTCCCCAAACCGAGGTTTCTCCATTACTATTTAAATAGAAAAGAATAATGAAGAAACATGATTAAGGTTGCTTTACCAGATGTTAGGAGAAAGATTATCTACTCCAGGCCTTTCAGGAAGGACGGTTCAGGGTTTACACATCAAAACTGGCAGCTCTCAAATGGCCCATCAGCTCAGCCTTTCTTTCCAGTAAAACTATGAGCTCTGGTGTGGAGAACAAGGCTGTAACTGGTCTAAGAGTTAGACCATAAATGAGTTAAACCTTCATCTCCATAAGTACACATGTGTCAAGGCCCAGCTACTCACTTTCACAGCCACTTCGTATTTGGCCCAAGGCTAGATCTGAAGCTGGAGCAGTGAAAAAGAAATGGTCCTCACCCTCGCGGCCCAGTGGGAGATGGACAGCATTGGGTGGTAAGATCCATATACAGGGAGGGGCAGAGAAGGCTGCGGTGTCCAGAAGAGACAGGCATGAGTGTCCCCAGTCTCCAGACGCCATCCCAACATTACCTGTACAGACTAGTTCATGGGCTTCCAGAACACCTGCCATAGCGGGGTTGTCTCGGCACCTGTGAGGACATTGACAGGAGATCTGAGTCTCAGGAGGCATTTCCAGACCCTCCCAGGATACTGGTTCTTAAGGTCCTGATTCTGGGCAGGGACCTGGGAAGCCTGGCCTGATACCAAGCCCTCGTCAGAAGATCTAGGCCACTTCCTGGGACAAAACCTCAAGGCAACCTTAGGGAGGGGCTATCAAGCAGAATTTTCCTCCACCCAGAGATCCAGCCAGGGACAGTGTCCCCCTAGGGGTTCCAAGGCCAGGCATGACTTTTGACCTTAAATACCCTACAGCTCCCTGATGTCTGTGTCTCCTCCTCCCAGCAGCCCTCCCCACTCCCACTGGCAAATTTGTCTGCCTGGGAACAGGGGAGGGACCCGAGCCAAGGCAGCTCTGCCAGGATCCTAGCAGCTCCCCAGTAAGAAGCAGCTAGCTCCACACAGGACAAGACATGGACCCAGCCTGGTGTGGCTCCACCCCTTCACTGAGCCCTAAAGCACAGAAAAGAGGGATGTATAAGGGTCAAGGGACCTTTCAGCTATCCGCTGGCAAGAACCTTTATCAAAAGTGCAGGGGACTAAATCACAGCTCAAGCAGCTCCCGAGAGCAGTGACGGGCTCTGATAGAGTGGGGAACACTTATCTGGAGAGCATAGGGAGGTGCCAGCTTCCTCAGTGGGGAGGAAATCACAGCGTCAGTATGAGGATGACCTGTCTGGGCTCCCTGAGAAGTAAGCACCAAGCCAAGCCCTACCAACAGGGTTAATGACAGACCCTGGGTTTCTCAGGAAGGGGAGACTGAGGGACTTCCCCAGATCCCAGTTCTCCTGCTGAGTCACTCTGAAGCTAGAACTGGACATGCAGGCTCTAAGTGAAGGGAATCCATCACCTGGGCCCAGGAAGCTTGCCCACTGCAGTTTCACTAAGAGAGTCCTGTGATGGCAAAATTAGCTGTGGGCTCAGGCAGGAGCCATATGGCATTCCTGGCCACCCAACTGTTCCACTTCGGGCTGCCCGTGAGTGGAGGGTTAGGCTAAAAGTCCCTCCCCCACTCTTTCAGCCCCTCAGAGATGCACCTCTATCCTCTTGGGAGCCACAGGCATTGAGCAGCACACCCTTAACTGAGATAATCCTGGTCCCTGCTGCCCCCAAATATAGTGGACTCCAGACCAGCCTAAGGACTAACGAGGTAGGTAGTGATTTCTCCAAAAACTGAGCCCCAGTTGCCAACTTATTCCTCACCCTCTGCTCCAGTAATGCAGGCCATTTGTAGGTTCTCAACAAATGGTAGTTATTTTTCTATATGTTTGTTACACAAACACACACACACACACACACATAATCTGCTGAGGTCACGCATAAAAATTTTCTGAGACGAGTTAATTTGACTGAAGTGAGTTTCAGAAGGCAGACTAGAAGCACCTAGAGCTTCATATTCACCTGGGAAAAAAAGTGCCAAGAATAAGACAGAACCTTCTAGGCAAGCACCTCCATGAGCCCCTCTTCCCAACCCTGAAAAGAGTCTCCTTGCTCAACCTCTCATACATTTCACCCCCATCTCCTTTTTGGCCTTAGAGGGACATAGTCTTTTCCTGTTGAGGTCCCAGTCCCATCACTTTTGGTTTCTGGAGGGCAGTTAGGAATTTAGACACTTCTGTTCAAAGCCAAGCTCAGCCATTGTCACCCCTTGAGTCCCCTCCACCCAGCTGAAGAGTCTCTCCATTATGCGTCAGTCAACATATCCCCTTTCTTGGGATGTTTACCACAAAACAGCATCGAAAAGGCTCCATCTTCTGGCCCCCAAATTCCTTAGGTCTCTGTTTCAATCAGAATTCAGTCTGGAAAGCAGAACCCACACAAGGAATTGCAAACAAAGGGAATTGTACACAAGAAACTGGTAACACACATGTCAGAAGGCTGAAGAGTAAAAAGGAGTGGCCGAGGTATCCCAGATAGCACCCAATGTGGGAAGGAATCAAGAGGAAACAAAAGAATCTAGAAGCTCAAAGGAGGAAACTTGTAGGACTGATACTTAGACCTCAGGACGGGTTCCTCTGCTGAACTGATGCTCAGACCTGTGAAAAGAGAGTGTAGTCCGCTGGGCACATGAACTGCAAAGGTGGAGATGAGGGGTCAGCCCCGGAGATGCTCCAAGGGCCCAAGAGACACAACACAGACAGCTGTATTTCCATTGATTCAGAAGCCTTTGGGAGCAGGTTGGTGCCATCACATGCAAGAAAGTAATAGTCACTTAAAGAAGACAGAGGTCATTATGACATTTTACAATGGCTGTGTGACCTGGGGAGAGACGGTGTTTTCTGTTCACTTCTTCAGCAGGCTTTATTTGTCTGTCCTCCCAGGCTGATTAATAGCAGAGCTGATTTTTTCTTTCAGTTCTGAGCAAGTTTTGACTCTCAGATTCTGACTTTTTTTGGAGGGGATGGGCCTGAGGGGGGGAAAAAAAAAGTTGATGCTAAGATCTACTATTAATAGTTTTGTTACTTTTCACCTGAGTTGGTAAATTATTTAATGGAAGAGTACATGTAAAACTGGCAAATTCTGAATAAGGCTTGTATTTCAGTTAATATTGCAATATCAATGTCAATTTCCAGGGTTTTGACAATGTACTGTGGCTGGGCAAAATAAAATAATACAATACATATTTTTTAAAGCTTTTGGGGAAAAAAAGGGGCGGGGGAATTCCCTGGCCGTCCAGTGGTTAGGACTCCACACTCTCACTGCTGAGGGCAAGGGTTCAATCCCTGGTCGGGAAACTAGGATCTCACAAGCCACGCAGCCAGAAAGAAAGAAAGGAAGGAAAGGAAGGAAAGAAAGAAAGAGAAAGAAAAGAAAGAAAGTAAGAAAGAATGAAAGAAAGAAAGAAAGAAAGAAAGAAAGAAAGAAAGAAAGAAAGAAAGAAAGAAAGAAAGAAAAGAAAGGAAGGAAGGAAGGAAGGGAGAAAGGAAGGAAGGAAGAAAGAAAGAAAGAAAGAAAGAAAGAAAGAAAAGAAAGAAAGAAAGAAAGAAAGAAAGAAAGAAAGAAAGAAAGAAAGAAAGAAAGAAAGAAAGAAAGAAAGAAAAGAAAGGAAGGAAGGAAGGAAGGGAGAAAGGAAGGAAGGAAGGAAGGAAGAAAGAAAGAAAGGAAGGAAGGAAGGAAGGAAGGAAGGAAGGAAGGAAGGAAGGAAGGAAGGAAGGAAGGAAGGAAGGAATAAAAAGAAAGAAAGGAAGGAAGGAAGGAAGAAAGGAAGGGAGGAAGAAAGCAAGAAAGCAAGAAGAAAGAAAAGAAAGAAAGAAAAAAAGAAAGAAAGAAAGAAAGAAAGAAAGGAAGGAAGGAAGGAAGGAAGGAAGGAAGGAAGGAAGGAAAGAAAGAAAGAAAGAAAGAAAGAAAGAAAGAAAGAAAGAAAGAAAGAAAGAAAGAAAGAAAGAAAGAAAGAAAGAAAGAAAGAAAAGACTTTGGTGTATAGCTTGGATTTTCCATGCCCAGATAAAGATTGCAAAAGCCTACGTATGATGGTGACATGTGTCTTCTTTAGCCTCAGCCTCTTATTCCACTTGATCTTGACGTTTTCCTGGCTCCCCAACATTCAGAGCAACCAGTATTCCCAGAATTATCAGCCATCTGCATCCATTCTGAAGTCCCCAGTTTCAACTTTAGTGTGAATGAGTATCAGAGAAATGAGAAGGAATAGTACTGATGATGGTAAGAAGGAAGAACTGAGCCACTAGGGTGAGTAATTGAAGAGCAGAGAGTCCATCTACTAAAGAAATGGACCAGAACTTTTGTCTTAGAGCAGAATGGATGATTACATGATCCCTTAGCTATATTTGAGAAGACTGTTAATATTCATGCTGATCATAAAAAGTAAAGAATATGGTTCTGTTTTATAAACATAGCCCAGTTTGCCAGATTCCACTAATGTTTTATTGTCACCTAGAACAATGAAAATTATGCACACTGTTAAGTGTGGCTTGAATTGAATTCAAGTAAGTATTCATAAAGCCAAAGGTCCTAGACATGCAAATAATTTGAAGAGATCACTAAGTTCAGATTCCAATTTCCAAGTTCTAAGATAGCATCATCCACCCTTGTTTGGTAACAAGTCCCAGTTACCAAACCAGTCTGCTCACTTAACATGTCCATCATCTTAATAAGTTGAGGAAACATCAATGGAAACCAGCTAGAATAAGAGAGCTTGATCATTCACTACCACTGGAATCTCTAGATCTCTTCACAGTCTCCGCAATGACTTATTCATGTAACCAAGTTGACAATCACAAGTAATAAAGCGTGAAGCAGTAGAGGTTATCTGGCCCCCACAGTTGACAAATACACAGAATCAAATTAATGGTATCAGTAGAACTAGGCTTGATCCAGGGCTCTCTGCTACAGTGTTCACCAGTGCCCTTGGGGTTCCTAAGAGGACCAAAGCCACTGTAGTTTAGATTCTATCACAGCTACCTTCAAGCAGGACAGGCAGCCTGGGCTGGGTATTGCTACTGGAAAAAAACCGGCACTCACCTTCGTTCAACTAATGGGGCAACATGATATGTATCATGAACCACAAAGAATAGCATGGAGCCTTTGGTACTCTAGTCGATTTGGGAAAATACCAAGGAAATTCCCAGGGCAGCCTCTGCAGTACACACTTTACCCAACGTGGGTGGGATGATGTAATTGAACTTGCCCAAACCTCTGCTCCTCCAAACAGCCCAAGCCCATTGTCTAAGACTTGCATCCCTGTGGGCTGACCTATCACATCTCCCCGAAGCTAGTTTCTCCATGAAACCCCAGGTTTTAGGAGTTGGGCCAAGATGCTATTTAACAGCTTCCTCTCTCTCATGAAAATGAAGGACAAATGAACAAAAATAACCTCCAAACTACTCACCAAAAATGGCAGAAATAAGTAGAAGCATTAAAAGCACTAAGACAAAAGAACCAACTACACAGGACCAACATAAAGGGGTATTTTTCTAAATTTAAAACAGCTATTGACCCAGTTGTATGCTTATGATGTGCAACCAAAAAATAAAAAGCAAACAGTAAAACCTTAATTGGACAGCTTGTGGTACAACACTTAAGGAAAGGTTGTAGGTTAAATGCCTAAAGTTTGAAATTCCCATACAAAAAGTCAAATGCCAGAGTACTTTTAGCCTTTGCCCAATGATCACACAAAATGCAAAGCCATGTAAGAAAATATGGTAAGCTGATCATCATCAAAATTTTAGAATTTGGGGCAAACTTGGACAAAACACACCATGGAAGAAAGCTAAAAGATAAGGTACCTTTGGGGCTTCCCTGCTGGCACAATGGTTAAGACTCTGCCTGCCAATGCAGGGGACATGGGTAAGATCCCTGGTCCAGGAAGATCCCACATGCTCACAACTAGCCCATGAGCCACAACTACTGAAGCCCACGTGCCTAGAGCCAGTGCTCCACAACAAGAGGAGCCACCGCAATGAGAAGCCTGTGCACCGCAACAAAGAGTAGACCCCGCTAGCCGCAACTAGAGAAAGCCCGCACACAGCAGTGAAGACACAACACAGCCAAAAAAAAAAAAAAAAAAAAAGTAAAATTAATTAATTAATTAATTAAATTTTTAAAAAAAGATAAGGTACCTGGGAGAAAATATTTGCAACACATCTAACAAGTTAATAATTAATATCCAAAGTTTTTTAATTGTTCCTACTAATCAATAAGAAAAATGCAAATAATTCTATAGGAAAAATGAGTGGCAAATGTAAAAAGCATTTCACTGAGAAGAAAATGTAAATATCCAGTAAGTAGAAGTAATTATAGTTAACCATACTAGTAATTAGCAAGATGCCAATCAAAGCAATAATGAAATTCAGTTTCCACCCATCAGGAAGGCACAAATTAAATAGATAATAGGCCATGGTGTGAGGAAACAGATTCACTCACTGGATGGATGGATGTGTGAATCAGCACAGCCTTTTTGGAAAGCAATTTCTCAGAAATTTAAAAGGTATGTACCCTTGACCCATCAATTCTACTTATGATAATCTATTGGTTAAGTTACCTTCAGCTTCAAAAGCTAGAAAAACCCAATTCAAAGTGGCTAAAACAATAAAAATACTTACTAGAGCACATAATTGGAAGCCCAGGAGTAGTGTAGGATCATGGTTGCTGATGTGATAGTTCTATGACGTCAGCAAGGATCAGCATTTGTTTAATTCTCTCTGAACTGACTTACATAACATAGGGTCAGTTTCCTTCAGGCTGTAAGATAATTGCCTTTGACCATCAGAATTGCATGCTCAGTCATTTATATCCTTCAAGGAAAAGAATGTCTCTCCCACATCAAAGTCTCAAGAATGTTTGGGTCAACTTGGGAGCCATGCTGTGTCAATCAGCTTCTAACAAGCAACATAGGATGCATTCAAATTTAGCAATTTGAAGTAAACATAATGAAGGAGTTATTTACAAAGATGTGGGCAGAGTATAGCGAAATCCCAAGGCATAGTGCAGAACCCCAGGGCTTCTAACAGTAGGATACACCCTTTACCACCCATAGGCTTGAAGGGACAAGAGGAGGAAATGATTACCAGAACCCAGAGAGAGAGCTTTGTGGAGATGGCCATTTAATAGAAGTTATGACCTTTGTCAAGAAAACGTCAGGCGAATTTGCAGCAACATGGATAGACCTAGAGATGATCATACTAAGTGAAGTAAATCAGACAGAGAAAGACAAATATCATATGACATCACTTATATGTGGAATCATAAAGAAAATGATACAAATGAACATATTTATAAAACAGAAATAGACTCACAGACATAGAAAACAAACTTACGGTTACCAAAGGGGAAAGGGGGGAGGGATAAATTAGGATTTGGGATTAACAGATACACACTACTATATATAAAATAGATAAACAACAAGGACCCTATGCATAGCACAGGGAACTATATTCAATACCTTGTAATAACCTATAATGGAAAAAAACCTGAAAAAGAATATATATGTGTGTGTGTATGTGTGTGTATATATATATATATATATATATATATATATATATATATATATATATAACTGAATCTCTTTGCTGTACACCTGAAACTAACACAACATTGTAAATCAACTATACTTCAGTTTTTTAAAAAAAGTCAGGCCGGGTGACCCCAGAAGGGAGGAACCAGGAAATAGATACCCTGACCTCACCCCTTCCCACCATCCAATTTCCTTCCAGTGTCTCTTGAGGGGTAATAGAAGTCATCCAGCATCATCCAAGTCTTCCATCCCTCTGGGTCATGGTCTTCCTCCAGGGGTGAGAAATCTGTATTCCCTATCCCAAGCAAAATATAAAAAATTATCAGCTTCTGAATCATCACAAGTTAGGTCAATGTGGTCATACCCACAAATGAAACTCTTTTTTTTTTTTAATTAATTAATTAATTAATTTTAATTTTGGCCACGTTAGGTCTCTGTTGCGGCACGCGGGCTTTCTCCAGTTGCAGCGAGCGGGGGCTACTCTTCGTTGCGGTGCATGGGCTTCTCATTGCTGTGGCTTCTCTTGTTGCAGAGCACGGGCTCAGTAGTTGTGGCGCACTGGCTTAGTTGCTCCACGGCATGTGGGATCTTCCAGGACCAGGGCTCAAACCCATGTCCCCTGCATTGGCAGGTGGATTCTTAACCACTATGCCACCAGGGAAGTCCCTGAAGCTCTTTTTTAAGCCATTCCCCCATTCCCGGTGTTATTCATATAAGGGGGTTAGAGGAAAAGGCAGGAGTGGGGAAGAAAAATTAAGCAGTCAACTGATGCACTCCTTGAATCCATAGCTACTCACTAGGTCTAATTTGGTAACCATGTTGCCTTTTTCCACCACTCATTCCATGTTCCCCCTACCCTCTACCAGTACCTCGGCTGATGCGCTCCTTCACCATGAGGGTGAATCAAGCCTTCATTTCTGTGGAATCAGAGTCCTTTGTGTTCTTCTTTATTGGGTGCTGCAGTTTTCCATTGACTAAAACTACTGGGCAAGGGACTAATAAGACATGTAACAAGACATGCTCCAGGAAACCCCTTAGATTCCAGACATAGTCCTGTTTACCTTCACTGAATAGTAGCAACCCAGTTTTCCCAGAGTAATCAGGATCAATCACCCCAACCAGTAAGGTGACTCCTTTCTTCCTGTTTATTCAGTGACAAGAGGAGCCTAAATGGTCAGGGGCAATCTTGGCTTCCAATTCCTCAGATCTCGTTTCCTCAGATCCATATTTGTTGGACAGCCTAACATCAGACTTTAGGTCTCAGAGATCACACAAACATTTACTCCTTCTAAAATTGGAGATCATAATGGCCTTCCAGCCTCCTTCACAGTAATGATATGCCAATGACATGGAGATGATACACGCAAGCCTAAAGGCAAGAAAGAAAGTATTTAAAGTTAAAGAACAGGGGAGGACCTTCAAGATGGTGGAGGAGTAAGACGTGGAGATCAGCTACCTCCCCACAGATACATCAGAAATACATCTACATGTGGAACAACTCCTACAGGACACCTACTGAACACTGGCAGAAGACCTCAGACTCCCCAAAAGATATATATATTTTTTCCTTTTTCTCTTTTTGTGAGTGTGTACGTGTATGCCTCTTTGTGTGATTTTGTCTGTATAGCTTTGCTTTTACCATTTGTCCTAGGGTTTTCTCTGTCTGTTTTTTTTTCTTTTTTTGTACACTTTTTAGCACTTGTTATCATTGGTGGATTTGTTTTTTGGTTTGGTTGCTCTCTTCTTTCTTTCTTTCTTTCTTTTTTAGTACTTTTTAAATTTTTTTATTTTTCATTTTAATTATTTTATTTTATTTTACTTTATTTTTTTCTTTTTTTCTCCCTTTTCTTCTGAGCCGTGTGGCTGACAGGGTCTTGGTGCTGTGCCTCTGAGGTGGGAGAGCCAAGTTCAGGACATTGGTCCAGCAGAGACCTCCTGGCTCCATGTAATACCAAAGAGCAAAAGCTCTCCCAGAGATCTCCATCTCAATGCTAAGACCAAGCTCCACTCAATGACCAGCAAGCTGCAGTGCTGGACACCGCATGCCAAACAACTAGCAAGACAGGAACACAGCCCCATCCATTAGCAGAGAGGCTGCCTAAAATCATAATAAGGTCACAGGCACCCCAAAACAAACCACCAGATGCGGTCTTGCCCACCTGAAAGACAAGATCCAGCCTCATCCACCAGAACACAGGCACCAGTCCCCTCCACCAGGAAGCCTACACAACCCACTGAACCAAACTTACCCAATGGGGGCAGATACCAAAAACAACGGGAAATACGAACCTGCAGCCTGTGAAAAGGAGACCCCAAACACACTAAGTAGAGCAAAATGAGAAGACAGAGAAACACACAGCAGATGAAGGAGCAAGGTAAAAACCCATCAGACCAAACAAATGAAGAGGAAATAGGCAGTCTGCCTGAAAAAGAATTCAGAGTAATGATAGTAAAGATGATCCAAAATCTTGGAAATAATAGAATGGAGAAAATACAAGAAACATTTAACAAGGACCTAGAAGAACTAAAGAGCAAACAAACAATGATGAACAACACAATAAATTAAATTAAAAATTCTCTAGAAGGAATCAATAGTAGAATAACTGAGGCAGAAGAATGGAGAAGTGACCTGGATGATAAAATAGTGGAAATAACTATCACAGAGCAGAATAAAGAAAAAAGAAGGAAAAGAATTTAGGACAGTCTCACAGACCTCTGGGACAACATTAAATGCACCAACATTCGAATTATAGGGGTCCCAGAAGAAGAAGAGAAAAAGAAAAGGACTGAGAAAATATTTGAAGAGATTATAGTTGAAAACTTCCCTAATATGGGAAAGGAAATAGTCAATCAAGTCCAGGAAGCATAGAGACTCCCATACAGGATAAATCCATGGAGAAACACGCCAAGAAACATATTAATCAAACTATCAAAAATTAAATACAAAGAAAAAATATTAAAAGCAGCAAGGGAAAAGCAACAAATAACATACAAGGGAATGCCCATAAGGTTAACAGCTGTTTAAGGTTTCAGCAGAAACTCTGCAAGCCAGAAGGGAGTGGCAGGACATATTTAAAGTGATGAAAGGGAAAAACCTACAACCAAGATTACTCTACCAAGCAAGGATCTCATTCAGATTCGACAGAGAAATTAAAACCTTTACAGACAAGCAAAAGCTAAAAGAATTCAGCACCACCAAACGAGTTTTACAACAAATGCTAAAGGAAGTGCTCTAGGCAGGAAACACAAGAGAAGGAAAAGACCTACAATAACAAACCCAGAACAATTAAGAAAATGGTAATAGGAACATACATATCGATAATTACCTTAAATATAAATGGATTAAACGCTCCAACCAAAAGACACAGACTGGCTGAATGGATACAAAAACAAGACCCATATATATGCTGTCTACAAGAGACCCACTTCAGACCTAGGGACACATACAGACTGAAAGTGAGGGGATGGAAAACGACATTCCATGCAAATGGAAATCAAAAGAAAGCTGGAGTAGCAATTCTCATATCAGACAAAATAGACTTTAAAATAAAGACTATTGGGCTTCCCTGGTGGCGCAGTGGTTGAGAGTCTGCCTGCCGATGCAGGGGACACGGGTTCGAGCCCTGGTCTGGGAGGATCCCACATGCCGCGGAGCGGCTGGGCCCATGAGCCACAACTACTGAGCCTGCACGTCTGGAGCCTGTGTTCCGCAACAAGAGAGGCCGCGATAGTGAGAGGCCCGCGCACCGCGATGAAGAGTGGCCCCCACTTGCTGCAACTAGAGAAAGCCCTCGCACAGAAACGAAGACCCAACACAGACATACATACATACATACATACATATATACATACATACATAAACCCAAAGTTTAAAAAAAAAAAAAAAAAAGAAATGACCTGCAGCCAGTGAGTGGTGGCAATGGCATCACAGGGAAAGGGCATCAATTAGTAGCAGCAATTCCAAGATCCAGCTAGAGGATGACAGTGCTTGGAAATGAAAGAGACTAACAGACAAGGGGTAACTTTAGGACAAATAAAAGAACGCCTTTACACAGTGGGTAATAAACTTTAAAAAAAAAAAAAGAAGAAGATATAACAATTGTAAATATTTATGCACCCAACACAGAAGCACCTCAATACATAGGCAAATGCTAACAGCCATAAAAGAGGAAATTGACAGTAACACAATCATAGTAGGGGACTTTAACACCCCACTTTCACCAATGGACAGATCATCCAAAACGAAAATAAATGAGGAAACACAAGCTTTAAATGATACATTAAACAAGATGGACTTAACTGATATTTATAGGACATTCCATCCAAAAGCAACAGAATACACTTTGTTCTCAAGTGCTCATGGAACATTCTCCAGGATAGATCATATCTTGGGTCACAAATCAAGCCTTGCTAAATTTAAGAAAATTGAAATCATATCAAGTATCTTTTCCGACCACAATGCTATGAGACTAGATATCAGTTACAGGAAAAAATCTGTAAAAAATACAAACACATGGAGATTAAACAATATGCTACTAAATAACCAAGAGATCACTGAAGAAACCAAAGAGGAAATCAAAAAATACCTAGAAACAAATGACAACGCAATGACCCAAAACCTAAGGGATGCAGCAAAAGCAGTTCTGAGAGGGAAGTTTCTAGCAATAAAATCCTACCTCAAGAAACAAGAAACATCTCACATAAACAATCTAACCTTATACCTAAAGCAATTAGAGAAAGAAGAACAAAAAAAACCCAAAGTTAGCAGAAGGAAAGAAATCATAAAGATCAGAGCAGAAATAAATGAAAAAGAAATGAAGGAAATGATAGCAAAGATCAATAAAACTAAAAGCTGGTTCTTTGAGAAGATAAACAAAATTGATAAACCATTAGCCAGACTCATTAAGAAAAAAAGGGAGAAGACTCAAATCAATAGAGTTAGAAATGCAAAAGAAGAAGTAACAACTGACACTGCAGAAATACAAAGGATCATGAGAGATTACTACAAACAACTATATGCCAATAAAATGGACAACCTGGAAGAAGCGGACAAATTCTTAGAAAAGCACAACCTTCCGAGACTGAACCAGGAAGAAATAGAAAATATAAACAGACCAATCACAAGCACTGAAATTGAGACTGTGATTAAAAATCTTCCAACAAACAAAAGCCCAGGACCAGATGGCTTCACAGGCGAATTCTATCAAACATTTAGAGAAGAGCTAACACCTATCCTGCTCAAACTCTTCCCAAAAATATTAGAGGGAGGAACACTTCCAAGCTCATTTGAGGAGGCCACCATCACACTGATACCAAAACCAGACAAAGATGTCACAAAGAAAGAAAACTACAGGCCAATATCACTGATGAACATAGATGCAAAAATCCTCAACAAAATACTAGCAAACAGAATCCAACAGCACATTAAAAGGATCATACACCATGATCAAGTGGGGTTTATCCCGGGAATGCAAGGATTCTTCAATATACGCAAATCAATCAATGTGATAAACCATATCAACAAATTGAAAGAGAAAACCCACATGATTATCTCAATAGATACAGAAAAAGCTTTTGACAAAATTCAACACCCATTTATGATAAAAACGCTCCAGAAGTTAGGCATAGAGGGAACTTAACATAATAAAGGCCATATATGACAAACCCACAGCCAACATTGTTCTCAATGGTTAAAAACTGAAACCATTTCCTCTAATATCAGGAACAAGACAAGGTTGCCCACTCTCACCACTATTATTCAACATAGTTTTGGAAATTTTAGCAACAGCAATCAGAGAAGAAAAAGAAATAAAAGGAATCCAAATCGGAAAAGAAGAAGCAAAGCTCTCACTGTGTGCAAACGACATGATGCTATACATAGAATCGTAAAGATGCTACCAGAAAACTACCAGAGCTAATCGATGAATTTGGTAAAGTAGCAGGATACAAAATTAGTGCACAGAAATCTCTTGCATTCCTATATGCTAATGATGAAAAATCTGAAAGAGAAATTAAGGAAACACTCCCATTTACCATTGCAAAAAAAGAATAAAATACCTAGGAATAAACCTACCTAAGGAGACAAAAGACCTGTATGCAGAAAACTATAAGACACTGATGAAAGATTTTAAAGATGATACAAACAGATGGAGAGATATACCATGTTCTTGGATTGGAAGAGTCAACATTGTGAAAATGACTATACTACCCAAAGCAATCTACAGATTCAGTGCAATCCCTAACAAACTACCAATGGCATTTTTCACAGAACTAGAACAAAAAATTTCACAATTTGTATGGAGACACAAAAGACCCCGAATAGCCAAAGCAATCTTGAGAAAGAAAAACAGAGCTGGAAGAATCAGGCTCCCTGACTTCAGACTATACTACAAAACTACAGTAATCAAGACAGTATGGTACTGGCACAAAAACAGAAATATAGATCAATGGAACAGGATAGAAAGCCCAGAGACAAACCCATGCACATATGGTCACCTTATATTTTGATAAAGGAGGCAAGAATATACAATGGAGAAAAGACAGCCCCTTCAATAAGTGCTGCTGGGAGAACTGGACAGCTACATGGAAAAGAATGAAATTAGAACACTCCCTAACACCATACACTAAAAAAAAAAACCTCAAAATGGATTAAAGACCTAAATGTAAGGCCAGACACTATAAAACTCTTAGAGGAAAACATAGGCAGAACACTCTATGACATAAATCACAGCAAGATCCTTTTTGACCCACCTCCTAGAGAAATGGAAATAAACACAAAAATAAACAAATGGGACCTAATGAAGCTTAAAAGTTTTTGCACAGCAAAGGGAAACATAAACAAGACGAAAAGACAACCCTCAGAATGGGAGAAAATATTTGCAAATGAAGTAACTGACAAAGGATTAATCTCCAAAATTTACAAGCAGCTCATGCAGCTCAATATCAAAAAACAACCCAAACCAAAAGTGGGCAGAGGACCTAAATAGACATTTCTCCAAAGAAGATATACAGATTGCCAACAAACACATGAAAGGATGCTCAACATCACTAATCATTAGCGAAATGCAAATCAAAACTACAACCTCACACCAGTCAGAATGGCCATCATCAAAAAATCTACAAACAATAAATGCTGGAGAGGGTGTGGAGAAAAGGGAACCCTCTTGCACTGTTGGTGGGAATGTAAATTGATACAGCCACTATGGAGAACAGTATGGAGGTTCCTTAAAAAACTAAAAATAGAACTACCATATGACCCAGCAATCCCACTACTGGTCATACACCCTGAGAAAACCATAGTTCAAAAAGAGTCATGTACCACAATGTTCATTGCAGCTCAATTTACAATAGCCAGGACATCGAAGCAACCTAAGTGTCCATCGACAGATGAATGGATAAAGAAGATGTGGCACATATATACAATGGAATATTACTCAGCCATAAAAGGAAACGAAATTGAGTTATTTGTAGTGAGATGGATGGACCTAGAGTCTTTCATACAGAGTGAAGTAAGTCAGAAAGAGAAAAACAAATACCATATGCTAACACATATATATGGAATCTAAAAAAAAAAAAAAAAAGGTTCTGAAGAGCCTAGAGGCAGGACAGGAATAAAGACACAGACGTAGAGAATGGACACGGGGACATTGGGGAGTGGGGACAAGGGGAGTGGGAAGGGTAAGCTGGGACAAAGTGAGAAAGTGGCATGGACATATGTACACTACCAAATGTAAAATAGATAGCTAGTGGGAAGCAGCCGCATAGCACAGGGAGATCAGCTCGGTGCTTTGTGACCACCTAGAGGGCTGGGATAAGGAGGGTGGGAGGGAGACGCAAGAGGGAGGAGATATGGGGATATATGTATATGTATAGCTGACTCACTTTGTTATAAAGCAGAAAGTAACACACCATTATAAAGCAATTATACTCCAATAAAGATGTTAATAAATAAATAATCACTTAACTAAAAAAAACAAAATACAATTGACTTTAATAGAAAGGAAAGAATAAAACTGAGCACATCATTCATAATAGGGATAAGTATTGTTCCCTGAGATTTTATTTCATTTGTTGTTTGTATGTCTGTGCATGTGCTAGGCTGTACTGCAAAATGTATTTCTTCCATTGCATCACAGTAAAAAGAGTTTGAAAAACAAACAAACAAAAACAAAAAAAATTAAAAAATAAAGTTAAAGAACATTTGCTCTAAAACAGAAACAGACTCACAGATATTGAAAACAAACTTATGGTTACCAAAGGAGAAAGGGGGAGGGATAAATTAGGAGTTTGGGATCAACAGATACACACTACTATATATAAAATAGATAAACAACAAGGACCTACTGTATAGCACCGGGAACTATATACAATATCTTGTAATAACCTATAAGGAAAAGAATATGAAAAGAATATATATATATATATATATATATATATGTGTGTGTGTGTATAACTGAATCACTTTGCTCTACAACTGAAACAAACACAACATTGTAAATCACCTATACTTCTATTAAAAAAAAAAAGAACGTTTGCTTAAAAAAAGGTCAGAAGATATAAGGTTTCTACCAAATCAGCTATTATAGTGAAATAACATGGCTAAAGAATATATTTTTTTAAATTACTTTCACCTATTTCTGTTTTTTTTAATTAATAGACTTTCATTTAGAGCAGTTTCAGGTTTATAGGAAAACAGAGCCGGAAGTACAGGGAGTTCTCATATACCCCTCCCCACAAGCACCCCCTTACACACACACAGCCTACAGAAGTTCCTTATTATTAAGATCTTGCATTAGTGCTACATTTGTTATAATTGATGAACCAATATTACATATATAACCATATATAATATTGAGATTATTATTAACTAAAGTACGTAGTTTACATTAGGCTTTACTCTGTGCTACACAATTCTGAGTTTTGACAAACACGTAACGTCATATATCTGCCATTACAGTATCATAAATGATAGTTTCACTGCCCAAAAAATTCCCCTGTGCTCCACCTATTCATCCCTTCTCCCTCTCCTAACCCCTGACACCTCTGATCTTTTTACTGTCTGTATAGTTTTGCCACATCCCAGAATGTAATATAGTTGGAATCATACAGTATACATAGCATTTCAGACTAGCTTCCTTTATTTTGCAGTATGCATTTAAGGTTCCTCTTTTTACAGCTTGATAGCTCCTTTTCTTTTTTTTTGGCTGACGAATATTCTTTTGTATTGACATACCACAGTTTTTCTGTCCATTAGCAGATTGAAAGACATCTTAATTGCTTCCAGGTTTTAGCAATGATGAACTAAAGCTGCTCTAAACATTCATGTGCACATTTTTGTGTGCAGTGCAATTTCTGGCTGATATGGTAAGACTATGTCTAGCTTTGTAAACAAACAAACAAACAAAAACTGCCAGGATGTCTTCCAAAGTGGCTGTACCATTTTGCATTCCTACCAGCAATGGCAGAAATTTCCCATTGCTCCCCATCCTCACCAGCATTTGGTATTGTGTGTTCCTGATTTTGGCCATTCCAGTAGGTGTGTAATGGTATCTCCTTGTTTCAATTTACAATTCCCTAATGACATATAATGTGGAGCGTCTTTTCACATGTTTATATGCCATCTGTATATCTTCTTTGGTGAGTTGTCTGTTCAGATGTTTTGCCCATTTTTAATGGGTTGTTTTCATATTATTGAATTATCAAAGATCTTTGTATATTTTGAGTTTAACCTATTTCTTTTCACTTCTGTTAATACGGCCACTAGAAAATTTAAAATTCCATACATGGCTCACATGTGTAGTTTACACTGTATTTTTTTTAATTGGAGTATAGTTGACTTACAATGTTGTGTTAGTTTCAGGTGTACAGCAAAGTGATTCAGTTACACATATACATATATTCATTCTTTTTCAGATTCTTTTCCCATATAGGTTATTACAGAATATTGAATAGAGTTCCCTGTGCTATACAGCAGGTCGTTGTTCTTTATCAATTTTATATGTAGTAGTGTGTGTATGTTAATCCCAAGCTCCTAATTTATCCCACCCCCCATGTTTCCCCTTTGGTAACCATAAGTTTGTTTTCGAAATCTGTGAGTCTGTTTCTGTTTTGTAAATAAGTTCATTTATATTATTTTCTAAAAATTAGATTCCACATATGAATGATATAATATGATATTTGTCTTTCTCTGTCTGACTTACTTCACTTCGTGTGATTGTCTAAGGATGCAACTGTACTGCCAGTAAAGGCCCAGGTACAGCATCATGAAGGGGCAGCCACTTACCCAGCTCACGTGGAAGGGCCAGGGGCTGGGAGACAGGGCAAAGCAGAGCATTTTGGTGTGACACTTTTGGCACACTCATTTTGCAACCCTGAAAAAACATTACATTTCCAGCTTTTTAGAGTGAATTACCTAGTAATATGTGCAACTCACATGCTCATCTAACGGCTTGACTTCCCTCTCCCATTCCCTGATCCAACACTGCAGGCCTCGGGGTCTCAGTTTATCACCTGGGTTCCCACTGCTGTCTGTTAATGGTCTGCAGCCCCAAACCCTCGCTGATTCAAGCTGTCCTGCTCTCTTTGGTCAGATTTTTCCAAAATACACATCTGCTCTTGCCACTTCCTCTCTAAAACCTTCAATGACTCCCTAGTACCTGGACAATAAAGTTCAAACACTAGCAGAGTTCAGGTCCTAGCAAGGGATAGAGCTTACACTCAAAAGATGCAGCTGGGGAGAATGCAATCAAAGGGGTATTTACAAAAGTGCAGGCAGGTCCCGAAGAAGCAACAGAAGATGGTGAAGCTGCCGACAGCTGGAATCTACTACGCCTTCCAGAGGAAAAAGGGCAAGGGGACCTGGCGTGACCTGACACAGAGAGAGCCGAAGCTGCGATCTTACTTATTGGAATGTAGCCATTGACAATTGGCCCAGGAGTTCGGGGGCGGGGGCGGGGGGGACGGGGGGGGACGGGGTGGGGGGGCGGTCGTGCGCTAACCAAACTCTTCCCCCTCCCTCTGACCTCCCAGTGCCTGAGCCCAACCGGGAGACAGAAGACAAGAGACCTCTGAAGCAGCCCACAAGGTCAGTTTCACAGGCACGGAGCATGTAGTGATACGAGGCACGCCCACTTGAGGCTCGGTGGTACCACTTACCACTGGGATTCCTGACCCAGCCCATAATTGCCCGCCCACCTCAAGGCACCCCTGCTGCAGGGGGCCCCACTCACTCTGGCCAAGAAATCCCTCTACAATGCAGTCCCGGTCACAGCACTCGCCTGAGGAAAACCCTCCGCGCTGTCTATCCAGCAAATCCAGACTGTGCGGTGAGATCCCAAGACCTTCTTATAAACTGACTCTGCGCACCTCCTCGCTCACTTTACCTTCATGAATGCAAAGGTTTGGTTCAGCACAAACCCCTTATAGAGCATCCTCAGCCACTACCCTCTCTTGTATGCTGCTACAGAGAGGGCCTGGCTGCCAGCGAACCCAAAGTCCTTCCTTGTGGTCACCCTAAAACACCTTCAGGGCTTCCAGGGACCCTGGCTGAGCTACTGTCAGAACTGTGCCTTCTCGGGCCAGCAGAGGGCGCCGTGACACCGAACAACGTCTAAAGCACTTTCGGAGGCTACCCTGGGCGTGGGGCTGCGGGAGCTCTGAGCTCGGCGCGGTGCCTGCAGGCAGGACAGTTGTCCAACCTGAAAAATGCGCCTGTCAAACTTTTTTTTTTTTTTAAATGCAAACCACGGTTTGAAATACATTTTACCTTGCAACCTAGTACACACATACACGTATATTTATTATCGAGTTTTAATATTAATGTGTCCAAATCTGATTGCTGGTGGTATTTCACAGTGATAAATTCAAAATTAAATAGTTTAGCACAATTAAATTTAGTTAATTAATTAAAGTGGAGTTTTGGTCTTTGTACCAGTAAAGCAGAGTTTTTTAAACTGTTTTTATGTGACTAAAGCATTTATTTTGTGAAATAGTCACAATTTTAGTTATTGAATGCATGGAATTGTCTGTATTAGTACCTTATTTTCTTGCTGCGTGCTTCATTTTAAAAAAATGTTTCAATGCAACTTATTTTGAGACATTTTTTAAATATAGCTAACCCAAAAAAATGAAAATCTGACGCTGTAAAGTCATAAAGGCCTACAGTCTCCTTAAAATGAAACATTTAATTTTCATGTGTTATTTATTTTCTGGGCAGCAGAGTGCGTAACATTTTAGTTCAACCTAGAAAGTTATGAGATTCAGAAATCATACACAGTTGTGGGGAAAAAATACTTTGTCATAAACTCTTTAACATGTTAAAAGATAAACTGGGGCTTATTAACAATTTTAAGAGTTTATGTGAGCAAAAATCCATTCGAATTGGGCAGCATCCAATCTAGCAGACAGAAAGGAGCTACGAGAAACTGTACATAGTAAGACTTTTATAGGCAGAAGGGCGGGGCGGTGGGGCGGGGGAACAAGGAAGTAAAAAGTCAGGTTTGTTGTTACAAAGTTACTTTCCTTTAGGGGATGACAGAGGCCTACCAGGCAGATGACCTAACTAGTGTTGGTGAGGTGATCCCTGATTGACTGGGTGACACAGGCTTAGCATAATCGACTCCATTTTGGGCCTTTTGTCTTGTTTTTTTTTTTTTTCTTGTTTTTTTTTTTAAACATCTTTATTGAAGTATAATTGCTTTACAATGGTGTGTTAGTTTCTGCTTTATAACAAAGTGAATCAGTTATTTTTGTCTTGTTTTTTAACAAACGTAGTAATTATTTCATATTTATATTCATGTTCGAAATAATTATCTTGCTTAGTTTAAATAGCTTGTTTGCATGGAAAGTTATCACAGGCAGCAACAGCAGGAAACAAACCACATGGATGCCTTGTGAGATGGAACTTCCTTTAGTTTCTACAAATGCAGAACAAGAAACAGTGTATTTTATGAGCTTGGTTACAACTGTGTGGGAGGGAGCCCGGGAGGAGGTGGTCACAAAAGGATGCCATTAACTGTTAAGATTAACTGTTAAAAGCAAAATGCTTCTCACAATGCAGCACCATACCTTTAGCGAGCCTGTGCAAAAGCTGTTTGCAGTGTTTGAGACCAACAGAGAAAAAGAAAAGGTTCCACTTTCAAATAATAACTACTAACAGATTGTTAAAGTTTTCATTACAGATTGATAAAAGTATGTAAGCGTGTATAGTTAATACAATAATTGGGATCCCTGAAGAGAAGTTCTTCAAGACAAGCTATTGGGGGTTGAAATATTCAATGAGTCAATAAATGTTGTAAAACAAAGATCTTCTAGAAGCGCTGCAGAAGTTTGTGTCCTTGTGATGGGGCTGCAGTGATAAAATGTCACCGTGGCTTTGTTACCAAGGCCAAGCTCGCTCTGCTTGCCGCACTACCGGACAATAAATCAGAGACAAGGAATACGACTTTATTCGGAAAGCCAGCAGACCGAGAAGACAGCAGACTAAAGTCTCAAAATAACCATCTCATCAGGGTTTGGATGCCAGTTTCTTTTATAGAACAGAGAGGGGGAGGAGATGAGGCAGTAAAGTAAAAAGGCCATAAATTTTGTAAATATCACCTGGAATGGCCAGCCCCGGGGAGGGGATGTGTTAATTTCTTCTTTCTTGCAGCCATCCACAGGTGCACTGGCTCCGAATGTTTCCCTGAACAAAGGCACTTTGGTTTAACATTCAGGCAGAGGAACAGGGTTCCCCGAGGCAGGCCATTATGTATAGACAGTATCCTTTTAGTGAACAAAAGCAGCGGAAAGCAAAGATTAAAGTAAAAGAAACAGATCAAACATGTAGTCTGATTTGGCTCTTCCCTGTTACAGCTTTATATCAAGTCCTTCCTGAAAGTACTGAAATTCAGGTATTTGGGTGATTACTGAATTCACAGGGAAGAGCTGGCATATTAAATCTTGCCTAGACAGCTGAGTTCCACACCACATGATGTTAAAACATTGATGTGTCTTACATGGAAACAACCTAAATGTCCAGCAACAGATGAATGGATAAGGAAGATGTGGTACATATATACAATGGAATATTACTCAGGCATAAAAAAAGAATGAAATAATGCCATTTTCAGCAACGTGGATGGACCTAGAGATGATCATACTAAGTGAAGTAAGTCAGAAAGAGAAAGGCAAATACCATATGATATCACTTATATGTGGAATCTAAAATATGACACCAATGAACTTATCTATGAAACAGAAACAGACTCACGGACATAGAGAACAGATTTGTGGTTGCCAAGGGGGAGGGGGTCGGGGGAAGGATGGAGTGGGAGGCTGGGGTTAGGAGATGCAAGCTATTATATATGGAAAGGATAACCAACAAGGTCCTACTGTAGAGCACAGAGAACTATTTTCAGTATCCTATGATAAACCATAATGGAAAAGAATATTTTAAAAAAAGAATGTATATATGTAGAACTGAATCACTTTACAGCAGAAATCAACACAACATTGTAAATCAACTATACTTCAATTTTTTAAAAAACTGATATTAAAAAAAGAAAGAAAATGTTGATGTGTCTTATAAAACCCAACTGCTTCTGTCCAATCTGTTTTCAGCTCCTTGTTAAGATGTGGGAGCAGAAACCTCTGCTGAAAAGTAAGTAAAAGGAGCCCTTCACCAAGAATGTGTGAATGGTTCAACCCTTACTGTGCTGAATGGATTCTGCTAGTTTAGGTTCTGTTCCTTTCTGTTTTGCAGTTGATTTCTATGACTTACTACAGGTCTCGGCCCACAGTTCATAAGGCACTGTCTTAGAAATGGAGCTGGGAAGAAAATATAGATCATTAGCAGCTGGCCCTGGAGAGCACAGGGCCCCTCTCACCTCCTCCAGGGCTGGCCCCATGGAGAGAGCCAAGCTCGGAATTAGGAGAAAAATGTCTTTGGCCCATTCTGTCCCTAGCCAAGCTTGGGCCCCACCTGTACTTCATTTGTTAAATGGGGGAGTAGCTCCTGCCCATTTTACTTCTGTTGTTGTTGTAAGGGTCTTACGAATTAAAGAAAGACTTCAGGGGAAATTGCACTGCTTTATATAGCATACAAGTGTATCATCAGAATCTCTCAGCAAGGACCAGCTGTATCCCTGCCCTGTTCCCGGCACTACCTCTGTGCCTAGTGGCCCTGCGGGTCCCCAGGCTACAGCCACTCCTGGGCACAATCAAATGTACACACAGTCCCAGAGTTAGGAACAGACTGTGTACCCCAGGTCTGTTTCTAAGACAATTGATCAGAGCCACAAACTCTGTGGCTTAGCCTGCTCAGTACCGGGCATGGTTCCTGCCACTGTTCGTGATTTGGTACCTAGAGTTATCACACCACAAAATACCCACAGAGCGGAATAGTGCCATTCTATCAGGTCACCCCAACACCTTGGCAAATGGGGGCTGGAGGACGGCTCACCCCGATTTACCTATGAATAGCTGTGTGCAGAAGCACCTGTCATCAGCCTTTTCCTCATAGGAAGTATCACCTGGACCACACTTGTTCCATCCTTTCTCCACTTATGGACTATCATCTACTCTACCTACGTCTCTGGCCATCCTCTCTAAGTAACCAAGAGGACATTTTGATCTGGAAAGGAAGCGACATGCCAGCCCGCACAGCTGGAGGAGCTTACTATCAATCTCAAAGTCTTCTTTCATCCTGATGTCACAACAGGCTAAAATAGTGAAACATTAAGACAATAAATCAAAAAAACTTCTACACGTTACCAAATAAAATTTTTTTTCAATTTTCACATATATTAAAAACTTTTCCCTGTGCCTACTCCTTAACCTAGAAAGTCCTCTTCTAAGGCTGTATTCCAAGGAAATAATCACTCACTGCTGAATTTATAGGGTATATGCATGTGTCCAACAATGTGAAATCATTTCAAAAATTGTAGGATGTTCATGTCCTCTTTCCTCAACTTTGATGCCAAAGGGGGTCCACTTGGACCCAAATATGTGTTAGCAATGTAGAAGATACTGGAGAGTTGTAGAAGGCATGGAGAAGGTTTACAGTGTAACCCCCAGGAAACAGCTTAATCACCCCGGCATGCAGTGTCCCTTCTTTGCACCCACTAGCTGGCTTCCCCTTTCCTGCTCTTCCCTCCCCTCCCCCCTTTTCCTCCCCCGCCTTGCTCTCCTCCTCCTCCCCCTTTTCTCTCCTTCCATCCTCCACTCTTTTCCTCCAATCAAAATTTCACTGACTCCACTCTGGTCCTTTCTCACTGAAACCCATTTTTCTCAACTCTTCACCCCCGCTCCTGCCATATTTTCATTCTTTATCCAGTTCAGAGCGCACCAAAACAAAGGCCAATACAGTACACAGGACAGACCTTCCTTAGAACACAGTTTAATGACCATATTTTGGCATATTGGTATGATTTAGGGGCTCCCATCCCCCATGGAAAGACTAACCAGGAATTCTCCAACAAAGATGCGTCTCCCCTTACTAAAAACCCCTCTAATGGCTGAAAAAGGAAGAGAACTTTCTACATACTTTTACATATTCCATGGAACTTTATGCAACAATTAAAAACGATCTTATAGAAGCCTATCTTGTGACATGGAAGGGAATGCAAGATACACAGTTAGTGACAAAAAAAATTAATTTTTCATGCTTGATTCTATATTTGTAATTAAAAAGAAGTCTATAGATGAAAAATAAAAGTCTAGAAGGATAGACAGTAAACGTTCATACTGATTAAGAAGTGTAGGAGAATAGTTAGGAACATGGCTTTGGAGTCACAAAAACCTGGGCTACATCCCCTCTCTGACTTATAGACATGTGGCCTTGGAGCAATTTACTCAGTCTCAAAGCCCCTGTTCTTTTATCTGAGTGCTAGGGCACTTATAAGATTTAAGTGCGATAATACAGAGCATGTATAACACATGTTAAGTGCTCGATAAAAGTTCATTATAGGGCTTCCCTGGTGGCGCGGTGGTTGGGAGTCCGCCTGCCAATGCAGGGGACACGGGTTCGTGCCCCGGTCCGGGAAGATCCCACATCCCGCGCAGCGGCTAGGCCCGTGAGCCACAACTACTGAGCCTGCGCGTCTGGAGCCTGTGCTCTGCAACGGGAGAGGCCGCGACGGTGAGAGGCCCGTGCACCGCGATGAAGAGTGGCCCCCGCTCGCCGCAACTGGAGGGAGCCCTCGCGCAGAAACGAAGACCCAACACAACCAAAAGTAAATAAATAAATAAATAAATTTATTTTAAAAAAAAAAAAAAAAAAGTTCATTATAGTCATTGCTGTGTTAGGTTCCAAACGGTTTATGGATTTTTTTCCTGAATGAACCATCTATTTGTGTCATCATGAAATATAGTCTGCTAAAAATTAATCATCAACTAAATATTAAAGAAAGTTAACAAGGAAAAAATAAGGAAAATGAAATAAATAATCAAACAGCCAATCGGCTGTAGGGAGAAATAGGTCCTTGGGGGGGTTGATCAAGGGTGGTCTCCTGGAAGTTCTTCACATTTTAAAGATTAGGGGGCCAGAGGAGGCAGAGGACGATGGTAGTTGGGTCTAAATGAGCATCTGGAAGGAGAGATAGGAGAGGCCACTGCTGCCTGGACTCCCTGGGCTGTTAAGAGAATTTAATGAGAGTAAAAGCCTTGCTTGAACCCAGTCTCACTTGCCGACTTACCTATTCTTTCCCCTTTTCCTCACATCAAGGCTGTTTTCCACAGACACCTTGTTGTGGAAGTGAACCTGCAGCCACTTCATCTTCTCCTTCCTCCTTCTACACGGTTTAGATGGTTTCGTGCCATTGAAGGTGGCTACAATAAACGTTAGAGAAAGCTAAATATCTTTGTTGCCTGCTGCTACATTACTAACCATCCCAAACTTAGTAGCTTAAAATAATGACAACCATTTATTTTGTTCAAAACTCTGCCAGTTGGACAGGGCTCAGTGGGGACAGCTCATTGCTGCTCCAGGCAGTATCAGGGAGTTTAGCTGGACGGAGGATTCACATCCAAGGCTGGCAAGTTGGTGCTTACTACTGATCAGGAACTTAGCCAGGGCTATTGGCCAAGGGCCCCAATTCCTCTCCACGTGGCCTCTCCTTGGGCTGCTTGGGCTTCCTTACAGAATGGTAGCTGGGTTCCAAGAGCAAGTATCCCAACCTACAGAAGAATGGAAGAAGAGTGGAAGTTGGTAGTCTCTTAAAACCTGGGTCCAGCAACTGGCAATACTTCAATTCTGGCATATTCTATTGATCCATCAAAGAACCTGAACTGATTCAAGAGGAGTGCATGTAAATGTCATCTCTCAATGGGAGAAATGTCAAGGAAATTGCATTCATATTTAAACTATCATAGTCTGCCTTTTGGCCACGATTATTTCAATTCCTCCCTTATGCGAAATACACTTATGCCCTCCCAAGGGCCCCAAAAGTCTCATCCAATTAAGGCATCAGCTTGCAGTCCGGGATTTCATCATCTAAACCAGGAAAACTCCAACCTGTGGGCCAATTCTGGCCAAGCCCGCATGTTCTATGGCTCTTTCCCAAGTTCAAGGCCAGCAGTAGCTGCTCGAATTTTTTAAATAGCACATCACTCTGACTCTGATTCTCCTGCTTCCTCTTTCACTTACAAGGACCCTTGTAATTACATTTGGTTCACCCAGAATCATCTTCCCATCTCAAGATCCTTAATCACATCTGTAAAGTCCCCTTTGCCATGTAAAGTAACATAGGCACAGGTTCTGGGGATTAGGATGTGGACATCTTGGGGCCATTATTATTATATATATTAGATTATATATATTAAGGCCTCATTTTATTTTTTTACTTCTCTGTCCCTTTCAGTCCAAGCTTTTATAATTCCTTTAAAAACGTTTTGCATTGTAGCAATATAGGGGTAGTGGATTAAGAGTTACAAACTATTAGGTATAAAGTAAGCTACAAGGATATAATGTACAGCATAGGGAATATAGCCAATATTTTATAATAACTAAAAATGGAATATAACCTTTAAAAATTGTGAATCACTATATTGTACACCTATAACATATATTATTGTAAACCAGCTATACTTCAATAAAAAATGTTAATAAAAAATAAAGTCTATGAGAACAAAATTTTCAACCAGCATATATATTATATATATATACATATACATACATATATGTATATGTATATATAAAATTCCTATGATCTTCCTTTTAAGTAACTTGGAATCAAACTATAGATTGATGTTCGATTAATACTTGTAAATCAATTAAATTCTTCTCTAACGGAAAAATAAGTTCAATAGCAAAAGTTTAAAAAAAAACATTTTGCATTCGCAATTAATAATCAATTCAACTAGGCAAAAAAACACACCTATGTTTCCTTTCCAGATGGCCCATCTACCTTGCATTGCCTGTGTGGCTTCTGTGGGACAAGACCTTCAAGTTTCTTAAAGGACCTGCCAGGTACGCCCTTCAGTCCTTCTAAGGTTCAATTTCCCACATTACCTCAGGCAACAGTTTTGCTAAACTTCCCACCACGACATAACACACATCATTCTTTTCTCCAGCTTTCAGTCGCATTTTCCTCACTGCCCTTCAAGCCCTTATGAGCAAAGCCTTCCAGCTTCCACCGGCTACCCAAACCCAAAGCCAGGGTCACATGTTTTAAATTTTAGTTACTGGAGCACCTCTCCTGATACCACAACCTCTTCTAATTATCTATTACTGCCATAACCAACCACCGCAAAACTTTGTGGCTTATTTTGCTCACAATTCTGCATTACGGACAGGGCTCAGCTGAGATAGCGACTCTGTTTCATGTGGCTTGGCTGGGCCTGGAGGATGATTTTCCAGGAGGTCACTCATTTTGCTTTCATGTTGGTGTTAGATATCAGCTAGGAGCTCAGCTGGGGCTCTCAGTAGGGCCCCAATTTCTTTCCACGTGGACCCCTTAGTGGGGCTGCTTGGAATTTCTCACAGTATGATGGCTGGCTTGCAAGAACAAATACTCCAAGAGACAGGAAGTAAAAGCTGCCGGTCCCTAAGACCTGAAAGAGGCTGGAAACAGACACAGACAGTTCCACTGCCTTCTATTGGTCAAGCAATCACAGCGCCCACCCAGAGTCAAGGAGAGGGCGCATAGACCACACCTCTCAAGGAGAGGAATATCAAAGAATCTGCAGTCATCTTTAATCTGCCCCACCAGCGAGCTATTGACTAATTGCTGCTGTCATAATTTCACATCTACCCACTCCCATCCACCCCCATCCACCATCCATTCCAGATGAGGAACAGTTCCTGGTGGTACATAAGACACGCCAGCAGGCCGACATCCACTCAGAGCTGCACACGTGGTGCATCCCTGGCCCAGGTATGTGGTCCTCACTCCTGGTTTCTGGAACACCCCTCTGGGCTATGGGCACCAATGATTCTGGCCCTTCTCAATCCCCTAGATCAAGTCTAAATTGTCTTCCTTAGCTATGGACCTGCATGGACGAGGGGCTGGAATAGCACTCATTGGCTTGGCCTGGCTGGGTTGGTTTTTGGGGTATTTCTTTTCATTGTTTTTTTTTTCACAATGCTCCTCGTTATGCTTTTCTAACTATTCGTAATTTCATTCCTAAGACCACTCTGAGCAACTGGCTCCAAAGAACAAGAACAGATATTTTCTCCCAGGAGGCCCGAAAAATCAATGCGTTGTTAGTGATACAGTGGGAGGGAGAGAATGGAGCTTGAGAACATACATGCCTTGGTGTGTCCTGGTAGGGTACCACTGAGGTCACTCACTCCTCTATTCCAGGGGATACAATGACTCATTTTGAAAACAAATAGAGAATTAGTCTTAGGAGAGTGCTTTTGGACCCACTGCTTTGAGCATTCTTTGCTGATGGAGACAGATCCCAGATGACTGAATGTAGCATTTTTTTAGGTGGATCTGTGGATATCACCTGATTGGATACCATCTAAAGATCTGTTGTGAATTTCATTAGCCTTGTGAGCCAATTCTGTCCATAACTGGATATCACTCACCTAGATGTCTCCAAGTTCTTCAGACTATTGGGATCATCTTTTTTGCGATGTTTAAATAGGAATTAACTTGATCCCCTACCCAACGTATGGTGGAAACCCAATTTCCCCTACCCCGTTCCCTAAGACCTCAGGGATACCTCTCGTCGTCACCGATTTCTTATATCCTCTGACCTCTCTCATGGCTCACATATTTCAATTGGCTCCTATGTTGGTCCCAAAATGACCCAGAACTTTGGTTTCCTCCAAAAAAAAAAGGAAAAAAAGTTGGTACTGGGTGTCGCTAGCCCTGTAGTTCCCAAACTTGGCTTTAGAAATACCAGCAAGCCTTAAATATCCAGATGCTGAGTCTACTCCCTAGGTCAATCAAATAGGAATTTCTGAGGGTGGGACATAGGCCTTCGTATTTTTATTGACTCCTTTGGGTATTTCAGTGTCAGCAGTGCTTGAGAAACTCTCAGCTAGCACAGTGCTTCTCAAACCCCAGTGTGCATGAGAACCATCTGGGGATCTTGTTAAAATGTAGAGTCTGGGGCTTCCCTGGTGGCGCAGTGGTTAAGAATCCGCCTGCCAATGCAGGGGACACAGGTTCGAGCCCTGGTCCGGGAAGATCCCACATGCCGTGGAGCAACTAAGCCCGTGCGCCACAACTACTGAGCCTGCGCTCTAGAGCCCGCGAGCCACAACTACTGAGCCCATGAGCCACAACTACTGAGCCCACATGCCACAACTACTGAGCCTGCGTGCCTAGAGCCAGTGCTCTGCAACAACAGAAGCCACACCGCAACGAAGAGTAGCCCCCGCTCGCCACAACTAGAGGAAGTCTGACACCACCATCAGGAACTTCTCAGACGCCATCTCCTCCAGTCCCAGCTCCCAGTCCTCTCTCTCCTTTCATGTTTCTTGGCCTCCCTCAATCTCTAGGCCCCTTGCCTTGTCCTTCTCAGGGTGCTTGTGGAAGTATCAGACTTTCCCTTGTTTATTGGGTGGATCAGTCTAATCCTCTCCATCTCCCAGCACATCCCACCCCCATTCTACGAGCTTTGTTTCCACAACTAAATGCACTGTCAAAAGGATTGACTAATCCCAAAGCAGTGCTCTGCCCAAGCAATATGACCTCCATCTTCTCAACCAGAGGTTCCCAAACTTCTCAGCTCAAATGGAAGTTGCATACACAGGTCTAACCCATGTTCTTGTTTCCCTCAAAAATTTAAAGTATCCCAAGGCATTGACACATATACACTACTGATACTAAGTATAAAATAGATAACTAATGAGAGCATACTGTATAGCACAGGGAACTCTACCTAATGCACTGTGGTGACCTGAATGGGAAGGAAGTCCAAAACGGAGGGGACATATGTATGGCTGACTCATTTTGCTGTACAGTAGAAACTAACACAACATTGTAAAGCAACTATACTCCAATAAAAATTAATTTTAGGCTTCCCTGGTGGCGCAGTGGTTGAGAATCTGCCTGCTAATGCAGGGGACACGGGTTCGAGCCCTGGTCTGGGAAGATCCCACATGCCGTGGAGCGACTGTGCCCGTGAGCCACAACTACTGAGCCTGCGTATCTGGAGCCTGTGCTCTGCAACAAGAGAGGCCGTGAGAGTGAGAGGCCCGCACACCGCGACGAAGAGTGGCCCCTGCTTGCCGCAACTAGAGAAAGCCCTCGCACAGAAACGAAGACCCAACACAGCCAAAAATAAATAAATAAATAAATAAATAAATAAATAAATAAATAAATAAGATTTATTTTTAAAAAAATTAATTTTAAAAATAAATAAATAAAGTATCCCATGGCACCCCTGTGAGTGTGGTGAGGTGCCCCAGGGCACCTTGGTGAACACTTTGGGAACCATGTTTCTAAACTAATAATTGGGATACACGTAACCTCCAAATGTCCTAGGAAGGTAAGAAAGCCTTGTAGCAATGATTCTGTCTGATCCAGATGGGGCTGAATTTGGTTAGTAAAGAGAGGCTCTCTGGGCATTTCTTTCCTACCACTAACCACAAACAGGCCAGACTCGACTCTCTTCTGTAGCCAAGAGAGTAACTTTCTAGATTCATCTCCCAGTGGGATTCCCAAAGGACTCTGGAATTAGAACCATAGAAGAAAGAAAATAAGGGCGGAAAAGTAGTTCCTATCCTGGTAAAAACTGTAAATATGACTCATCTCATACCAGAAAATCTAGCAGGGGAGCTCAAGTGTTATTAGGAAGCTGTATTACCTGACAGCGCACACTGTTTCCAGGTAGGAGCCCAACCCTACAGCACGGTGATTCTCAAGACTTGCTGCACATTAAAGTCACTAGGGAGCTTTCAAAAAATACCGAAGCCTGGGCCCTACACGAGACCAACGGAGTCAGGCCCTGGGGAATGGCACCCAGATCTATCATTTTTAAAGCTCCTCAGGTGACCCCAAAACACAGCCAGCATTAAGTGCATGGTCCATGGATCTACTGCATTGGTATCACCTAGGAAGCCAGATACGCAGCCTTGGGCCCCATTAAACACCTACTGAATCAGACTGCATTTTAACAAGGTCTCCAGGTAATTCCCGTGCTCATTAAAGTTTGCGAAGCTCCTCCAGCCACAGACAACCACAAAATTCTGGTACTTTCTGAGATATCGCCGAATGCCTTCTGTGTACCATGTCTTTGGGGGTCCAGAAATCTTACATAGCTTACCGTGTCACCCTGCAAGTTGGTGGTGGGCCTGAGACAAGCACTCCTGTCTGGTGACCTCCCACCTGGTGTTCTGCCTGATGGGAAGCGCACCAGGAGGTCTGGATTTGAGCTCCATGGCCCTATGACCTTGGGGGCGTCTCTCAACTTGTTTCTTCATCTGTGAAAAGGGGCTAAAAATACTCACCCAGTGTCCTTTGAAGTTTCATGGCAAGGATTTGCTGAGTCATGCATGCAAAAGGGCTTTTACACTGTAAAGTGCTGTGCAGATCCAAAAGAGAATTAAGGTTGTGTCCCCCGCCCCGCCCACACAAGAGGCACGATTGTAAGCCTGCTCTGCTCCAAGGCACTAGAAGTGGAGCTTCTTAGAGCCTTGCTACTCAAAGTGTGGTCTGTGAACCAGCAGCGTCCCCTGAGAACTTGTTGGATACGTAGACGCTCAGGACCCACCAGACCTACTGAATCAGAATCTGCATTTTAGCAAGAACCCTCCCCCCCGCCCCGCCCCCAGTGATTCCTGGGAATCCTTCCACATGGGAAACAAAATATGGCAAGTGGCCAAAAATAAATTGCCATTTGACAGGCAAACCACCGAATTACCTCCGAGGGTTACAATCTAAATAGAATTCCATTAGGAATTGAAACGATCTGGTCCTGCGACATTAAAGCAACATTCCCAAGTAGAGATAAGGCAAGGTCCTGTAGGCATTAGGGCACTAGGTGAGGTTTCCTAGAGTAGGGTCCATAACCAATATCCCCTGATCTTTGCAGGTCCTGAGTTCCCTTCATCTCTCCCATTGCATTAATTCTCAGCTTGGGTGATGTCTTCTTTGGATGGCAGCTCAGACATGAAAACTGACCATGAGTCCCATGAAGACTAGGATGAATCCCAGCCAGACCTGGAAGGTAAACAACCTCTACAAATTCATCATGGGCGTCAAAATTGGTTCCCAAACAGGAAATGGGTTAAATGCTATATATGGAAATGCTTCTTCCTCTGTCTAATTTGCCAAAGAACTGGGCTCTGGGACTCTCCCTAGCACATTAAGTAGACAGGAACAATTCTGGAAAGTGGTGGAAAGGGACATATTATGATTCAGGACCTCAGTCCTATCATGAGTAGACACAATTTTCATACATACCCTCATATAAAAAACTAAAGCACTGCTTCTCCAATCAACTGGTTTGCAGCTACTAAACTCCCTACTCCACAAAAAAGAAACACAAAAAACTAGGAATGAGGTCCTTCTTGTTGAAAGGCTTACTTAGAGCTCCAACCCCAAAGTCAGAAAGGGGATCCCCTTTTTGGTCTAGCTAAGTCACCATTGGTAAAATCTCTTGTGATTCCTCACAGACTATTTTGAAAAAATGGCTCTGAGAAGTCCCGTTTTAAGGAACCAGACTTAATAGTATTCAGTCCAGAATCTCCCCAAATTATTGGACACAGAACCTCCTTAAGAGCATTAATGTGTTTCTTTGTGAGTGTTTTGCAGATTGTCCTTTGGAAACTGCAGAAATTAACAATGAAATCACCCCTAAGCCAATGAACTTAAGTCCTAGGCTAATGGCGTTGCATTTGCTAACTTGTTGTCTTTGACTCCTACCATCAGCACGAGGTGCCCTGGCATCAGACCTCAGCCTTTCTTCTGTGGTTTCTGCCCGCTCAGGTGATCTTCCAAGGGGTCCTGGGATGGGAAGGAAGGGTGGTAGGTAGCTAAGCCTCCCCCTAGAAGTGGGGAACTTTCTCCTGGGGGCATCTAAAACCAGGGGTGGGTGGTTGGAGGTGACATCCAGTCTTTTCACTTTCTGCTTTCAGAGAATTAGACTTTGGGGGAAGAATAAGCCCAGGAAGTTGATCCAGGACTTGGTGCTGGTGAAGGACAAGAAACTCATATTTCCTGACAAGTGTATACTAAGCTCCAGGCTGAGCTCTTTCCACAAGGGAATGTTTAACTCCCATGACAACTTTACTAGGAAGGTATTCTGTTTCCACTTTTCCGATAAAGACAGATCATCAAAAGTGTGAACACAAGACACGCAGCTAGCAAGTAGCAGAGACAGGATGACCAGCAGGTCTGCCGCCTCTAGGTCCAGGAGTCTTTCCATCACCCATGGCAGGAAAACCTCAGTTGGAGTCCCAGAATGTTTCCACGTGTCCCACACGTCCTTGCCTGTAAAGTGCCATGAAAATCCAATGTCAGAAAGAAAGTAAAAGACGAATGTTTGCTACTGGTCCAGCGAGCGGTTGCCGCTCCCAGTTTTGCTGATGCAGTGGTGGTTTGGTTGGCATTAAAAGTGTAGACTCCTGTACTGGACTGGCCCCAATTCCTCTGGCCCTGGTGTCCCTCAGAGACTAGGGGAAATGATGTATTGGAATCTCCCCCACCAGCAGCCCCCAACTGCCATTCTCTGCTGAGATGCCCTTCTTTCAAGTTCTCCCAACCTGCCCCTGGAAGCCGGGCCCTGGTGTAAGAGCCCTGGGCATTGGCTTTGGGTGTAGAAGCTGGTGTGCCAGGAACGCAGCGGAGCCGGGCAGGGAAGGTCCTGTGAATGCGCCCTTGTGCTCATGCAGATGAGCACGGGAAGTCTTTCATTCATCTTTCAGCAATCACAGGCTGGTGGGGGAGGGAGGGGGGGACAGACCTCTAACAGTAATTTTGATGTTCTATATATGGAAAGGGCTGCAGTAGAAGGCAGCACAGGTTGCTATGGGAACACAGAGAACCAGCCTATGCTGAGGGGGGTTGAACTGGGGGATATATCCCAGAGGAGGTGATGCCTGCACCGAATCTCGAAGGAGCAGTTGGAATTACGCTGAGAATAAAGGTAGAAAGCAATTCCAGGCAGAGGGAACAGCGTTAAAAAAAGGCATGAAGGAGTATACAGAAGAGAAGGAGCTTGGGTCTGAAGCATGAAGCAAGAGTGGAGGAACAGGGGGGCGGGGGTGATGCAGGCTGAAAGAGCCAGGTGATGGAGACCTTGCTCACCTGCCTGAATGACCACACCCTTATGATGCAGGAGAGGGCTGGGCCCTGGGCTGCCTCATTCGGGCAGCCCTACCTTAGTGGTATCCAACTTGGAGTGATTTTCTTCCAATGTGTGCCAACCAGGTAGTGAATCTCTGATGCAAGTTACATAAAGGATCACACATTTACTTCTGTTAGCTCTCATAGGTACCAGTTAGTGTTGAACTATTGATTTTTAAAAATATTCTAGTGCTCTTTATTCCAATTTTTGTGTAAATCGATTTTTCTCCAGAAATACAATTTGAACTTGGAGATACAAATAGATGTATCTTCAGTTAGTTTTAACCCTCATTGTTTTATTCCACAACAAAATTCATAGATGGCTGGGGTCCGAAGAGCCCTCAGAAGCATACAGATAGCTTCCTCCAGATCCAGAGAGGCAAATCCAGTGAACTCTGACCCATTGCTGGTTACTGAAAACCCCACCCTGGGCCCCATGAACAACATAGAATGAGTCAGAAATTAATCCTACACAAGCAGGCAATACCTGCAGTATGAGGTATTGACATACTGCTGCCCTTCCCCAAGGGCTGGGGCTGGGGCAGCTCTGGGAGAAAAATGGGAGAGAAAATGTCTCTCCCATTAAGGGATTGAGGGAGGGCTTCAGGGAGGAGGTGGCACATGAGCTAGGATTACAGGACGGGAAGGAGGTTGACCCTAGGTGACAGGAAGAAAGTGCAAACCATGGGTCTCAGCTAAAGCCATCATGTTTATGGAGTGAGGAGGAAGCCAGACTATGTGTGTGTGTTGGGTCTGTATATAATTATATAGTACAATTGCTAATCTACAAGGTCATCTATCACATTATCACATCTTATATCTCTTGTTCTAGAGAGACTCAATCATCAGTTCTGTATATGGGCTTGTACCCTCCCCCATGCAAAGCCTGAGTTCACTCACTGATGGATGGTCACCTGCCCTATCAGAGGTGGCAGAGGGACAAGTTCCCAGTGTAGGTTTGCCCGCCCCCCAAGCAGGGCTGAGCTGACTGAATGCCCAAATCCCCCCAGAGTCAGGCAAATCCCTGGCCACTCCTGCAGCTGGTCCTGCCCACTCAGGCTCCACAAAGGCAGACACAGCCCCTCTGCCTTTTGCCCAGAAGTCTTCGCATCTCCATTCCCTCCCAACACAAAGTTGCTCTTCTTGGGTCCTTCCTGCCTCACCTCATCATCTTCACCCTTTCATCTTCCTCACCATGAGCCCCGCTGGTGCCCAACATGGCAGATATCTGTGCCACCCAGGCATTGCTGATAGCATGGGCCGCCAGGGAAAGGGTGCAGAAAAGAGGGTCATCAATACTACCACTAATAATAATGATGTTGTATCATTAGTACTTTCATGGATGTATTACTTTTTCATGATGTATTACTTTCCCTCCAGTTGGATGTATCCATACAACTATTACTTGTAATAATGATGACTTTTCAATGAATGTTACCAATACCACCACTACTAATAATAATGAACTTTCATTGACCCCCTCCTATTCCCCACATCAACCCTATGTAAGATAGCCTTTATTAACGCCATTTTACTGGTGGGCAAAATGAGATTTGGAGAAATTTAGTAAGTTGTTCAGCTTGTAAATGACTGAACAGGGATTGGACCCTGACTCAGTCTGACTCCAGGGTGCAGAGGTTAATCACTGAAGTTCCTCAGTGAATGGATGGATGGGTTGGGATAAAAAACTAATGAGAGGAATACATCTCACCTAAGCCCACTGGGCAAGGCGGGAACTTGAGGCGGGTGAACTGGAGCTTGTTAATTGTTCATAATCTCTAGTACTGTTTTTTCAGGTCCCAAAGTCAAATCCATAACCTTTGAGAAGTATAATATTCGAGACCTGAACCATCAAGTCCTGGTCCTGGAAGGCGGGGTCCTCAAAGTGGTCCCAGACAAAAGCATCAGAACCGGAGGGGACTCTCAGCCTTGCTTTACTCAGCAGAAGTGGTTCTTATTCTCTCACTGCCCACCTGGCCTGTAGAAAGCTCCTCCCCGGTGGGGCAGCTCGACCACCCCCTCCTCGGGGACAGGTAAAGGACTGCCTCCTGGAAAGAGCCTCAAGGGCAGCTGGTGATGGGCAATAGTCAGGATGGGGACACAGGCCTAAAGAGTCCCTGACTTCAAAGAAGTCTCCCTCGGAGGGCTGGAAGAAAGAAGGAGCCAGAGGCACAGGGAGAGGGAAATTCTGAGAATCGGGACATTCTTGGCTCCTGGGCCAACCCAGGATTGAGCATTTGATGACATTGCTCAGGCAAAACAGGGTGGTTTTACCCGAAATGTCAACAGGAAAAAAAGATCATTTTTCTCCTCTAGGGCTGACGCAGTTTTCTGACTTTTTCCAGAGACCTTTTATGTATCAACTTCACACTTAAGAAAAGATACTACCGAGAAAAAAACATCATATTTTTTTGGCTGTCTCTAAAGGAGAGTTCTATCTCTACTGTGACAGAGCCAAAGAGCCAAAGCATCCCTCTTTGCAACTAAAGGTAAGAGACCTGGGAACAAAATGTCCCCTGTCCTCCCAGCCAGGGATGTGCAAAGCCTAAATGCTAAGGCTGAAAAACCTAAACTGTGGCAATAATTGCCCTGATCTTTCCCAAAGTAGCCTGGCTACCTAATAAATTCTGCCTCATGTCTCAGAAAAAGCACATTAAAGAACTGAATTCACTGACGGATGAGGAGCGTCTACCCTTCACCTTCCTCAAGGAACAGGTGGGTTCCTATTTCACTCTGGAGTCAGCTGTGAATCACGGATACTTTATCTACACCTCCAACACACCCAGACCACCTGTGGAAGTGACCAAAGATCTAGGGAAAGAAAAAAAACAACTCAGTTTCAATTTCAAAAGACTAATGTGGAACTCAATACATTACAAGACTGAATATACAAACTGACAATGGCCAGACCACCTCTGACAATAGAATGCAACCCTCAACTTCTATAGCAATTGGCCCAGAACGGTCAGGACTTGGTCACTGACTGCCAGCTTCTCTATTTTTGTGCCCACTTTCAACTCAGGACCAATCAGAAAAAGGCAGCTATGCTGCCCAAACCAATTGCATAGGATGCCCCTCTCCCAGCTTCCCCATGGCAACAGCTTCAATCAAAGTACACCTGGAGCCCTCCCTTTCTGCCTGCCCTGAATCTCTGCCAAAAGCAACTGATGGGGGCTGACTCCTTTGCTATGGCCAGCTCTGAACAAATAGCAGCTGTTTCTTCTCATTTGAGTGGTCTTCATTTTTTTTCATAGAGAACGGCAATTAGGAAAAACATCTTCTCCCTGTAATATGTCACCTTCACCTAGCAAGACCATGGGCTTGACTTTCGGCGTCATTGGTCCCTTTCATGTGTATGAAGTTTGAGCTGTAAAAAGTAGAGTGTGGTTAATTACAAAGTTCTAGGCTGAAATAAATTTCCGGGGAGTGATGATCTCAGTGCCTGTGAGTTTGCTGCTTTCCTAAACACGTCCAGCCTCACCCAGGTCCTTCTGTTTCTCAAGAGATAGCCAGGTCATACAGGTTATCTCCTCCAGGAGGGCAGCCTGGATTGTGCAAGCTCTAATTAGTGATGCGTGTGGAGGCTGGATGAATTCTAGGGAAGCTGACCCAGCTGCAGGTGCCAAGAGAAGAGGTTCAGTGGGGTTCAGTGTCAAGGGGTGTGGCAAGGTGCTGTCTGTGAGTCTTCAGTGCAAGAAAGCAGAGCAGTGGGTGTGAGCAGGTGGGAGGAACCAGTGACAAAGAATCCTGAGCAGGTGGCAGACAGAAGCCAGTTTGTGGGAAGGTCTGAAGGCAGGCAACAGGACCCTTGTCACTCATCCAGACTTAGGTCCAAAGCATGGCAAGATCCACGTCCTAAAGCAGGGTCGGAGGGCTAGGCAGGCTAACAGAACAGGCACGCGGGACCCAGGCACAAAGTCGGGGTGGGGGAAGCTGGAGGTTTCTAGGGTTAAAGGCAAGAGATCTAATGCTTCAAGTCTGGAGTGATACTCACTCACTCAGAAACCGTCGTCTGCAACTAGGAAAGCCTGGTGAAAATTTGGGGATCTGGAAGGTAGTGCCTCCTTTCATTCTGTTTCTGATCTTCCCTCTCTGTATCCTTTGGAAAGGCAACCCTCTTTGTGTCATCTTAAGACTAAAAGCCAACCACCTACGGAAACTCTTATCATGCCTTTCTTTTGTAATTCAAAGAGCTATACCATTACTTTCTAACTGAAAATCTTGATGCTTACAAAATTAGCTTAATTGTTCATTTGACTTATCTGCTGATAGAAAGTCCAAAACCACAAGACTGATATCAAAACTACAAATGACGTGATGAATAGCAAGCTTGAACATTTCAGTGGTCTTTTTCCTTGGCTACACCCCCATGAGAACGTACAATCAAAATCTCTTTGTGTTTGCGGGGCTCTCAAGAATTCTCCCTTCTCTATAGTTATGTAAGCACTTACCTAATATTTCATTTGTTCTAACTCTTTGCATTTATTTGCATTTTGAGAGTTCTAGCAAATGACAGTTCTTGCTTGGCAGTGGCATGTAGCCACTGATCTATGCTGTGAGAGCCCCCTTACATGAGTGATGCCGCCTTGAGATAATTCAGAATGGGCTCAGATGAGACCATAAATATCCTTAGTCTTATACTACCTGGCAGACTTACTTGACCTAACTTTTAAGTAACCATGCTTGATATATTGGAATAAATATATATATTTATTTTAATTGAAGTATAGTTGATCTACAATATTGTGTTAGTTTCAGGTGTACAGCAAAGTGATTTGGTTATACATACATATATATTATATATATATATGTATATAATATATATCTCTTTATTCTTTTTTTCTGTTCTTTTCCACTATAGTTTATCACAAGATATTGCATATAGTTCCCTGTGCTATACAGCAAATCCTTGTCGTTTTTCTATTTTATATATGGTAGTGTGTATATTTTTACAGTTATTCTTAAAGGACCATGCTTGATAAAGATGTGGGGTCCCAGTCTTCTCGATACACTGTGAAAACTGCCACTTCACAGCTTCTATGGCCCATGTAGAAGCAGCTGGCTTTCTCAGTCCTGTAGAGCTCCAAAAAGAATGGGACTTTCAGTGAGCTTAGACTGCAGGCTTCAGACCCAGTCCCTTCCCTTAGCCAAGCATGGTTTCCTTCCATCTTTGCTTGCCACCTGGTGGGTGATGGTCTGAGTCTATCCTTTTCCTGAAGGACTTTGCTGACCGAGGCTAGCACACACCAACATTTTGAAATTTGCCTGCCCTTTCTTCTCCTGTGCAGCCTTGGGTAATATGTGGGCTCTGGCCATCGTTTCTGAAAGTGGATCAGGAGCCAGGTTCTGCTTTAGGGTTGTGTGAAGAAGCATAAAGCAGTTTCTCTTCCCGAACTTCCGAGGAAGAGGCATTGGTGGTTTCATGCCGTCGATGTGCCCAAGGCCAGTGTTCATTCATTGCACTTCCAGCAGCACTTGGTTCACCTGCTGGGTGAAAAAAATGAGTTTTGTGCATGTCAGGAGACAGGGTGGAAGAGGGATGGGTGACAGGACCCCCTGTGCCGCTAAAGCACTGTCCCTTCCCTTTGCACCCCCCATAGGAAAGGAGGTGCCCCAAGGCATATAGATGGGGTACGATAAACCATCCCTGCCAGCTGTGGAGATGCAGCTGGCTCCGTGTGATTCACAGCTCTCCCTTTTCTCCATCTTTGCCTTATTCAATAGCAATAAAGGGAACTCATCAGGACCCCTCCAAGATGGCAGGAAGCTTTCCCACCTCAAGCCTGGCTAACACCCACTCTTCCTTCTGAAGTCCCTCTGCTTTCCTGATTGGGTTGTGCACCCCCGTCATGCCCTGGGCACAGCTTCTCCACTTACACTTGTGTTGGCCTGATTAACGTCTGTCTCCCCATCAGACCACAAGCGCCTTGAGGGCAGGGTCTGCCTCTGAGTGTGCTCAACATTCCATCCTCATGGCCTCGCACAGAGCCCGGCACAAGCACTGTGTAATGAATGAGTCAGCTGGCAGAGGGCTCTCCAGGCCAGCCCGCACTGTCCAAGCTCTGTGTGAAGAAGCGTCTCTGAGCGCTGTCTTCTGCTGGGTGCGTCCCTGCTGGGGAGTCACCAGATGGGTCAGGCCATGGGATTTCTCTGTGCTTCAGGCTCATGTCACCTGGAGTAGGACATTCCTCCTAGTGGTGCAAGCTTAAGGCTAGCCTGAATACTAGTACGGTTGGCAGCTGGTACCCAATCACTCAGAAATAGGCCTCAGCCAGAAAGGCACATTATCATTCTCTAATGAAATGTATGGGGAAGAGGAAGCGTGGGCAAGAAAGAAATGCCTGAATCAGAATTACTTGGGGTTTTTTTTTAAAAAAAAGCAGTTAGATAAAAGAAGCAGACTCACAGATATAGGGAAAAAACTGGTGGTTACCAGTCGGGGGAGAGGGGCAATATAGGGGAGTGGGTGTGGGAGATATCCATCTAATCAAACTATCGGGTGAAAGACAGGCTCAAGGATTTATTGCACAACACGGGGAGCATAGCCAACGTTTTGTAATAACTGTCAATGGAAAGCAACGTTTAAAAACTCTATAAAATTTAAAAATTAAATTAAAACAAAAAAGGCAGTTATGTCCCTGGACCACATCCCAGAACACCTAAATCAGAATCTCAGGGTGTGCAACCCTGAGAATCTGTATTTTTCCAGCTTTATGGAGATACGATTGACATGTAACATCGTGTAAGTTTAAGGTATACAACGTGTTGATTTGATACATTTCTGTATTGCAATATGATGACCACCATCGCCTCACCTAAGTCTTCTATCCCATCACACAATTATCATTTCTTTCTTGTGGTGAGAACGTTTAAGGTCTACTCTTAGCAACTGTCAAGTATATAATATTGTATTATTAGCTATAACCACCACGCGGTACATTAGATCCCCAGAATTTGTTAATCATATAACAGGAAATTCATACCCTTTGACCAATATCCCCTATTCTCCTCACCCCACCAGCCCTTGGTAACCACCCCTCTCCTCTCTGTGTCTCTGAGTTTGGCTTTTTTAGAATCATCATATAAGTGATGTCACACAGTACTTCTCTTTGTCTGTCTGACTTAGTTCACTCAGCATAATGCCTTCAAGGTTCGTCAGAAGCTTCCTGGGTGATTCTTAAGCACAGCAGCATTTTAACCCCTCAGGGACAGTGCAAAGAGCTCTGTACTAGGAGTCAGAACTTCTAGAAGTCTGTCACTTACAATCTGGGTGACTGGTGAAGTTACTTGTCTCTGAGTCTGTTCACTCCTCTATTAAATGGGCATAATTCCCATCCAGCCCTGGTCACAGCATTAGGTGGATGCAACAATCACCCAATGCATTGTGAAGATTACCTCCCAGACCACAAATCACCATGACCCTGAGCGCCTGCCAAACAATCCCCTCTGAACACTCTGCAAAGAGTCTGTCCCTGCCGTTGGTCAACTGGCCTCTGATCCTGCCCTGATCCCTTGTACGGAGCTGCACTGACAAGGTGCCTTCTGCGAAAGGGCTGTGGGGAAATGACAGGCACCGTCGAAGTCTCAGTTCCCTGATTAGGTGGAATTTAGAATGCATTTTCCTCCTGAAAAATACCAAGAGAAGCTGAGCTACGCCAAGCAAACAAACAAACAAAAGCAATGTTCCATCTGCAGTAAAATAACAGTGCAGGCTTTTGTGCGCGAGATGGAGACCATCTTGCATTGCAGCTCTTCGATGAAAAGTGGAAAGTTCCAGAATGACTCAGGGATAAATGTCTGGAGGCTGCAAACAGTCTGTGGCCTCTTGCCCTCTAGAGTGGGAGTAGGCAAACTTTCTGTTAAGGGCCAGATAGTAAATCTTCTGGGCTTTGCTGGCTGAGAATTCACAGGTTCTACTGTAGGGGGAAGGTAGCCATAGATGGCGACCAGTGAGCCTGGCTGTGTTGGCACACTATTTGAAACAGGGAGTGAGCTAGATTTTGCCTGCAGGCTATGGTTTGCCAATCACCCCTGGCTCTACAATGATGATCTTAAAGGGGCTTCCCTGGTATGCTGGAGTCAGTTCATCCAGCTTGTAAGAGCCCATTGTTAGCACCTCTTCGTGACAGCACCTACAGGGACTTCATGGGGGCAGTTTGAAGTTGGCTGTGCTGGGAGTACTTACACCACTGAAACTGGCAAGGGCTGTGTATCATTGCTCCTGCCCATGCCCCACCCCCACCCCTCCACCCTGATAGAACTTGTTGTTAAACATTTGCCAGCCCATCACCAGGTGTGTGTCTCCAGAGACTGGGGTGATGAGCAGGGGCTGGGAGAGAGAGTCCATTGGAATGTGAGACGAAACTACTAAATGTTAGTTCCTATTTTACCTAGTCCTTGTAAATTTCCTAATTTTGCTGTACCACTCCTAAGGCTGTGTGTTAATGCGCTGTGCTTGGTTACTCACTCCCAAGCAGAGTGCAGGATGGATAAGGGTTTCCTCTTTCGGTCCCCAATATAGCCTTCCTCTTTCCCTCACCTGCCTCGCCCTGCCCAGGATCTTGAATGGGGGCAAGAGGAATGATCAGCTGGGAAAGGACCCCCTGGATGGGGTCCTCCTGAAGGAGTTCTTGCTGCAGGGTGAATGCCGTGAGACCACGCATTGTACAGGCATAGAGAATTTTTTGAGGTGAACAGCTGAAATTTGAGTGTTATGGGTTGGTCTGTGCCCCCACACACACACACAAAAAGATATGTTAAAGTCCTAACGCCTGCTACCTGTGAATGTGACAATATTTGGAAATAGGGTCTTTGCAGATTTAATCAAGATAAAGTTCTTAGGATGTGTCCTAATCCAATGTGACCACTGTCCTTGTGAGAAAAGGGAAATTTGGACACTGACACAAACAGACGAGGATAAGAAGACACAGAGACACAGGGAGAAGAAGGCCATGTGGCAATGGAGGAAGAATGATGCATCTACAAACCAAGGGACGCCAGGGATTGCCAACAAAACCAGAAGCTAGAAGAGGCATGGAACAGATTCAGAGCCCTGAGGAGGAACCCACCCTGCCAACATCCTTTTTTTTTTTTTTAACATTTTTTTAAATTGAAGTATAGTTGATTTACAATGTTGTGCTAGTTTCAGATGTACACCGAAGTGATTCAGATAGATAGATAGATAGATAGATAGATTTATTCTTTTTCAGATTCTTTTCCCTTATAGGTTATTACAAAATATTGAGTATATTTCCCTGTGCTATACAGTAGATCCTTGTTGGTTATCTATTTTATGTACAGTAACGTGTATATGTTAATCCCAACCTCCTAATTTATCCCTCCCACCGCCCACCCCTTTTCCTTAGGTAACCATAGTTTGTTTTCCATGTCTGTGGGTCTGTTTCTGTTTTGTGTATAAGTTCATTTGTCTCATTTTTTTAGACTCCACATATAAGTGATATCATATGATATTTGTCTTTCTCTGGCTTACTTCATTTAGTACGATAATCTCTAGTTCCATCCATGTTGCTGCAAATGGCATTATTTCATTCTTTTTTATCCACCCTGCCAATATCTTGCTTTCACACTTCTAGCTTCCAGAACTGTGAGAGAATAAAGTTGTGTGGCTTTAAGCCACCTAGTGGTTTTACTTTGTTATAGCAGCTCTTAGGAAAGAAAGACTTTGGGATTCTCAGGTGTAACACGCAACGGCCCAAACTTTTTCACTGAACACCCAGACCCATGATTACAATGACAGTTAGGAAAATAAAATCCAAATCACCTTAGTTGTTTTTATACAAGTTTTCAAAAATGCATCTGCTTTGCAGGGGATGTCATTTTAGCTGCAGTAATAAGAAGACCATCCTTTAAATAGCAACCCTTCCCTCTCTCCATCCTTTTCTTCCTGCCTTCCTCCCTCTGGTCTTTCTGTCTCCTTCATTCATTCGTAGAAAACGTGTTGGGTGGTAGGTTCTTGGGATACCTCAGAGAGCAGAGAACTCATGGAACTTACATCCTAGTGGAAGATGCACACATTAAACATAATAAATAAGCAAATTATATAGTATGTTAGGAGGACCAAAAAAATAAGACCCGGGAAAGAGGGCTTGGTGGTGCTGGAGTGGGAAGCCACTCGCAGCACTAAGTGGGGTGGCACACCTGTGTGATCACCTGAACCATTCCTGACTTTCCACCAATAAAGTCAGAGCACACAGGAATCTTGTGCTTCTGTAAGGAGGCGGGTACATGTGTGATCTCGGTGTAGCCTCACAGGAAGGCCGCACAACGTGCAACATGCACCACAGCGATTTACTTCGTGTCACCAGATTGGAAGGGCAGGTGGGGGAGGATGGAGCCCAGGCTATGTCTGTCTCCATTTGACCCACATGGTCGACCTCCTCAAGACCAAGGTTTCTCTCCCATTTGGGAGCCAGAGTCCTCACCGTTAGGAGACAGCCCCAGCTCAGAGACCAATCTGAATAGTCACGTCTTGGTTGCAAAGAAGTTCCGTGACATTATGAAGAAGACACACCCTCACCCCCCATGCCAAGCATCACTGTCACCTGGACCCATTTTCAAACACTGAAAATACTAAATACTTTTTTACCTCTGGCTTGGTGCTGGTCACCAGCATTCTCAGATCAGAAACAGAAGCAGCTCACTTTGTTGGAGCTCTTCGCTGGGGCCTCAGCCGCCTTGACCCTCACAGACTGGGGTACTGTCATAGTCCTAGTTACGGCTGAGGGGACTCAGGGAGGCATCGCTTTGTCTTCTTGCCCAGTACGCGCATACCTTTATCCTGAGATCAGCTCTCCAGCTTGACTTTGAGGACCCTCACTGCCTCTTGGAAACGTAAGGGGGTATCTTGTAGAGAGTTTGATTAAGGTGTGTTGCCTTTAGCTGACTGAGAAGCAGACACATGAGCCAAAGTAGGGCAGTCACATGGTCTCCTTGGAATCTGAATCTTTTCCTTATCCATCTGAGTGGTGAGGCCAAAGCATCCCTGCTCCTGCCATTTGGGACCTGCTGAAAATTTCTGACTCTGGTTTCTTAGCATGTCCTTCATGGGCTAGGCAGAATCATGGCCCCCATAAATGTCCACATCCTAATCCCTGGAAACTGTGAATATATGTACCTTACATGGCAAAAGGGACTTTGCAGATGTGGTTAAATTAAGGATCTTGAGGTGGGAATTATCCTGGATTATGCGGGTGGGCCTAATGGAATCACAAGTCTTCTTATTAGTGAAAGAGGAAAGCAGGAGGGTCAAAGTGATGCAGCATAAGAAAGACTCAACCAGCCATTGCCGACGTTGAAGATGGAGGAAGGGGCCACAAGCCAGGGAGTGCAAGCGACCCCTAGAAGCTGGAAAAGCAAGGAAATCAATTCTCCCCTAGAGCCGCTAAAAGGAATGCAACCCTGTCTACACCTTGATTTTAGCCCAGTGAGACCCATTTCAGACTGACCTCCGGAAAGGCAAGATAATAAACTGCAAAATTTTAAACCACTGAGTTTGTGGTAATTTGTCACAGCAGCTATAAGAAACGAGTACACCCAAAATCCTTCTAGTAAGCTCCTGTTGGTTTTAGTTTACTTTCTGCTTAAGTAAAACCTGCCTCAATTATTGTTGCTTGTAACTGAAGAGCCATACCTAGGAGACAACTAATTTCCAAGTCTCCCTCCCCCTTGCCCCACCGCCGCTCTGCTTCCAGGTCCTGGGTTTCTGGTCAGCCAGCCCTCCTATCACTCCTAATTGGGATCTGAGCTCAGCTTAGTGATAGGAACTTGCCCTTGTTAACAGCTCTCCCAGATACCAACTGGTTGCTCACCCGGTCTCCTGGCTGTCACTGGACCCAGATTCCTTGTGTCTGTGCCTCTCCCACATTTGGAGTCACCCTGCTCCTTTTCTGGGACACACCACACCCTTTTCCACTTACCACTTGGCTGGATGGTGACTTGCTGTTGCTTTTCTTCCCATCACACTGTGCCTTCGACACAGACTAAACCACTTCCATGGACTTGCACACCACCACCCCCCAGTGCCTGTCAGACCCCAGTAGGAATGGCTAATTCTGCAGCATAGGATGAGCCCAGCTACTCCTTCCTGGGGCAAATTCGGACTCTGCTTGGCCAAATCATGTGATATGACACCACCTATGGCTATCTGATGGTTCAGGGTAAGCGGTGCATAGAGAGAACTTTATTTCATCTAAGAACTCTGCAATGAAGCAATCCTTCCTTCTCTGACCTCAAGATACAAATTCTCAAAGTACTAATAAGAAACCAAAGAGTTTAAGGAGTAGCTTCCATGTTCTTCTGCAACTGGCACAAATTAGAGAGGAAAGGACAGGAAGGCATCTGACGGGGCCGTTTCTTATTCTCTGACTTCACTGGGGCTCATTTCAGCTTTGCAGAATTGCCGAAATGAAAACTCGGTGTGTTTCCTTCTCCCGCAAGTATTTGTCATTCCAACCGGTTCCCCGGGATTGCAAGAGGTGCAGACAAACCATCCGGGTTGGGCAGCTGACTCCAAGGTGTTCCAGGAGCCCACCTTAGCCCTATAAAAGATGAAGGGCAGGCATGATGGTTCCTTCTGGGTGGCCATGTCGGAAAGTTTCTGCTTCTAGGAGGTAGAAGAGAGTAATGAGATAGCACAGGCTTTGAGATGGAGAAAACCCAGCATGTGTGCTCTTGGAGCCCAGAACCAAAAAGGAGGGCAATAAACCCTCCACCCAATGCTTCCAGAAAGGCAGATGCTCCTGTTATATTGGCCAAGATGAGAATTTGTGGAGCATGAGAGGCATTAAGGACCTGGACCTCGACCTCCCTCTTAGGGTGGCCGAGGGTAAAGGAAACTGAAGCTCACCTTCAGCTTCAGGATGGCTGGCTTTGTCTTTTGTTCACGTCACAGAAGAGACACAGCTCGCCTTTAGAGACGGCCAAGAGAATCAGGCTTCCTCTCTCCTCACAAGTTGACCTCACGTGGGAGGCTGATACAAAGAAGGTCTCTGGAAAATGACAGTAAGAGAAATGGGTTGATCCTCGGTGGAGGGAAGAGGCCCTCTTGTCTTCTGGGGTTTCAGGCAGGAAGTATAACCCTCTCCCCTCGGCTCTGGGTCAAAGACCCTTTGTCTACTCTGGTCCAAGCCGCCTCTTCTTCCACAGGCCAGCTCCTTCTTTCAGAAAGAGAACTTTCCAGAAAGACTTTCCTCAGATCTGGTCATCCTTATAGACCCACCGTCTAATTCCTAGTGATCCTAGTGGTCCCTGGGCTCCTCCACCCCGCAGACCCCCACCACGTGGAGCTGCAGATGTGGTACAGCCTGAGCTGAGCCCCTCAGAGGAAGGCCTTCCCCTGGCTGCCGGGGCGAAAAACACGACTGAGAGTCACCTGGGAGTATGTAGGTTTTATACGGAACAGCTCTGAGGGTCCCAGAGTCCGGGACCAATACTTTGTGATCCCCGTCATGGATGGTGAACTTCTCCAGGCCTTTGGCCTTCACTCTTGGACCTAGATCAAATTAACCAGGTATCAACACTGAGCCCTGAGCACAGAAAACTCAGTCCTTCTAGCCCATGGGCAATGTTCCCAGCCCCAGCCCTCCACCCTGCCTGTGGACTCAGCCGTCCAGCCCACTGAAGATTTCTCCCACCCCAGGCTTTCTGGCTTGCTCCACACAAGAAATTTAGTGTGCGTGTAAGCACGTGGGCCCTGATTCTGACACACGGGTTCAAATCCGAGCTCTGTCACTTATTACTTTAGGATATAGAAGTTACTAAATCTCTCCAAACCTTAACGTTCTCATCTGTGAAATGGGGGGGTAATAACAGCACCTACCTGAGAGGGGTGTTGAGAGGACTGAAATGCTTAATCAGAGGAATAACACTCAGCCAGGTGTCTGAGCTACAGGAAGAACTCAGTACAAGTTAATCATTACTCTTTGTAACCCTCTTTCCTGCATCTTCTCATCGGGGGCATCACGCCACCAGCAAAGCCTGGGGTGGGACAGATGCCTGCACTGGCTGAGCCGATGAAGGGACAGTGGCAGAGCAGGGAGTGAGAGATTGAGGCAGGAAGCAGGAGCCCAGCATCGCACAGGATTGAGCTGGCACTGCCGGGCTCCCAGGAAAAGCTGCAGGGTTTGCACCTGGCCCTGGAGGAACCTCTCTGAACAGGCAGACCAGCCACAAGAGTGGCCAGGGGACTTCCTAGGGCCTGGCTCCTAGGGACACATTCAGACCATTCCTGCCTAGAGGTTCGGCCACAGAGGGAACCTTTCCTACTGGGCCTTGGACTGGGCAGCGGACCCGCCCCTCAGGGAGGAGCTCAGGCCCTTGCTGGATGAAGGACAGGGGCCCACATGTGGGCCAATGACCATCATGGACGGGTGGCTGTAAAATGTCCAATGTGACAACACGGTAACCACTGCACCGGGTGATCCTGTCATATAATTATCTATCATAGGCAATTATAATATGGAGATGAAGTCTAAGGTCTCCTTCTCCACCTCTGCAATCAGCACAAGGCCTCTGGCTGGTCTCAGTGTGAAATGTCCTCCTGGTCTCCTCCTGCCCGAGAATGTGGAGGGCTCCTGCTGCTTCTCCTGCCACCTCCTCCGGGAAGCCCTCCTCAGCCCCTCTGCATGGACCGGCTTCGTCTCTGGGCTGCACAGCTCTTTGCACCCATCCCTGCGGCACAGGTGTCAGTGTCCTTGTGCCATCTCCCTGCAGCCCTGTAAGCTCCCCAGGAGCAGGTCCCCTGGCTGACTGGCCCACCATCTTTCTCAGCCCCAGCCTAGAGCCCCAGGCATCACGGACACTCGATGGAATGGATGACTCGCCCAGGCGAGATCCTAAGTGGCTCTGCAGTGATGTGGGGTCAGATAAGATCCCTGGGTCTCAGCTCTGCTCACGTTAGAATCTCCTCGGCAGCTCTTTAGGGCCCCAGACATTCTGAGTTCACGGTATAGATGCATGTTGATTCAGAATCATTAAACTAGATTAACCCTAAGCCTTTGAACTGGGTCTCAAACATTAACCAGACCTGCAGACTCTGCCTTTCTATCTGCTCCGTGTGCTGCTAATGCTGCTTGGCTGTGGACCACGCTTAGAGTGTCACCGTCTAAGGCAGTGATTCTCGACCTCAGCTCTACATGCGAAATCAACTGGTGGGTGACTTTTTAAGACCATGGATGCCTGGGCCCCACCCCCCCGAGATGTTGATTCAATCGGTCCAGAGTGAGACCCAGACATACTATATCGGTTGCATTTCTGGCACTAACACAGTGCTTTTTTTACCTCTTCAATATTTCCTAAGTCTGTCCTTCTTTTATTTCTGTTTCCCTCCTGTCACTCCGTCCTGGGCTCCCATCCTCTCACACCCAGGCTTGTGCAGTATCCTCTTAACTGGTGTTCTCTCACATTATTCCTGACCCCAAATCCACTCTTTAAACTTCCTTCTCAAGGCCACGATAGAGATGACAGTGGTTTTAAGGTGCTGGTCATTTTTTCTACAGGGCAGTGGTTCTCGACTTTCCCGTGCATCACAATAACCCGGATGGCTTGTTCAAACACAGACTCTTGAGCCTCAAACCCCAGAGTTTCTGATGCAGGAGGTCTGTGGTGGAGCCAGAGAATTTGCCTTCCCAACAAATTTCCAAGAGCTGTTGCTGTTTCTGGTCCAAGGAACACCCACTGAGAACCTCTGCTCCCAGATCTAGGTTGGATCACGGCCCTGACAAGGAGAAATCAGAACAGGCCCAACAGACAGGCTTGGGTAGTTGGTGCCACCCAGGTGGGGCACAGTGCAGATCAGGAGCCAGAAAGCTCCTACCTACAACAAGACCAAGCCAACCAGAGTAACTGCAGTCACAGCAACAGCAGTAGCAGTAAAGCAGCCTCCCCTCCCAGACACACAGGAGGAGGCCATGCACCTGTGTGTACCTCATCATGTTTGGTGCCCACTGCCATCTTACCAGAAAGGAAAGTGAGGCTCCAGTGTTCTCACACTGACCTGCTGAGGTCTCCTGAGTCTGCCCTGTGCAAAGGGTAGTGATAGAAGCCTTAAATCTGACTTGGGCAGACAGATGTTAGAGTACCTTTAAATTCCAGTATCTGTCGCTTACTACCTGTGTCACCTGGGGCAGGTAACCTCCCTCTCTTCCTCAGTTTCTGCACCTGAAAGTGGTGATATTAACCATTTCCTCATGGGGTTATTGGAGGGTCACAGGGTAGCCTGTGACAAGGGTTCTAGCTCAGTGGAGCCCCGTGGCCCTCAGTGGTGTAGGTTCCAGCGCGTCCCCAGCTGGCCATGTTTCTGGTTTCCATAAGCACAGTGAGGAAGGAGGCCAGGGTTGCCAGCCTCGTGGCAATGGTCAGAAGGACCACCAGGCTCAAAACCTTTCTTCTCCTGTGCCCCTCAGCAGCTGTGTGTTACCTACACCTCTCTAGAAAGGCAGAGGCCTGTCTTGGGCTCATCTTTCTTATTGACCTCCCGAGATTTGCTTCTACAAAGGAAAGGCCTCAGGCCCGTCCCTGCAACCTGAGGTGTCCCCAGCCTCTGAGTCTCTCACTGCCCTAAGAGAGCCCAGCAGCCCATCCCCTACGCCCACCCTCACCCCTTACCACCCTCATCAGTTCACCCAGGGGCCTCACCTGAGTGGGCAGAACTCACAGAGGTGAGGCTGGGGCCTGGCTCCAGGGCACCTCTGGCCGGCTCTAGGATCAGAGAAAGTAAGGTTAGCACATGCAACTGGAATTTTCAGGAGCATCAGGGGCCGCTGACTGCCTTACTTCTTTTGTGTGTGTTTTGAGAAATACTGAAGCAGAGAAATAGTAATGAGATTATAAATAGCTTCCCTGGTCCAAAATAGTGGGAGATGAAGACGAAATAGTTTCTGAATACAGATCTTCCTAGAGCCCTTACTTATTAGAAGTATATGCATTGCATTCATTCAGAAGAGATAGTATACCTTGCCTGCATTACTTTGAGAATAATGTGGAGGATTCTTCCCCATAAAACATTGTTTGAGAAATGCCTGAATGAAATGCCTGGTCGTAATTCACACAACTCTTGCACATTGAGAGCACATAGAACCTGTGGAAGAAGAAAAACCAAACCCTGTGCTCTGGTGCGAAGGTTCTACCCAGTCTTGTCTTTGCTGCTCCTCTGCTGTCCGAGATAACTCTGCGTCCCACCGCTCTGAGCCTCCCGCCCCGTCTGTCCCTCCAGCTCTGACAGTCTACGCTTCCAAGCAGCAGGAGGGCTGTACCTTAGTGGGGAAGGACGGGAGGGAGGCGGCTCAGACAGAAGCCTCTCCAACATTGTGTGGAGAGCAGGAGGCTTGCCTCCCCTCCCTTGCAGCAAAAAACCGAGGCAGCCCCTGAACGTGGTCTCAAGGTCATCATTCTGAAGCTCCCTGGCACTGGGGAATTTCAGTATCTGGTGCCTATGCCCTCCCAGGGTCCACTCCCCACTGTCTCAGGGACAGAATGAGCATGGCCTCCACATCACCTGTGTTCCAGGAGCAGGGCTGGTTCTCTATTGTCACTGTTAGCGGATCCACATCCGTCAGACCAACATCCTGATTTTTAGTTTTGGAACTCTGAACGCCATGTGTGAGTTGCAAGCTCCAGGATTTGGCCTCCTCTCCCTTCACAGTCCGTGCTTTAGACAGTCATCTGGGTCAAAAGCCTCTTCGTCTTGTCCCCCTAGAGCCAATGTCCAAGTGCCTTCTTCCAGGGGGTACTCAGAAGTCCTGAGCAGGGGTCCTTTTTCCAACCCAGACTCAGAGAACCCCTTCCATCGCAGGGCAATTCTCCTCTGCCTGAGCCAGTAGGGAGGAAAGAGATGCATTTGGAGAATTCAAAACCATCCTGGTGGTGAGTCAGGACTTCAGAGCCCTGACTCTTTGGGTGAAAATGGTCCATTTATCTCCCACCTGCTGCACCTGGACACCTGCTGCAAAGCTTCATTCTCCCCTCAAGTATTTCTCTTGTCTAATTCATTTACCAAGGAAGTTCCCAAAATTGTGCAAGGTCAACAGGGAAAAGCTGGGTCTGTGCCCAGCACCTCACAAGGTCCCACTTTAGGAGTTACTCTTTGGCCCTGGTGTGGACTTTTTTTTAATAAATTTATTTATTTATTTATTTATTTTTGGCTGTGTTGGGTCTTCGCTTCTGTGCGAGGGCTTTCTCTAGTTGCGGCGAGCAGGGGCCACTCTTCATTGCGGTGCGCGGGCCTCTCACTGTCGCGGCCTCTCTTGTTGCGGAGCGCAGGCTCAGTAGTTGTGACGCACGGGCCCAGTTGCTCCGCGGCATGTGGGATCTTCCCAGACCAGGGCTCGAACCCGTGTCCCCTGCATTGGCAGGCAGATTCTCAACCACCGCGCCACCAGGGAAGTCCCCTGGTGTGGATTTTTATAAGAATCTTACCTTCTGAGTGGCAATGAAGTTCATCTCTTTCACAGTCTTCAGAGTCCATTTTCACGCCTGGTTTCTCCTCCAAAAAGGACATTTTCTACGTGAAGAAATGACTCAACAGAAGCCTGGGATGAAGGGCAGGACCTGAGTGGACCGGAAGGGGACTGGCTATGGCTCCTTCTGACCCCAGGAAACCTTGCTGGAGGCCCCTAGTGCTAATCAGGCCACAGGCCTTGCTCTCTCTTGGAAATGTTTGCTGCATCCAGGAAGGCCTCCCAGGGCTGGGCCATCCTCTTCTGTCACTCTTTCTTTGATGTTTGCCCATCCAAAGCAATGCTTTCCAAACTGCGGGTCACCGTATCTTTTTTATGGATCTTGACAGCATTATAGCAAAAGGAAATCGAAAATTCAAAGTATATTGTTCTAATCCTGGAACTGGCAAACTACAGCCCACAGGCCAAATCTGCCCTACCACCTGTTTTTAAATAAAGTTTTTTTGGAACACAGTCATGCTTGTGTTTACATGTTGTCTATGGCTGCTCTCTGGCTCTAACAGCAGAGATGAGTCATTGAAAGAGAGTCACCTGGCCAGCAAAGCCTCTACAGGTTACTTTCCCAACCTTCATAGAAAAAGTTTGCCGATCCTCTGCTAGTGTCTAATCTTAGACAAGAAAGGCACTTTCTTCTCAGCCTCTTGTCATGGAAAACTGAGCCTCCAAAGATCCCAAGAAGCTCAACTCCTGATGTCTTGGGGCAGGGCTGACACAGAATCCCCTTATTGAAAGGGCTTGGAGGAGAGAGGTTTCCAAACACCCTCCAATTGTACACATCACATCTCACCCCATTCACGAAGAACTTTCCCCAACATGAGCTCAGGACAACACAGTGAGGGAAGCAGGGCAAGAAATGTTATTCCCACTTCACAGATGAAAAACCTGAAGGTAAGTGACTTATCGAGGGTGACACCACTTTTAAAGTTGCAGAGATGGACATGTGTGGAAACCAAATCCTCTGAGAATGGCTTAGGAAAGAGACAAACAGGGCCTAAATGGATCTGCAAAAAGTAAAAATGACAAGGAAGAGCTCCAGGGCTTGGCGGTAAAGACAGTGAAAAAAAGAGAGGGTGACCACTGGGCAGTTCTCGGGGGTGGGGAGACCTGATGGATCTTTAAGGGCATGGATATCTACTATTTGATCCTAAGTTGTTCATTGTTTGGCTGCATCCCCTGAATCTACAAAGCACAACTGCCTTTGTAGTTTGGGGGAACAAATCAAGGGACACAGAGAATTGGTGGCGCTGGAGAAGGCAGAGAATTTGGCAGCCACGGGACATCAGAACAAGAGACGGAAAGGTAGGTACCCAAATACGTGAAGATGCTGCTGGAAGCCAGAATGCTGGATACCCACAGGCTGGAGGACCTAGGGATGTCCCTGTGAACTGCTTATAGAATTTGCCCCTTCTATCGAGGTCAATGCAGGTGGCTTCCCCCAGAGTTCCCTAAAGAAGCAGCGCATTCGGCCACTGAGATCCATCTCAGTTTATCTGTATGACGGTGTTCCACAGTGCCAAAAACGGCTGGTCAATTCAGAGGAGAATCCACAAAACCAATTAAGATAACAGTTTCTGGGCCACCACCCCCAGCATCACAACACAGGGACAAGAGCGACAACCACTGTAGTCAGCCGAGGTGCTCTCACCGGACCCGGCAGGGGCTAAGTCCACTGTTTTCTTTGTCTCACCGAATCCTTTGAAGATCCTACAGGTAGGTGCTGCTCTCCCCGATTTCCAGACAAAAGACAGTGCAGTTTTAGAGGTTCAGCAATTCACCTGCCATCATGTGTGTCGCTCCGGGCAGCATAGTTCAGGCCTTTCTGAGCGTGTGGCAGCTCCAGTTCTTAAATGTTGTTAAAGACTAGGGTCTCATCTTCTAGTCTTTTCCACGCACACATCCACATAACGTACAAATATAGGAGTGTGGTTGGCACATGATTTTGTAACATGCCTTTTCTACTTAGCAATGCATCCTGCCTTTCTACTCAACATGGTATCTCGAATATCATTTCATTGCATCAATACTTTTCTACATAATTTTTTTTAAAGATTTTTTTGATGTGGACCATTTTTACAGTCTTTATTGAATTTGTTACAATATTGTTTCTGTTTTATGCTTTGGTTTTTTGGCCGTGAGGCATGTGGGATCTTACAGCTCCCCGACCAGGGATCGAACCCACACCCCCTGCAATGGAAGACCAAGTCTAAACCACTGGACCTCCATGGAAGTCCCTACTACATTATTTTTAATTGCAGCAAGGTATGTCATTATTTGTCTAAAGACTTGGAAAAAAATGTTATTCCCTTTACAGCTGGAATAAAAATGTCTAATTTGTCTGTTAAATTTCTAATAAGGAGAACAGACATAGAAAACAAACTTACGGTTATCAAAGGGGAAGGGGGAGCGGAAGGATAAATTAGGAGGATGGGATTAAAAGATACACTACTGTATATAAAATAGATAACCAACATGGACCTACTGTATAGCACAGGGTACTATATCCAATATCCTGTAATAAGTTATAATGGAAAAGAATCTGAAAAAGAATATATATATATGTCTGAACCACTGGCTACACACCTGAAACTAACACATTATAAATCAACTATACTTCAATAAAAAATTCAATAAAATATGACTAGCTTGATACATCCAAAAACTTTTTTAATTAAAATGAAGTTTTAAACTACATTACATTTTATATTAAGTTAAACTAAAATTAATTATAGTTTATGCTGGTGAATTTCATACCAACTTGCACAGCTATATTTTAAAACATAAATAACACTAAAATGTATAGTTGTTTACTGAGGATCAATTTTCGAGGACAAAATTCATACTAAATATCAAAATTACTCCACATTTGATTTAATAAACAGGTAACCATTTTATTAAAAGTTAACTATTTTATTTGAAAGTCACCATTTTGATTATATGCCTGCATACTATACCTGCCTTGATGAATGTGTACAAATTTCAAAAGTTATGCAAAATACATTGATTCTGTAGATACTCCTTAGGATGACATTTCATGTTTACCTTGATCTGTATACCATCCAAATTCTCATTCTTGACCTAAAGATTTAATTTGAAACAGTTTGAATAAATGTTAACCATGATTTTTTTAAAATTCCTAATAAGAAGAAATCTTTGTTTGCAGAATTTCCTGATAAACTTTGGGATGGAGATGAGAATGGTAAAGGAAAAGATGACGTAAAGTCCAAACAGTCACTAAATTGCCTTCTAGGAAGGCGGGTCGGGGTGACTGGCAGTACTTCGGTTCCACTGGGCTCTGGAATGAACGAGAAAGTCGGTGTGGGAGCAGCCCAGCGTTGCTCTCAGGGTGGGGAAAATGGAGATGGATGGGGAGGTGCCATGTTGGGGTGGGTATAAGATAGACTTGTAGAGATTCTGCCCCTGGGGTTCCAAGACAGGGAAGGGAAATGAGGGCCAAGAGTTACTTCTACAACGGGGAGATGTTACGTAGGATGGTGTAGGGTATTCAACGGAAACTCTGGCCTTTATTGCCCCCAACACACAAAACCTCAACAAATTTGACAATTCTTACCAATATGGACACACAAGTGGATGCTGTTTGTTTACTTTTGTGTGTGTGTGTGGGATATAGAAAAAGAGGATAAGGGACAACTAATTTGTATGTCACATATAGAGGTATCATTATTTAACTAATCCCTAGTTTTGTACATTTGGGTTTTCATTTTTACACTATAATATACAATGTTGTGCTAAACATGCTTAGACTTACATCTTTGCGTATTTCATTGATTACTTCTCTAGGATAAATTCCTAGAAGTGCAATTGCTGGGTCCAAGGATATACATATTTTATTTTATGTACTTTTTAAAATTTTGCATCTGACAGTGATCTTTAAGGAATCTAATTTATTAGATAATTTTTTTCACTCGTCTAACCACCTTGATAAAAGAAATGTTCACATATTGAGGTTTGGGGAAATCATTCTGGCTTATACATGAGTTAACTTGAATTTTATGCTGACTAAGCCTGTTTGTGGCCTTTCAAACATACATTGCACATCTGCTTTAATTATTAAAGGAAGGGACACACTGACCAGAAGTAAAGAATGTCCATGTTAAAAATAAAGATTAAATGCCCCTCTTGCTGGGACGCCCGTGCTGGTCCTCCTTTGATGAGAAGATACCCTTCCCAGGTGCCAAGGCCCTACTGTATGTGCTGTACACGTACATGCTGGTCTGTTTTTCTTGAAAGCTTTAAGTAAATTATCCCTGACTCGTTTAATGTTCTTGGTTCTGACAAGATATAAAACCGTGCTGAGGGACTGCCCCAGTGGCGCAGTAGATAAGACTCCGCACTCCCAATGCAGGGGGTCCAGGTTCGATCCCTGGTCAGGGAACTAGATCCCACATGCCTGCTGCAACTAAGAGTTCACGTGCCAAAACTAAGGAGCCCACATTGCTGCAACTAAGGAGCCAGTGAGCTACAACTTAGGAGCCTGCGAGCTGCAACTGAGGAGCCTGCCTGCCACAACTAAGACCCGGTGCAACCAAATAAGTAAATAAAATATTAACAAAAAACAAAAAACAAAAAAACTGTGCTGAAACCCCTGCTTCTCCAGAGCAGTTTCTCAGAGTCATCTGGGAAGCAGACTTCCGGGCTAGTCCTCAGTTTGGCTCAAATAAAACTCTTTTCTAATCTTATTATGGATTGTTTACCGATTATTTTCGTTGACACACTCATTACAGAGGCAGTAACCATTCAGACTTTCTGACAGGTTGTATATTCCTGTTTGTATGTGTACGTGTGTGTGTGTTTGGTGTGTTTATGTTTTCTGTGTGTGTATAAGGGGGTATATATGCTTTATGTGTGTATGTTTTCTTGGAGTGTGTATGGGTTTTTTTATGTGTATGTTTTGCTTGTTGTTTTTTGTGGGTATATATTATCTCTTTTTTTTTTTTTGGCCACGCCTCGCTGCTTGTGGGATCTTAGTTCCCCGACCAGGGATCGAACCCGGGTCCACGGCAGTGAAAGCTCAGAGTCCTAATCACTGGATCACCAGGGAATTCCCTGTGGGTATATATTATCGTTTGCTGTATAAGTTTTATGGCCACATGTGTTTTGTGTATGTGTATGCATGTGAGGGTATCTATGTTTTGTGTGTATGTTGTGTATATCATATGTGTTGTGGGTATGTATTTTTGTGTGGGGTTTTTTGTGTGTTGCGTGGGTGTGTACATTGTGCTGGTGTGTATGTTGTATAGGAGGGAAGTCTTTGCTTCCTTTGAATCTGCACAGCACCAGACAGGACTCAGAATGACATCGGGTTGGTTTACATATAAGGCATCCCCTTTAGGTCAAAATGGAAAGTGTGCCAGGACCACAATTCTCCATTTCAAACCAGCCTCCCGTGGCCAGTGTGCCAGACGCGCTGAGACCTCCTACACTCATTTTATAAGAACAATGAAATCACTCCACTGCATGGCTTCGGACCCAGTGGCATTCCAGCCACTCTGGCTGCCACTCTTTTCTATTTCTGAAACGATCAGACCCCACTAAGAAATTCTGACTGTAAAGGTGTTCAGGTGACTACTGGACAGATACTCACCTGTAACTGGACAAGTGCAAACAGGCAGCACCTGCACTGGGTATGCGCCTTCTCAGATGCTCACCACCTGTCCGGGGGGGATAGCCAGGTCCCAGGTCACCGTGAGGGGCTGGGGCTGCACCTGAGATGACAGAGCCAAAACAAACAGGTGTCCCACTTCACATCTTCTCTGATACCAGACTCTTTGGTGTTTGAAACCACCCGCCTTTAGCTTCTGGCACCTCTGGGGGTCTTGTTCCCTCGTTCACAAGTTGGTTGCAGGAACTTGCTCCCAGTTTTTGGTTTGTTATTTGTGCCAGAAGATGTGAATGTTAAGAGAGATGAAGGAGAAACTCTGTCTGGAGAGAATGTGTAAAATTTCTCTTCCTGGGAATTCCAAGAGCTCCTCATCTGCCCTGGCAATGATCGCATTTTTTTTATAGAAATATACGTGATTTATAATATTGTATTAGTTTCAAAGTTGTACAGCAAAGTGATTCAAATATATCTATTTATATATTTTTTTCAGATTCTTTTCCATTATAGTTTATTACAAGATATTGAATATAGTTCCCTGTGCTATACAGTAGGTCCTGGTTGTTTACCTATTTTATATATAGTAGTGTTTCTGTTCATCTCAAACTCCTAATTTATCTCCCCCACCTCTCCCTTTCTCTTTGGTAACCATAAGTTTGTTTTCTATGTCTGTGAATCTATTTCTGTTTTGTAAATAAGTTCATCTGTATCATTTTTTTAGATTCCACATATAAGTGGCATCAGATGGTATTTGTCTTTCTCTGCCTGACTTACTTCACTTAATATGATAATCTCTAGGTCCATCCATGTTGCTACAAATGGCCTTATGTCATTCTTTTTTCATGGCTGAGTAATATTCCACTGTATATATACCACATCTTCTTTATCCATTCAGCTGTCAATGGACATTTAGGTTACCAGAATTGCATCTTTTTTTTTTTAACATCTTTATTGAAGTATAATTGCTTCACAGTGGTGTGTTAATTTCTGCTTTATAACAAAGTGAATCAGCTACACATATACGCACGTTCCCATATCTCCTCCCTCCCGCATCTCCCTCCCTCCCACCGTCCCCATCCCACCCCCCCCAGGCGGTCACAAAGCACAGAGCTGATCTCCCTGTGCTATGCAGCTGCTTCCCACTAGCTATCTATTTTACATTTGGTAGTGTATATATGTCCATGACACTCTCTCACCCTGTCACATCTCACCCCTCCCCCTCCCCATATCCTCAAGTCCATTCCTTAGTATGTCTGTGTCTTTATTCCCATCTTGCCACTAGGTTCTTCATGACATTTTTTTTTCCTTAGATTCCATATATATGTGTTAGCATACTGTATTTGTTTTTCTCTTTCTGACTTACTTCACTCTGTATGACAGACTCTAACTCCATCCACCTCATTACAAATACCTCCATTTCATTTCTTTTTATGGCTAATATTCCATTGTATATATGTGCCACATCTTCTTTATCCATTCATCCGATGATGGACACTTAGGTTGCTTCCATGTCCTGGCTATTGTAAATAGAGCTGCAATGAACATTTTGGTACATGACTCTTTTTGAATTATGGTTTTCTCAGGGTGTATGCCCAGTAGTGGGACTGCTGGGTCATATGGTAGTTCTATTTTTAGTTTTTTAAGGAACCTCCATATTGTTCTCCATAGTGGCTGTATCAATTTACATTCCCACCAACAGTGCAAGAGGGTTCCCTTTTCTCCACACCCTCTCCAGCATTTGTTGTTTGTAGATTTTCTGATGAAGCCCATGCTAACTGATGTGAGGTGATACCTCATTGTAGTTTTGATTTTCATTTCTCTAATAATTAGTGATGTTCGGCAGCTTTTCATGTGCTTCTTGGCCATCTGTATGTCTTCTTCAGAGAAATGACTATTTAGGTCTTCTGCCCATTTTTGGATTGGGTTGTTTGTTTTTTTAATATTGAGCTGCATGAACTGTTTATATATTTTGGAGATTAATCCTTTGTCCGTTGATTCATTTGCAAATATTTTCTCCCATTCTGAGGGTTGTCTTTTCGTCTTGTTTATGGTTTCCTTTGTTGTGCAAAAGCTCTGAAGTTTCATTAGGTCCCATTTGTTTATTTTTGTTTTTATTTCCATTACTCTAGGAGGTGGATCAAAAAAGATCTTGCTGTGATTTATGTTAAAGAGTGTTCTTCCTATGTTTTCCCCTAAGAGTTTTATAGTGTCCGGTCTTACATTTAGGTCTCGAATCCACTTTGAGTTTATTTTTGTGTATGGTGTTAGGGAGTGTTCTAATTTCATTCTTTTACATGCAGCTGTCCAGTTTTCCCAGCACCACTTATTGAAGAGAATGTCTTTTCTCCATTGTATATCCTTGCCTCCTTTGTCATAGATTAGTTGACCATAGGTGCGTGGATTTACCTCTGGGCTTTCTATCTTGTTCCATTGATCTATGTTTCTGTTTTTGTGCCAGTACAATATTGTCTTGATTACTGTAGCTTTCTAGTATAGTCTGAAGTCAGGGAGTCTGATTCCTCCAGCTCCTTTTTTTCTCCTCAAGACTGCTTTGGCTATTCGGGGTCTTTTGTGTCTCCATACAAATTTTAAGATTTTTTGTTCTAGTTCTGTAAAAAAATGCCATTGGTAATTTGATACGGATTGCATTGAATCTGTAGATTGCTTTGGGTAGTATAGTCATTTTCACAATATTGATTCTTCCAATCCAAGAACATGGTATATCTCTCCATCTGTTGGTATCATCTTTAATTTCTTTCATCAGTGTCTTATAGTTTTCTGCATACAGCTCTTTTGTCTCCCTAGGTAGGTTTTTTCCTAGGTATTTTATTGTTTTTGTTGCCATGGTAAATGAGAGTGTTTCCTTAATTTCTCTTTCAGATTTTCCATCATTAGTGTATAGGAATGCAAGAGATTTCTGTGCCTTAATTTTGTATCCTGCAACTTTACCAAATTCATTGATTAGCTCTAGTAGTTTTCTGGTGGCATCTTTAGGTTTCTCTATGTATAGTATCATGTCATCTGCAAACAGTGACAGTTTTACTTCTTGTTTTCCAATTTGTATTCCTTTTATTTCTTTTTCTTCTCTGATTGTCGTGGCTAGGAATTCCAAAATTATGTTAAATAATAGCGGTGAGAGTGGACATCCTTGTCTTGTTCCTGATCGTAGAGGAAATGCTTTCAGTTTTTCACCATTGAGAATGATGTTGCTGTGGGTTTGTCATATATGGCCTTTATTATGTTGAGGTAGGTTCCCTCTATGCCCACTTTCTGGAGAGTTTTTATCATAAATGGGTGTTGAATTTTGTCAAAAGCTTTTTCTGCATCTATTCAGATGATCATATGGTTTTTATTCTTCAACTTGTTAATATGGTGTATCACATTGATTGATTTGCATATATTGAAGAATCCTTGCATCCCTGGGATGAATCCCACTTGATCATGATGTATGATCCTTTTAATGTGTGTTGGATTCTGTTTGCTAGTATTTTGTTGAGGATTTTTGCATCTATATTCATCAGTGATATTGGTCTGTAATTTTCTTTTTTTGTAGTGTCTTTGTCTGGTTTTGGTATCAGGGTGATGGTGGCCTCATAGAATGAGTTTGGGAGTGTTCCTTCCTCCACAATTTTTTGGAGGAGTTTGAGAAGGATGGGTGTTAGCTCTTCTCTAAATGTTTGACAGAATTCACCTGTGAAGCCGTCTGGTCCTGAACTTTTGTTTGTTGGAAGATTTTTAATCACACTTTCAATTTCATTACTTGTGATTGGTCTTTTCATATTTTCTATTTCTTCCTGGTTCAGTCTTGGAAGGTTATACCTTTCTAAGAATTTGTCCATTTCATCCAGGTTGTCCACTTTATTGGCGTAGAGTTGCTGGTAGTAGTCTCTCAGGATGCTTTGTATTTCTGTGGTGTCTGTTGTAACGTCTCCTTTTTCATTTCTAATTTTATTGATTTGAGTCCTCTCCCTCTTTTTCTTGATAAGTCTTGCTAATGGTTTAGCAATTTTGTTTATCTTCTCAAAGTACCAGCTTTTAGTTTTATTGATCTTTGTTATTGTTTTCTTTGTTTCTATTTCATTTATTTCTGCTCTGATCTTTATGATTTGTTTCCTTCTGCTAACCTTGGGTTTTGTTTGTTCTTCTTTCCCTAGTTCCTTTAGGTGTAAGGTTAGATTGTTTATTTGAGAGTTTTCTCGTTTCTTGAGGTAGGCTTGTATAGTTATAAACTTCCCTCTTAGAACTGCTTTTCCTGCATCCCATAGGTTTTGGATTGCCGTGTTTTCATTGTCATTTGTTTCTAGGTATTTTTTGATTTCCTCTTTGATTTCCTCAGTGATCTCTTGGTTATTTAGTAACGTAGTGTTTAGCCTCCATGTGTTTGTGTTTTATACATTTTTTCCCCTGTAATTCATTTCTAATCTCATAGCATTGTGGTCAGAAAAGAAGCTTGATATGATTTCAACTTCCTTAAATTTACTGAGGCTTGATTTGTGATCCAAGATGTGATCTATCCTGGAGAATGTTCCGTGCACACTTGAGAAGAAAGTGTAATCTGCTGTTTTTGGATGGAATGTCCTATAAATATCAATTAAATCTATCTAGTCTATTGTGTCATTTAAAGCTTCTGTCTCCTTATTTGTTTTCATTTTGGATGATCTGTCCATTGGTGTAAGTGAGGTGTTAAAGTCCCCCCACTATTACTGTGTTACTGTCAATTTCCTCTTTTATAGCTGTTAGCAGTTGCCTTATGTATTGAGGTGCTCCTATGTTGGGTGCAGATATATTTATAATTGTTATATCTTCTTCTTGGATTGATCCCTTGATCATTATGTAGTGTCCTTCCTTGTCTCTTGTAACATTCTTTATTTTAAAGTCTATTTTATCTGATATGAGTATTGCTACTCCAACTTTCTTTTGATTTCCATTTGCATGGAATATCTTTTTCCATCCCCTAACTTTCAGTCTGTATGTGTCTCTAGGTCTGAAGTGGGTCTCTTGTAGACAGCATATATATGGGTCTTGTTTTTGTATCCATTCAGCAAGCCTGTGTCTTTTGGTTGGAGCATTTAATCCATTTACGTTTAAGGTAATTATTGATATGTATGTTCCTATGACCATTTTCTTAGTTGTTTTGGGTTTGTTTTTATAGGTCGTTTTCTTCTCTTGTGTTTCCCACTTAGAGAAGTTCCTTTAGCATTTGTTGTAGAGCTGGTTTGGCGGTGCTGCATTCTCTTAGCTTTTGCTTGTCTGTAAAGCTTTTGATTTCTCCATTGAATCTGAATGACATCCTTGCTGGGTAGAGTAATCTTGGTTGTAGGTTCTTCCCTTTCATCACTTTAAGTATATCATGCCACTCTCTTCTGGCTTGTAGAGTTTCTGCTGAGAAATCAGCTGTTAACCTTATGGGAGTTCCCTTGTATGTTATTTGTCGTTTTTCCCTTGCTGCTTTCAATAATATTTCTTTGTCTTTAAATTTTGCCAATTTGATTACTATGTGTCTCAGTGTGTTTCTCCTTGGGTTTGTCCTGTATGGGACTCGCTGCACTTCCTGGACTTGGGTGACTATTTCCTTTCCCATATTAGGGAAGTTTTCGACTATAATCTCTGCAAATATTTTCTCTGGCCCTTTCTCTCTCTCTTCTCCTTCTGGGACCCCTATAATGCGAATGTCGTTGTGTTTAATGTTGTCCCAGAGGTCTCTTAGGCTGTCTTCATTTCTTTTCATTCTTTTTTCTTTATTCTGTTCTACAGCTGTGAATTCCACCATGCTGTCTTCCAGGTCACTTATCCGTTCTTCTGCCTCAGTTATTCTGCTATTGATCCCTTCTAGTGTAGTTTTCATTTCAGTTATTGTATTGGTCATCTCTGTTTGTTTGTTCTTTAATTCTTCTAGGTCTTTGTTAATCACTTCTTGCATCTTCTCAATCTTTGCCTCCATTCTTATTCCGAGGTCCTGGATCATCTTCACTATCATTATTCTGAATTCTTTTTCTGGAAGGTTGCCTATCTCCACTTCATTTAGTTGTTTTTCTGGAGTTTTATGTTGTTCCTTCATCTGGTACATAGCCCTCTGCCTTTTCATCTTGTCTATCTTTCTTTGAATGTGGTTTTTGTTCCACGGGCTGCAGGATTGTAGTTTTTCTTGCTTCTGCTGTCTGCCCTCTGGTGGATGAGGCTATCTAAGAGGCTTGTGTAAGTTTCCTGATGGGAATGACTGGTGGTGGGTAGAGCTGACTGTTGATGTGGTGGTCAGAGCTCAGTAAAACTTTAATCCGCTTGACTGCTGATGGGTGGGGCTGTGTTCCCTCTCTGTTGGTAGTTTGGCCTGAGGCAACCCAACACTGGAGCCTACCTGGGCTCTTTGGTGGGACTAATGGCAGACTCTGGGAGGGCTCACACCAAGGAGTACTTCCCAGAACTTCTGCTGCCAGTCTCCTTGTCCCCACGGTGAGCCACAACCACCCCCCGCCTCTGCAGGAGGCCCTCCAACACTAGCAGGTAGGTCTAGTTCAGTCTCCCCTAGGGTCACTGCTCCTTCCCCTGGGTCCCAATGTGCACACTACTTTGTGTGCCCTCCAAGAGTGGAGTCTCTTTCCCCCAGTCCTGTTGAAGTCCTGCAATCAAATCCCGCTAGCCTTCAAAGTTTGATTCTCTAGGAATTCCTCCTCCCGTTGCCGGACCCCCAGGTTGGGAAGCCTGACGTGGGGCTCAGAACCTTCACTCCGGTTGGTGGACTTCTGTGGTGTAAGTGTTCTCCAGTCTGTAAGTCACCCACCCAGCAGTTATGGGATTAGATTTTGCTGTGATTACACCACTCCTACTGTCTCACTGTGGCTTCTCCTTTGTCTTTGGATGTGGGGTATCTTTCTTGGTGAGTTCCAGTGTCTTCCTGTCAATGATTGTCCAGCAGTTAGTTGTGATTCTGGTGTTGTCACTAGAGGGAGTGAGAGCACGTCCTTCTACTCTGCCATCTTGGTTCAGCCTCCAGAAGTTTATTTTAAAGCAAAAGTTTTTTTGTTTGTTTGTTTTGGCCACGTGGCTTTTCGGATTTTAGTTCCCTGAACAGGGATCAAACCTGCACCCTCGGCAATGAGAGCTCGGAATCCTAACCACTGGACCACCAGATAATTCCCTAAAACAAAGTTTTAAAACACAAAGGCATACATATACATCTTTCATTAGCCATCAAAGCAATGACATCATCACATGTCATGTGGCTTCTGGAAAGCTCTACTGGACACATTTTAAAAATGAGAGCAAAGAAAGCAAATAATGTCGGTACTGTTATAAAAATAGTTTTGACTTCATGGACCTCCTGATGCTGCCTTAGACTTAAGTTTTCCACACCAAGCTATTGCCCTCTACACCCCTCTGCCCCCAACATTGCACATGCAGACACGGACACACGCACACACACACACTGTCATCCCCACCACACCTAGGGGAGGCATCACAACCATTGGCTCTCAGTCAATACAAGGCAATCAAACTGCACATAGCTTGATAGACTCAATGATCATTATAAAGAGGCGGGGCTGATGTTTGCCTCAGCTCTGTCTGCTTGAAACATGAAAGATTTGCCAAGTAAATGAATAGTGTAAACTAGATTGCAAGATTGGCATGGGCAAATAAACTGTTTTTACACACCGTCAGGCTCTTTGGAAACAGACTAGACACTGAGCACATAGCTGCTTGACCAATTACACATTACCTTCAGGACCCATAATGACAAGGCACTCTCGGACAACCCAGCTAAATATCAAAGGTTGAAAATTGGCCACCCTTGGGAAAGATCAGTGCCCCAGACCAGTTCATTTGGCCCACACAGAATAATTTTAAAATACCAATTGGTTCCCAACATGAAAAGCTGGGAGATTTCACATAAAAATCTGAATCTCTGGCTTTTTAAAAAATCTGGCAATACTAGGACTGTTTCAACAGCGTGCTCGATAAGAGTGGTAAATGCCCCCTTCAGATGGTGCTTGGGTTCCTTTTGTTGCCCTAACCCACTTCTCTCAATTATATCACCTGCCACACCCACTAGATGGTGTGTTTGGTGTTATATAATCTCAGAGCTAACACTACAGCCTTTGTTTTGAAAGTTCATGGCTAGACTCACTTCATTTACACAAAGGTCAGGTTTGCTATAACCTCTACTATCCAGAAGCTCCTCTGGGAGCTGATGGGCATGAAGAAGACCTCCAAGGAGCCAAGAGAATGAGCAAAAAGTCAATGCAACTTCCTCTGGGTAAAGGCATCACACTAGGTTAATTTACTTCTATTTTATGCACAATTCTAAAAGCTTTTTTCAAATCAGATGTTATAGTCCAAAGAGGAAAATAATTAGAAGAAAAATATTCCAACTTGTGAACATAAGGAGGAATCCCTTCCCCTTCAGCCCCCACTCAAAACACACACACACACACACACACACACACACACACAGTATAAGAAATTTTTAAATCAATATTAATGGTGGAAAAAGGAGTAGACACTCTTCCCAATGTTGAGACTTATAGCTACAATAATCAAGAAAAATGGTATCGGTAGAGGAATAGACACATAGGTAAATGGAACAAAATAGAAAACCCAAAAATAGACCCACACAAGTATGCCCAATTCATTTTTGACAAAGGAGCTAAAGCAGTTCAATGGAGGAAAGATATCCTTTTCAATAAATAGTGCTGGACAACTAGACATCCATAGGCAAAAAATTAACCTCAACCTAGACCTCAAACCATACACAAAAATTAACTCAAAACAGATCATGGACATAAATGTAAAACATAAAACTTTATATTAACCTTCTAGGAAAAAAAAAACTGGAGAAATTCTATGGCACCTAGGACTATGCAATGAGTTATTAAACTCAACACCAAAAGCATGACTCAAAAAAGGAAAAATTGATCATTTGGACCTCATCAAAATTTAAAATATTTGCTCTGCAAAAGACCCTATTAAAAGAATGAAAAATGAAATTACAGACAGGGAGAAAGTATTTGCAAATCATTTATCTGACAAAGAACTTATATCTAGAAGACATTAAGAACTCTCAAAACTCAGCATTTAAAAAACAAACCATGCAATTAGAAAATAGGCAAAAGACATGGACAGACCTTTCACCAAAGATGATATGCAGATGACAAACAAACACAAGAAAAGATAGTCAACATCGTTAGCCATTAGAAAAATGCAAATTAAAACCACACTATCACCCCCATACCTTTCAGAATGACTAGAATGAAAAAATGGTGATAACATCAAAGGCTAGCAAAGATGTGGAGAAACTGGATCACTCATACACTGCAGTGGAAACAAAATGGCAACAGCCACTCTGGAAAATAGTTTGGCAGTTCTTTTTAAAACGAAAAATGAACCTGCATATGACCTCGGAATTGCACTCTTTAGCATATGTCCCAGAGAAATGAAGATTTAAGTTCACACAAAAACCTATAGTACACAGATGTTTTATGGTCATTTTATTCATAATGGAAAACTATGAAACTGGAAACTATCCAAATATCTTTCAAAGAGGTACATCTATAGCATGGAATACTATGCAGCAGTAAAAAGGAAAGAACTACGGATACATCCAACAACTTAGATAAGCCTCAAGGAAATTATGCTGAGTGAAGAAAAGCCAATCTCAAAAGGATACCTACTTCATGATTCCATTTATATAACACTCATTAAATAACATAGAGATGGAGAACAGATTAGTGGTTGCCAGGCGTTAGGGATGAGGGAATAAGGTGGACGTGTCTATAATGAGGTAGCAAGAGGGAGTGGTGTGGGGATGATACTGTTGGTATCTTGATCATAGTGGTTACATGAAGCTACACATGTAATAAAATTATGCAGAGCTACACACACACACAAATGAATGCACGTATAACTGGTGAAATCTAAATAAACTCTGTGGATTGTGCCAATGTCAGTTTCCTGTTTTTGATATTGTACTATAATAATGCAAGATGTTAACCTTGGGAGAAGCTGGCTGAAGTGTGCTCAGGACGCCCCTGTACATTCCTTTGCACCTTCCGGTGAATCTGTAATTATTTCAAAATAGAAAGTTTTTTAAGCCTACATCATTTTAATATTAGAAGGCCCCTTTTACTGTTGGAACTCACATTTTTACAGTGATCAAGATGCAGCACCAGTGGTCCCTGGCCTCCCAGAACTCACAGTTCCTGCTGATTTCTTGTGTAACCCTGGCCAAATAACATCTCTCCTATGGCGCTCAATCGCCCATCTTCAAAATGAGGAATGAATAACTGTTAAAACTCTTGCATTCTTGAGATGAAGAGCCTCACATAGACTGGGGAGGATGCCACGTAATATAAATGTGGGTTTTTCACTCAGTCAACCCTAGGAGACAGAGGGAAAATACCAGGATATGGCAACCAAGGAGACAATACACAAATGAGAACCACTAGACATCTGCTCTGGGCCCTGCAGCCCAACTGGTACGGCCAGCTGATGGAGGATGAAGAAATGGGAGCTTCTAGAAAAGATGGGAGTGGAGCTAAGGAGGGAGGAATGAAGAACATGTCAGGGCAGTGCCAGTCGCCGCTTGATCCAGCCACACCTACATGTGGGTATGAAGGACTCAGCCCGCAAGCTAAGCACCACCCTTCCCTCTTCAGTTCCCATCAGCTGGCAAGATTTTATCATGGTCTTACTGCCTAAACTGGTGCCCAGGTACCAGCCTATTTAGGGCATCTCATCCAGTTCCATGGTTTCCAATATCATCTATTAGCCAATAAGGTCCATAGTTCCATCTTTAGCCCTCACCTCTCCCATGAAATTGACACTTGTTTATCTAATTGCCAATAACACTGACACTTGGCATCTCAAACTGCAAATGGCCAAAACTCTTGCCTCCCTGTCACCCAAATTTTCTTCTTCCCCCATTTTCCTCCTCTGGAATCAGCACCCCTGACCCTCCATCCCTCCACAATCCCAGTGACTCAACCTCCAAGATATATTCCAAGTCTGTCCACTTCCCTCCATCCCCATTGCTACCACCAGCCCCAAGGCATCTTTTCTCCTCTGGACCAGAGTCTCTGCTTCACCTCTGAATGATCCTTCTACAGGGACTTCCCTGGTGGTCCAGTGGTTAAGAATACGTCTTGCAATGCAGGGGATGCCAGTTTGATCCCTGGTTGGGGAACTAAGATCCCACATGCTGCGGGGCAACTAAGCCCACGCGCCACAACTAGAGAGAAGCCTGCGCACACAACGAAAGCCTACGCATGCCACAGTGAAAGATCCTGTGTGCCACAACTAAGACCCGACGGGGCCAAATAATAAATCAATTTTTTTTTTTGTTTAAATGATCCTTCTACAGTGTAAGCAGTGTAAGTTAGATCCGGTCGCCCCCCAGCTTAGAGCCCTCCAATGGCTTGCCACCTCACTTAAAACAAAATCCAAATCCCTCACCCTGGGGAATAAGGCCCCTTTTACCTCTCTGACATCATCCTCTCCACTCCCCTTCTTGCCCACTCACTGTGCTGCATGTCGCTTCCTTTGGTTCCTCAGACACTGCAGGGCCTTTGCACATACTGTTGCCTCTGCCCAGACTGGAGGCTCCTCCCCAGATCTTCTCACACCTGGCTCCTTCTCATGGGCACCCCTCAGAGACCTTCCCTGACCAACCTTTCTCAGGTTACATGCCTGCCACCCTCTCCCACATCACCTGTTTCATTTTCTTCATACTGTGTGTCACTATCAGAACATTTTCTTAATTTATTGTTCATAGCTGGTTCCTTGCCTGTCTCCAGCACGGGAACATGGGCAATGTGTGAATAGGTGCCTATAACATACCCTGGTACACAGGAGATGCTCAAATAGTATTTGTTAAATGAGTGAACTACAGGGAAGCAGTCCCCTGTACCTCCCTGGCTCTGCACATAAGTTTGTCCAGGTTACCTGACAGTTCTCCCACTGCAGCCCTGCCTTGATTTATTGGACTGAAACCTAACCCCCAAGCTCACTCTTAGTTTCTTCCTCTTGAAGCTGAATCAGAGTCTCTAAACCTCCAGCAAACTGCTGAGACCCAGTTTCCAACCAGATGGACTGCACTGAGATCTCAGCTCCATCTGCCGTGGTCGTCAGGGTCCACCGAGGTGCTCCCGGCTCATCGCTCAGGTCCCAGCTTAAACGTCAGTTCTTTGAGGAAAGCTGTCCTCATTCTGCCCCAACTGGGCCCCTCCCTGAAAAGACGATGTTCCTCAGCAGCCATCACATCCTGCCTCCCCCACCCCTGGGAGAAGTTGCTCATCTGATGCTCTGACATGCGCTGGGGTGCCAGGGACCAGGGAGCAGCCTAATAGCCCACAGCTGTGCGCATGTCCACTCACTCCCTGTGCCCAGGCAGAGTGGGCTCCCTTGCCCTGTGGCAGGACTCTGAGGAAGGTCGTGGTTCCTAAGACAGGTTCTGACCATACTCTCCCTCTTGAGAAAAGACCCAGCCATCCCCCTTTCTTCTCTCTGCTTCATGCTTCCAGGTAGTTAATTAATGCACCTGGTCAGAACCTTCTGGAAGGAGGCCCAGGCTGTGCATCACACTTTCTCCATAACAACTCTCATCCATGAGGCTGGCTTGTGAGTACTATTTCACATACCTAACCATCTAGATTCAGAGGGGAGGAAACTTGAGAGTGTTCCTTCTCTAGCCTTGAGCCGATCCATGGGCCCCCCAACAGAGATACCAGAGAAGCCCTATGTCGGGGTGTCATTGGATGCTTGACAAGTCATTCACAGAGCTAGTCCTTTGCTCCCTGCTGAGCTATTATAATTTGCACATACAGGTTCCTTTATAGGGAACCTAGAGGGAAGGAGACAGATGTAATGGATTCAGCCACCAAATCCTATCCCGAAACCTCACAGTAAGTATAAGGTGCGGCACGTGGTGTGTTCTCAATGAATAGTCATTGATTGATGGAGTTCAATCGGAGAGGACAACACAACCTAAAATCCTAGAAGTGGGAAGATCCCAGGCTTGGTTAGGGAGACCGCAAGTGGGCTTCATGGCTGAGAAAGTCTCACTCAGAACTCTAGTGGTAAGAGTAGAAAGTCACTCCAAGAAATCTAGAGGTTGCTATTTCATTGCACTACTCTGCAGGCCAACCCCCCCACCACCACCCGCTCCCAGGGTCTTTCAGGCAGGAGAGCATTGCTTCAAGTGTTTCCTTTTACAGTGTTTCCTTTCATGCAGTGTGAAAGCCAGATCTGGGCAGAGAAGGGCTGAACTGGGAGATGAGATAGAAGGCAGAAGCCAAGGACAATATAGGATAGATAAACAACAAGGTCCTACTGTATAGCACAGGGAACTATATTCAATATCCTGGGATAAACCATAATGGAAAAGAATATGAAAAAGAATATATATGTATAAGTGTATCACTTTGCTATACAGTAGAAATTAACACAACACTGTAAATCAACTATACTCCAATAAAATTAAAAAAAAAAAAAAACAGAAGAAAATCTTTACAACCTTGGGTTAGGCAAAGACTTCTGAAATGTGAAACAAAAATGCATGAAAATTAAGTAAAGGAAAAAAAACGCATGAATTGGACTTCATAAAAATTAATACTCATAATAGCTCAAAATGGAAACAACCTATGTGTCAATCACCAGGTGAATGAATAAACACAATATGACATATAAAAAAAAAGAAGCCAAAAGTGATGAGGGACAGCTGAACTGGGGCAGGTCCGGGGCCTGGAGAGAAGCAGGCACCCTCCTAAGGTCTTGAGGAAGTAGAATCTAGGTAGTTGTTACAGACCTTTCCTTACCTCTGGACAGGAACAAGCCATCAGCTCCAAGACAAAGGAGGAAAAACAAACCAAGACAGACATGCACATGGGACAAACCCTGGAAGCATGTGGAGTCAGTGGTAGACAATGTGACACTGAATACAACCAGAAAAAATGTAAACCTAACATTTACGTAGTGCTTACTAGGGACGCTTACCTAAATAGAAGAAATAATGAGCCAGCATCTTAAATTCACTGGATTCTAATTTTTTGGGTTTTGTTTTATATCAAATTGCTAAAGCATCAAATAAGAACAAAATGAAGAAATTAACAGAAGGGCAGGTATGGGCCCCAAATATCCCACCATGTGGACACACTGAAGTCCGATGGGCCAACGCCTCCACCATGTGTTTGGCTGTGTGAAATGTCTTCAGTGGTTCTCTACTGTAAATACAAGGACAACTCTGTAGGAATTAATATATCTCGAAGGTGTTGGGGACCCTCACTCTGCAGTCTTCTCTCTGAGGATTTACAGGCCAAATCCAAATATCGATACTTCAAAGACCATCACTCACAATCATGCAAATCAGGGCAGAAAAGAGACTTTTAAAAAGCCCAGAAATTACACCCTATGTGAGAAAACAAGGAGGATTTGGGGTAATGGAATTTATTTTTTCCCCTTCTATGGTGTTTCCAAATTTCCTCAATGAGCCTTAAAATGCTTTTGAGGTAAGGGAACAAGCAACCATTATACTTATGAGAAGTCAAGGTCGTGAAGAAGGGGAGAAGGTCTTCAAGGTATTTTGCCAGACGTTTCATTTCCATGAATTCGTGTTAACAGAAGCTGTAGTAATAAGACCAGAGAGACACCACTGTTGCACAATCAAGGAAACCCACATCACACTGCCTCTTGTCTTCCCAGGCCAGGGTCACAACTGAAAATACACATTGTAGTCAATTGCATGTCACGAATTAGAATGACGTGGTGCGAAAAGACAAACAAAAAGCCCCTCTGATTGACTCATGGCAGCCGACACATACGGCCCACGTGGCTCCACCATGCTGGTCTTAACAGGCAGGAAGAAGCAGACAACTTCTGTGACCACAACAGGAAAGACGTTATGCCCTTAATGAACGACATCGAAATTATCCTACCCCATTTGCATAGCACTTGCCACTCCTTACCTTATCTGACCGGGCTTCTGAGGAGGCGAGACAGATATTATTAAATCTGACAAAGAAATTCTTTACAAAATAGATAAAGAAGAAAAACTAAACTTCTCTGCCACACAAGCTGGGTGTCCTACGATTCAGCTCAGTTCTAACACTATCTCCCCAAGACAGCACCAGGCTCCACAGGTTAAGGGCTCAGCCCCACAAGATGCTCCCACCCCACTTCAGATGCCAATCGCAGGTCATAGGTCCCCAGGTCACCCTCAACTTCTGTCCGACTTGGTTACACATCAGGGGTTCCCACGACCCCCTCTTCATGTTCGGTTCAATTAATTTGCTAGAGCGGCTCACAGAACTCAGGGAAACACTTACTCATATTTACAACTTATTAAAGGATATGATAAAGGATACAGATAAGCAGCCAGATGCGGAGATACATAGAGCGAGGTCTGAGAGGGTCCCGAGTGCAGAAGCGTCTGTCCCTGTGGAGTTGGAATGAGTCACCCTCCTGGTATAGATGTGTTCGTCCATCTGGAAGCCCTCTGAACTGCGTACCATTGGCATTTTGTGGAGGCTTCCTCAATGTGGGCATGATCTATTATGAACTCCATTTCCAGCCCCTCTCCCCTCTCTGGAGGATGGGGTGGGGCTGAAAATCATAGCCTCTAATCACGGCTTGATCTTTCCGGTGACCAGTCCTCATCCGAGAGCCCACCCAGAGTTGCCTTAATAGAACAAAAAGATACTCCTAGTGTTCTTATCACTTAGGAATTTACAAGGGTTTTAGGAGCTCTGTACCAGGAATAGGGGGCAGAGAGCAGTATAAATATTTTCCATTATCTCACATCTTCCAACACAATAAGACAAACGACCAAATTTTTTTTTTTAAATCGGCAAAAGATTTGAACAGAAACTATCTGCAAAAGAAGATATGTGAATGGTCCATAAGCACATGAACAAATGCTAAACATTGTTAGTCATCAGGAAAAAGAAAATGAGAACCACAGTGAGATGCCTCTATATACTCACTTAGATGAGTCTAACATTAAATAAAACAAAGAGTATTGGCAAAGATGTAAGCAACTGAAACTCTCAGACATTCCTGGAGGGAATACAAAATGGCATCACCATCATAAAGACCTATGGCAGCTTCTTACAAACTGCCAAACGTATACTTACCATATGACCCAGCAATTCCAGTCCTAGCTACTTAAACAAGAGAAATGAAAACGTAAGTCCCCACAAAGACCTGTACACGGATGTTCATAATAGCTCTATTGGTAACTGTCAAAAACTGGAAACAAATCAATTGTCCATCAGGAGTCAAATGAATATGCAAATTTATGGTACATCTATACAATGGAAAACTACTCAGCAATAGAAAGGAATGAACTACTGTATTGACAAACACAAAAACATAGCCGAATCTCAGAAACATTAGGCTGGGCAAAAGAAGCCAGCTATAAAACACTACACCATGTGTGATTCCATTTATATGAAATTAGAGAAGGGGGCAATTGAAGCTGCAGTGGTAGAAAGTAGGTAAGTGGTTGCCTGGGGTGGGAGGGGGACGCTGGCTGCAAAGGGGCATAAGGGAACTTTAGGGGGCGATGAACATACTCTAAGACTTGGTTGAGGTATTCATTTCACAAGTCTTTTTATTTGTCAAAACTCCTCAAGGTGTACATTTAAAAATGGATTTTTAGGGACTTCCCTGGCGGTCCAGTAGTTAAGACTCCATGCTTCCACTACAGGGGTCACAGGTTCGATCCCTGATCAGGGAACTAAGATCCCGCATGTCACGGGGCCAAAAAAAAAAAAAAAAAAAACAGATTTTTCTTGTATGTAAATTATAATTCAGTAAGTTTGATTTTTAAAAGAAAGCAATATAACAAAGTGTGACTTCATTTAGGCAAATAAAAAAAAAAAAAAGAGTGTATGTGTGTGTACATGCAAAGGATGCCAACGAACCCAGGGCAAGGTCACCTCAGATCAGGCAGTGCATTTGGAAGTAGGGCGCTGTAAACCAGGACTTGGACCTTTTCTTCTACAAATTCTGTGCTGTTTGAACTGTGTGAAAAAACAGCTTAGAAGAAAGCGGAACTTAAGTGATTTGTCCAAGAAACACCAGAGTCAGATGAGATTCAAGTCCGAGCTTTCTGATTCCATGTATGGGAATGACCCAGGTCCCAAGAGGGGGCCCAAAAGGAAGACGTTCTCCATCACCTGCTGCTCATTTTGACAGCATGCAAAACCATGTCCCAATGCCACTTAGAAAATTCCTAATTATGGAAAACGTTGCTCATTTTCAGCGGAAACACTTAATGCTGTAATTTCTGATTTCAATTGTTAAATAAATATTTATGTCTTTTTTGCCAGTAACTTCTTCTCAGGAGTAGAAAGAGCTGTCCCTCTGCTTCCTCATCCTCAGCTGTCACTTTGGCACAGACAGAACTCACAGACTCACCTGTCAACGCTCTCCTCCAAGTCCACAGCTGAGCCCTTCCTGGTCCCATCAGGAATGGTTCTCTGAGCATTCTAGAATGCTATAACCTAGACCTCAAAACATTCTGCACCTTCCTTCCAAAAACATGAATCATGGCAAATTTTACATCAACCATCTTTTAACGCCCCCGGATTGGGCACATCTATAAATCTATTTTCAATTTTAGAATAGTGCCTGGTACACATAACATATTTAAGGAAGCAACAGATAGGCATAGAGCTGAAAAACAAACAAAAGCCAGATTTCTCTTATGACACTTTTGTGGGGAGGGTTTTATTTTCTCCCTATTTCTTTTTTTTTTTAACATCTTTTTTGGAGTATAACTGCTTTACAATGTTGTGTTAGTTTCTGCTGAATAACAAAGTGAATCAGCTATATGCATACGTATATCCCCATATCCCCTCCCGCTTGCATCTCCCTCCTACCCTTCTTATCCCACCCATCTAGGTGGTCACAAAGTACCGAGCTGATCTCCCTGTGCTATGTGGCTGCTTCCCACTAGCTATCTATTTTACATTTGGTAGTGTATGTATGTCTATGCTATTCTCTCACTGCGTCCCAGCTTACCCTTCCCACTCCTCGTGTTCTCAAGTCCATTCTCTACGTCTGTGTCTTTATTCCTGTCCTGCCCCTAGCCAGCAATCCCACTACTGGGCATATATCCAGAGAAAACCATAATTCAAAAAGAGTCATGTACCACAATGTTCATTGCAGCTCTATTTACAGTAGCCAGGACATGGAAGCAACCTAAGTGTCCATCGACCGATGAATGGATAAAGAAGATGTGGCACATATATACAATGGAATATTACTCAGCCATAAAAAGAAATGAAATTGAGTTATTTGTAGTGAGGTGGATGGACCTAGAGTCTGTCATACAGAGTGAAGTAAGTCAGAAAGAGAAAAACAAATACTGTATGCTAACACATATATATGGAATCTCCCTATTTCTTTACTGAGTTTAGCTTTTCTCTGCTAAAGTCTATAACAGACCCCGGACTGGTGAACTCAGAGGCGCTCCCCAGAACTGTGGGTACATGACCACTAGGTGGCGGGAGAGAGTTCCTTGCCGGGGACTTGGGGGCGTGGGGTGTAAACAGCCACACTGCTGCCCACGATGGAGTGACTGTTTGGGGCTTTCTGACCCACAACTTTCTAGGAAACACAGAATCTGTTTGTGAAAGCCTCCAGAACATGCATTATCTAATGATGAAAATACTATATATACTTCAGAAGAAAACCATGGCAAACTCATTTTAAAAGATGTTTCCAACTTAAGGTTTTGAAGGCAGACACTTTTCCAGCAAAGCATTCATTTATGGCTCTGGTGAGACTTGCTTTGCCTTGCCTGCAAACACACTGTTCGTCAATCAGACTAGAGCCAACACCTAGCTCACCCTTCAACTGGTGTGTGATATGAAGCATTTATCTCTCTCATTGCTTCCTGATAGCTTATCTCTTTATGGGGAGAAATAGCTGATAGGATGGCCATTAGCCCAAATCTGGGAATGGGGAACAGGGGGACCTTGGTGGCAGGGTAGAATTTGAGAATTTAGCTAAGGGATGACTTCTACACGCGCCCACTTCGCAGTTTCTTCTGCCCTTTCTCGACTGCTTTCTACAAACCCCTCCGCTTCCCGCCTTCCAAAACAACCCCAGGAAAAACTGGTTTGTGGACTTAAGGAGATCCAGGTGACAGTGTCAGTGGGACAGCTTTCTAAGGGATTTCCAAGGGTAACCTTCATTCCACGTGAGATTTATCTGACCCCAACCTACACCCGCTCAAATCTGCAACTCTACGTTCAAGGGCCAGACAACCTTCCCACTAGACTAGACTCTAGGAGGAAGAAGAGGGTCCAGGGAGAGCCTGTCCTTCTCCAGGCTGAGCCCTGTGGTGCGTGGATGACCAACACATAGATCCGTTTAGACATCTAAGAGAGCCCAAGGAAGCTACAAGCCTTACAGAAACTAGACATGACAAAAACAGTAGCAAGAAAAGTCTAAACAAAAGCCAGTCTGCAGACAGACACACAGTTTCCCGGAAAGTTCAGGAAAACATCCAGAAGCTGCCTTTACTCCATATCTCAGCAGTGAGAGAGGGCTGCGGGCCTGAAAGTGGGTGGTTGGGAGAAGAAAGACACAAAGCATCCTGCAGCGGGAACCATGGGAAGCAAGGCTAATGACCAGAGACCAGACAGGGCCAGACGCAGCTCAGCAGTTCCCATGAAGCACCACAGACCCGCTGCCCACTCCCCACCAACAGCTCTATGCTGTGAAACCCCTCCACATGTTGGGCACCCTCATGGAAGAAAGAGGAGGAGGGGTGGAACCCTGACCTGGCTGAGTTTAAACTTAAAATGACCATGAAATTTTTGAATTGCCTGAGTTTGCCTGAAAGAAAAAAAAAAAAAAAATGACGGCTTTCATCAGAGATGAAGGGGGAGTTACCCAAAAAAAGGAGGAAAGTTCTGATGGTTCTCCCCTGCATATGTGACCCGTGAAACGTGCTCACTTCCTGGGAAAAGGCCAAAAGCTGAGTTCTTAGCAATGGGACATGGGCTGACTTCCGTTTCTGGACTTTGCCCAGAGGGCAGGGAAGTCACTGTTCAAAGAAGGAAGTGAGCCCCAGAAACAAGCTCTGTGATCATCACCACATTCTCTAAGTTGACATCTCTGTGAGGCAGGTTGTGGGATCCTGTTTTGCAAGCGGGGCAGCTGAAGCTCAGGGTGGTTAAACAACCTCCCCAAATTTGCTGCTGGGGAATAGAGCTTGAATGTGGACCCAGCAGTTCTACACCTTGAACCTGATCCCTTTTCATCCCATCTCTCTCCTACTTCAGTGTGTGAAATGCTTAACTTTTTAAATCAAAAATAATAGTAATGTTGCCGAGATTCGGCCTCTATACACCGGTGCCAGATTAAATCTTGGAGACAAGAGATTTGGGTGAAGTACAAAGAAATAGCTTTATTGCTTTGCCAGGCAAAGGGGGCCACAGAGGGCTAATGCCCTCAAAACTGTGTGTCCCAACCTGGAGGGGGTAGTGAGAGTTTTACAGTGATGGTTCAAAGAGGGCGTGATCACGTAGTGGACAAGCTTCTGATTGGTTGGTGGTGAGGTAAGTGGGAGTCAGCATCGTCAACCTCCTGGTTCCAACCAGTCTAAGGTCTGTGTTCTTGTGGTCAGTAGCTTTCATCTAGTGGAGGTCTGCGTCCTGTAAAAACAACTCAGGAATGTGTGTCAGGACTTTATATCTTTCAGGGAACTCTGAGTTCAGTGATTCTGCCATGTGGCAGATTTCTAGTCTAAATTGTTACCAGTTCCCCAGCCCCACAGCTTTTCTTTGTTTCTACATCTTCACATTTACCAATCATTAACTCTTTTTTTTCCTCCGGTTGTGTCAGGTCTTATTTGAGGTCGGCAGGCTCCTTAGTTGCAGCTCACCAGCTCCATAGTTGTGGCATGTGAACTCTTAGTTGTGGCATGCATATGTGATCTAGTTCCCTGACCAGGGATCAAACCTGGGACCCCTGCATTGCGAGCTCCGAGTCTCAACCACTGCACCACCCGGGAAGTCCCCAATCATTAACTCTTTTTTTTTAAATTTTTTATTTATTTATTTTATTTATTTATTTATGGCTGTGTTGGGTCTTCATTTCTGTGCGAGGGCTTTCTCTAGTTGCGGCAAGTGGGGGCCACTCTTCATCGCGGTGTGCGGGCCTCTCACTATCGCGGCCTCTCTTGTTGCGGAGCACAGGCTCCAGACGCGCAGGCTCAGCAATTGTGGCTCACGGGCCTAGTCGCTCCGTGGCATGTGGGATCCTCCCAGACCAGGGCTCGAACCTGTGTCCCCTGCATTGGCAGGCAGATTCTCAACCACTGCGCCACCAGGGAAGCCCCATTAACTCTTTTTTTTAAATTTAATTTAATATAATTTTTTATACAGCAGGTTCTTATTAGTTATCTATTTTATACATATTAGTGTATATATGTCAATCCCAATCTCCCAATTCATCCCACCACCACCACTGCCCCCGCCACTTTCCCCCCTTGGTGTCGTCCATAAGTTTGTACTCTACATCTTTGTCTCTGTTTCTGCCTTGCAAACTGGTTCATCTGTACCATTTTTCTAGATTCCACATATATGCATTAATATACGATATTTGGTTTTCTCTTTCTGACTAATTTCACTCTGTATGACAGTCTCTAGGCCCAACCACGTCTCTACAAATGACCCAATTTCGTTCCTTTTTATGGCTAACATTAAATTGTTTATATGTACCACATCTTCTTTATCCATTCATCTGTTGATGGACACTTAGGTTGCTTCCATGTCCTGGCTATTGTAAATATTGCTGCAATGAACACTGGGGTGCATCTGTCTTTTTGAATTATGGTTTTCTCTGGATATATGCCCAGTAGTGGGAATGCTGGGTCATATGGTAGTTCTATTTTTCGTTTTTTAACTTCCATATGTTCTCCATAGTGGCTGTATCAATTTACATTCCCACCAACAGAGCAAGAAGGTTCCCTTTTCTCCACACCCTCTCCAGCATTTGTTGTTTGTAGATTTTCTGATGATGCCCATTCTAACCAGTGTGAAATGATACCTCATTGTAGTTTTGATTTGTATTTCTCTAATAATTAGTGATGTTGAGCAGCTTTTCATGTCTCTCTTGGCCATCTGTATGTCTTCTTTGGAGAAATGTCTATTTAGGTTTTCTGCCCATTTTTGGATTGGGTTGTGGTTTTTTTTGATATTGAACTTCATGAGCTGCTTGTATATTTTGGAGATTAATCCTTTGTCAGTTGCTTCATTTGCAAATATTTTCTCCCATTATGGGGGTTGACTTTTCATCTTCTTTATGGTTTCCTTTGCGGTGCAAAAGATTTTAAATTTCATTAGGTCCCATTTGTTTACTTTTGGTTTTGTTTCCATTTCTCTAGGAGGTGGGTCAAAAAGGATCTTGCTGTGATTTATGTCATAGAGTGTTCTGCCTAAGTTTTCCTCTAAGAGTTTTATGGTGTCTGGCTTTACATTTAGGTCTTTAATCCATTTTGAGTTTATTTTTGTGTATGGTGTTAGGGAGTGTTCTAATTTCATTCTTTTACATGTAGCTGTCGAGTTTTCCCAGCACCACTTATTGAAGAGGCTGTCTTTTCTCCAGTGTATATTCTTGCCTCCTTTATCAAAGATAAGGTGACCATATGTGTGTGGGTTTATCTCTGGGCTTTCTATCCCATTCCATTGATCTATATTTCTGTTTTTGTGCCAGTACCATACTGTCTTGATTACTGTAGCTTTGTAGTATAGTCTAAAGTCAGGGAGCCTGATTCCTCCAGCTCCGTTTTTCTTTCTCAAGATTGCTTTGGCTATTCGGGGTCTTTTGTGTTTCCATACAAATTGTGAAATTTTTTGTTCTAGTTCTGTGAAAAATGCCATTGGTAGTTCGATAGGGATTGCATTGAATCTGTAGATTGCTTTGGGTAGTATAGTCATTTTCACAATAATGATTCTTCCAATCCAAGAACATAGTATATCTCTCCAGCTGTTTGTGTCATCTTTGATTTCTTTCATCAGTGTCTTATAGTTTTCTGAGTACAGGTCTTTTTCCTTCTTAAGTAGGTTTATTCCTAGGTGTTTTATTCTTTTTGTTGCAATGGTGAATGGGATTGTTTCCTTAATTTCTCTTTCTGATCTTTCCTTGTTAGTGTATAGGAATGCAAGAGATTTCTGTGCATTAATTTTGTATCCTGCAACTTTACCAAATTCATTGATTAGCTCTAGTAGTTTTCTGGTGACATCACTAGGATTTTCTATATATAGTATCATGTCATCTGCAAACAGTGACAGTTTTACTTCTCCTTTTCCAGTTTGTATTCCTTTTATTTCTTTTTCTTCTCTGATTGCCGTGGCTAGGACTTCCATAACTATGTTGAATAATAGTGGCGAGAGTGGACATCTTTGTCTTTTTCCTGATCGTAGAGGAAATGCTTTCAGTTTTTCACCATTGAGAAAGATGTTTGCTGTGGGTTTATTGTATATAGCCTTTATTATGTTGAGGTAGGTTCCCTCTATGCTCACTTTCTGGAAAGTTTTTATCATAAATGAGTGTTGAATTTTGTAAAACCTTTCCTGCATCTATTGAGATGATCATATGGTTTATATTCTTCAATTTTGTTAATATGGTGTATCACATTGATTGGTTTGTATCTATTGAAGAATCCTTGCATCCCTGGGATAAATCCCACTTGATCATGATGTATGATCCTTTTAATGTGTTGTTGGATTCTGTTTGCTAGGATTTTGTTGAGGATTTTTGCATCTATATTCATCAGTGATATTGGTCTGTAATTTTCTTTTTTTGTAGTATCTTTGTCTGGCTTTGGTATCAGGGTGATGGTGGCCTCATAGAATGAGTTTGGGAGTGTTCCTTCCTCTGCAATTTTTTGGAAGAGTTTGAGAAAGATGGGTGTTAGCTCTTCTCTAAATGTTTGGTAGAATTCACCTGTGAAGCCGTCTGGTCCTGGACTTTTGTTTGTTGGAAGATTTTTAATCACACTTTCAATTTCATTACTTGTGATTGGTCTTTTCATATTTTCTATTTCTTCCTGGTTCAGTCTTAGAAGGTTATACCTTTCTAAGAATTTGTCCATTTCTTCCAGGTTGTCCATTTTATTGGCACAGAGTTGCTGGTAGTAGTCTCTTAGGATGCTTTGTATTTCTGCAGTGTCCGTTGTAACTTCTCCTTTTTCATTTTTAATTTTATTGCTTTGAGTCCTCTCCCTCTTTTTCTTGATGAGTCTGGCTAAAGTTTTATCAGTTTGTTTATCTTCTGAAAGAACCAGCTTTTAGTTTTATTGATCTTTGCTATTGTTTTCTTTGTTTCTATTTCATTTATTTCTGCTCTGATCTTTATGATTTCTTTCCTTCTGCTAACTTTGGGTTTTGTTTGTTCTTCTTTCTCTAGGTCCTTTTGGTGTAAGGGTAGATTGTTTATTTGAGATTTTTCTTGTTTCTTGAGGTAGGATTGTATTGCTATGAACTTTCCTTTTAGACCTGCTTTTGCTGCATCCCATAGGTTTTGGGCCATCGTGTTTTCATTGTCATTTGTCTCTAGGTATTTTTTGATTTCCTCTTTGATTTCTTCAGTGATCTCTTGGTTATTTAGTTTAGCTTCCATGTGTTGGTGTTTTTTATGGGGTTTTTTTCCCTGTAATTTATTTCTAATCACAGAGCATTGTGGTCAAAAATGGTGCTTGATATGATTTCAATTTTCTTATATTTACCGAGGCTTAATTTGTGACCCAAGATGTGATCTATCCTGGAGAATGTTCATGTGCACTTGAGAAGAAAGTATAATCTGCTGTTTTCAGATGGAATGTCCTATAAATATCAATTAAATCTATCTAGTCTCTTGTGTCATTTAAAGCTTGTGTTTCCTTGTTAATTTTCTGTCTGGATGATCTGTCCATTGGTGTAGGCAAGGTGTTAAAGCCCCCACTATTATTGTGTTACTGTCAATTTCCTCTTTTATAGCTGTTAGAATTTGCCTTTTGTATTGAGGTGCCCCTATGTTGCATATATATTTATAATTGTTATATCTTCTTCTTGGATTGATCCCTTGATCATTATGTAGTGTCCTTCCTTGTCTCTTGTAACATTCTTTATTTTCAAGTCTATTTTATCTGGTATGAGTATTACTACTCCAGCTTTCTTTTGATTTCCATTTGCATGGAGTATCTTTTTCCATCCCCTCAGTTTCAGTCTGTATGTGTCCCTAGGTCTGAAGTGGGTCTCTTGTAGACAGCATATATATGGGTCTTGTTTTTGTATCCATTCAGCAAGCCTGTGTCTTTTGGTTGGAGCATTTAATCCATTTACATTTAAGGTAATTATTAAAATGTATGTCTCTATTACCATTTTCTTAATTGTTTTGGGTTTGTTTTTGTAGGTGCTTTTCTTCTCTTGTGTTTCCCACTTTCAGAAGTTCCTTTAGTATTTGTTGTAGAGCTGGTTTGGTGGTGCTGAATTCTCTTAGCTTTTGCTTGTCTGTAAAGCTTTTGATTTCTCCATCAAATCTGAATGAGATTCTTGCTGGGTAGAGTAATCCTGGTTGTAGTTTCTTCCCTTTCATCACTTTAAATATATCGTGCCACTCCCTTCTGGCTTGTAGAGTTTCTGCTGAGAAATCAGGTGTTAACCTTATGGGAGTTCCCTTGTATGTTGTCATTTTTCCCTTGTTGTTTTTAATAATTTTTCTTTGTCTTTAATTTTTGCCAGTTTGATTACTATGTGCCTCAGCATGTTCCTCCTTGGGTTTACCCTGCCTGGGACTCTCTGCACTTCCTGGACTTGGGTGGCTATTTACTTTCCCATGTTAGGGAATTTTTCGACTATAATCTCTTCAAATATTTTCTCTGGTCCTTTCTCTCTCTCTTCTCCTTCTGGGACCCCTATAATGTGAACGTTGGTGCATTTAATATTGTCCCAGAAATCTCTTAGGCTGTCTTCATTTCTTTTCATTCTTTTTTCTTTATTCTGTTCTGTGGCAGTGAATTCCACCATTCTGTCTTCTGGGTCACTTATCCGTTCTTCTGCCTCAGTTATTCTGCTATTGATTCCTTCCAGTGTATTTTTCATTTCAAATAGTGTATTGTTCATCTCTGTTTGTTTGTTCTTTAATTCTTCTAGGTGTTTGTTCTTTAATTCTTCTAGGTCTTTGTTAAACATTTCTTGCATCTTCTCGATCTTTGCCTCCATTCTTTTCATGAGGTCTTGGATCATCTTCACTATCATTATTCTGAATTCTTTTTCTGGAAGGTTGCCTATTTTCATTCATTTAGTTGTTTTTCTGGGGTTTTATCTTGTTCCTTCATGCGGTACATAGCCCTCTGCCTTTTCATCTTGTCTACCTTTCTGTGAATGTGGTTTTTGTTCTACAGGCTGCAGGATTGTAGTTCTTCTTGCTTCTGCTCTCTGCCTTCTAGTGGATGAGGCTAAGAGTCTTCTTCAAGCTTCCTGATGGGAGGGACCAGTGGTGGGTATAGCTAGGTGTTGCTCTGGTGGGCAGAGCTCAGTAAAACTTTAATCTGCTTGTCTGCTGATGCGTGGGGCTGAGTTTCTTCCCTGTTGGTTGTTTGGCCTGAGGTGACCCAGCACTGGAGGCTGCAGGCTCTTTGGTGGGGTTAACGACAGACTCTGGGAGGGCTCATGCCAAGGAGTACTTCCCAGAACTTCTGCTGCCAGTATCCTTGTCCCCAAGGTGAGCCACAGCCACCCTATAGGAGACCCTCCAACACTAGCAGATAGGTCTGGTTCAGTCTCCTATGGGGTCACTGCTCCTTCCCCCTGGGCCCTCATGCACACACTACTTTGTGTCTGCCCTCCAAGAGTGGAGTCTCTGTTTCCCCCAGTCCTGTCAAAGTCCTGCAGTCAAATCCCACTAGCCTTCAAAGTCTGATTCTCTGGGAATTCCTCCTCCTGTTGTCGGACCCCCAGGTTGGGAAGCCTGACGTGGGGCTCAGAACCTTCACTCCAGTGGGTGGACTTCTGTGGTATAAGTGTTCTCCAGTTTGTGAGTCACCCACCCAGCAGTTATGGGATTTGATTTTATTGTGATTGCGCCCCTCCTACCATCTCATTGCAACTTCTCCTTTGTCTTTGGATGTGGAGTATCTTTTCTGGTGAGTTCCAGTGTCTTCCTGTCAATGATTGCTCAGCAGTTAGTTGTGATTCCGGTGCTCGTGCAAGAGAGAGTGAGCGCATGTCCTTCTACTCCACCATCTTGAACCAATCTCCCACAATCATTAACTTTTGAGACATCCTTTTACTTCAAAAGACAAGGACACAGGGCCTTGTACAAGGTTTCAATAGTAATAATAATAATAATAATAATAATAATTATTATTATTATTATTATTATTATTATTATTATTATTTAGGCATAACAACCCCTATCTCATCTTACTTCTTGCTGATGTTTTCAACACTCCATGCCAGGGTAAATTTCAAGCCCTTAAGTGTTAGCCATGGCCTTGACATCCAACAACCATCCTTCCAGGAATATTTTCCCATTTCTTTTTTTGTAGACCTGCACTGTTCACTCCCCACACATGGCTCTTGAGTGCTTGTTATTTCCCTACTGATGTGGGTCTGTGTTGTCTATCAGTTACTAAGAGATGTACATTAAAATTTCCCACTGTAACAGTGGCTGTGTCAGTGGCTTCTTGTTGATCTGTCATTTTTGCTTTATATATTTTTGTATAATATTAGTGCATACATGTTTAAAATTTTATCTTTGGAGTTTTTTTTAATCAACATGAGTGACTATTTATCTTTAGTAATGCTATTTGTCTTAATGCTTATACTTCTGTTATTAATCAACAGCTTTATCTTGTTTAAAACTTGCCTAATATATATTCTTTCCATTATTTTGTTTTCAGCCTTTTTATTTATTTATTTATTTATTTAATTTATTTTGGCTGTGTTGGGTCTTCTTTGCTGTGTGCAGGCTCTCTCTAGTTGCGGTGAGGGGGGGCTACTCTTCGTTGCGGTGGGCAGGCTTCTCATTGTGGTGGCTTCTCTTGTTGTGGAGCACAGGCTCTAGGCGCGTGGGCTTCAGTGGTTGTGGCACACGGGCTTCAGTAGTTGTGGCCCACAGGCTTAGTTGCTCCGTGGCACGTGGGGTCTTCCTGGCCCAGGGCTTGAACCTGTATCCCCTGCATTGGCAGGCAGATTCTTAACCACTGTGCCACCAGGGAAGCCCCTGTTTTCAGTCTTTTTGTATCCTTATATTAAGTGTGTCTATGGTAAAACTGAGCTCTGTTTTTTTTAATCTAGTCTGACAATCTTTGCCTTTTAACTACCAAGTTTAGCTCACTTACTTTGGTGGTGTTTTTTTCGTATATGTAGATTCACTTCTACCATCTTATTTTGGGCAATTTGTTCCCTTTTTCCATTTCTTGTTTTTCTCTTTTCTTAGGTGGTTTTTGTTTCATTTCCTTTTCATTATTCTATTAATGTTTGTTCACTAATTTAAAGAAATTATATGTTTTGTCTCTATTATTCTCACACTTAACCTCCAAGAACTTTTAACATCATATCTAATGAAATAAAATCTAAAATTTGTCCGAATTTACCCCTTCCTCTCAAACAGAAAAGAACCTCAGAATGCTTTAAATCCAATCTCTATCCTCCTCAAACCTACTGTTACCCAGAATTATAGTTCCCTCGCAAATAATATTAATATTAATATTTGTTAATATTTGTTTAGCTTTATTCAAACCTTGAGCATGTTATTGGCCCACCATCCCTTCTTACATCTCAGGCCTTCCTAGTGGGGTCATTTTCCCCTCCCTGTAGTACAGCCTTTGGAAGTTGCTTTAATAAAAGCCTCTTGGTATGAACCCTCTCACCACCAACATCTTTGCATGGGTTTTTGTTCTTGAAAGATGGTTTTTATGGGGCCCACAATTCTAAGTTGAAGTATTGTAGTATGGTATTCTTACCATACTATGAAACTATTTGTCCTGTTTTCTGGCTTTCACTATCACTGTTGAAGAGTTTCCCATCATTCTAATTGTGCCTCTGTAACTAACCAACTTCTCTTTGCTATCTCCTGTGCTTAACCTCAACTATGGAATAATTTTCTTATTGCATCTGGCCTCAAATTATTTCTCTCACCAGCCAAGTCATGCTTTTAAAAATATCTTAATGAAAACTAATTTATCCTGATTTTCCAGATGTCTTTTACTGGGAAAAATTGTTCTATACAACTAGTCATCCATATGGCTAGAAATGAAAAGCCTTTTTATTTTTTTATTTTTTTTTTAGTTTCTTCTCTATATATTCACTTATTCATACAACAAATATTTGCTGAGAACCTTCTAATTGGGAGACATTGTACTAGGTGCTGGGTGTATACTGGAGCATAAAATAGACATGATCTTGCCCTGTGGAACTTACAGCTCAATAGGAGAGATATTCAATAAACAAGAAAACAAATAAATATGAGCACAGAACATGGCCAGGAAGTTGAAAGAACCTAAAACATTGTCATATGAAGAGTTGAAGGACTTAGGAAGGTTTGGCCTTCTCCATAGAAGGCTCAGAAGAATTTTTTTTTAAGCCTTTCTATTTTTTTATCCACTTCATCTGACTGACTTCTGGTCCCACCACTCCACTGAAGCTACTTTGGTGAAAGTCTCCTAATCACCAAATCAAATGGACTCGGCCCATGTCTTAGGCACCACTGGCCGCTTCCATTTCCTTCTCTCTTTGTCCTCTGAGTCACCTGGTTTTTCTTCTGACCTCTGACTCCTCAGTCTCTTGTACTGACAATTCTTGTACTACCTGCTCTCAGATGGTACCTGTCCTACATATATTCCTTTTTTTTTTTTAACATCTTTATTGGCGTATAATTGCTTTACATTTTTGTGTTAGTTGCCACTGTATGACAAAGTGAATCAGCTATACATATACATTTATCCCCATATCCCCTCCCTCTTGCATCTCCCTCCCACCCTCCCAATCCCACCCCTCTAGGTGGTCACAAAGCACTGAGTTGATCTCCCTGTGCTATGCAGCTTCTTCCCACTAGGTATCTATTTTACATTTGGTAGTGTATATATGTCAATGCCACTCTCTCACTTCGTCCCAGCTTACCCTTCCCCCTCCCTCTGTCCTCAATTCCATTCTCTAGGTCTGCGTCTTTATTCCTTTCCTGCCCCTAGGTTCTTCAGAACCTTTTTTTTTTTTTTTAGATTCCATATATATGTGTTAGCATACAGTATTTATTTTTCTCTTTCTGACTTACTTCACTCTGTATGACAGACTCTAGGTCCACCCACCTCACTACAAATAACTCAATTTCGGGTTTTTTTGTGGGTGAGTAATATTCCATTGTATATATGTGCTGCATCTTCTTTATCCATTCATCTGTTGATGGACACTTAGGTTGCTTCCATGTCCTGGCTATTGTAAATAGAGCTGCAGTGAACATTGTGGTACATGACTGTTTTTGAATTATGGTTTTCTCTGGGTATATGCCCAGTAGTAGGATTGCTGGGTCGTACGGTAGTTCTATTTTTAGTTTTTAAGGAACCTCCATACTCTTCTCTATAGTGGCAGTATCCATTTATATTCCCACCAACAATTCAAGAGGGTTCCCTTTTGTCCACACCGTCTCCAGCATTTATTGTTTGTATATTTTTTGATGATGGTCATTCTGATCCGTGTGAAGTGATTGTAGTTTTGATTTGCATTTCTCTAATGATTAGTGATGTTGAGCATCCTTTCATGTGTTTGCTGGCAATCTGTATATCTTCTTTGGAGAAATGTCTATTTAGGTCTTATGCCCATTTTTGGATTGGGTTGTTTGTTTTTTTGATAGTGAGCTGCATGAGCTGCTTGTATATTTTGGAGATTAATCCTTTGTCAGTTGCTTCATCTGTAAATATTTTCTCCCATTCTGAGGGTTGACTTTTCACTTTCTTTGTGGTTTCCTTTGCTGTGCAAAAGCTTTTAAGTTTCATTAGGTCCTACTTGTTTATTTTTTGTTTTTGTTTCCATTTCTCTAGGAGGTGGATCAAAAAGGATCTTGCTGTGATTTATGTCATAGAGTGTTCTGCCTATGTTTTCCTCTAAGAGTTTTATAGTGTCTGGCCTTACGTTTAGGTCTTTAATCCATTTTGAGTTCATTTTTGTGTATGGTGTTAGAGAGTGTTCTAATTTCATTCTTTTACAGGTACCTGTCCAGTTTTCCCAGCACCACTTATGGAAGAAGCTGTCTTTTCTCCAGTGTATATTCTTGCCTCCTTTATCAAAGATAAGGTGACCATATGTGTGCGGGTTTATCTCTGGGCTTTCTATCCTGTTCCACTGATCTATATTTTTGTTTTTGTGCCAGTACCATACTGTCTTGATCACTGTAGTTTTGTAGTGTAGTCTGAAGTCAGGGAACCTGATTCCTCCAGCTCCATTTTTCTTTCTCAAGTTTGCTTTGGTTATTCGGGGTCTTCTGTGTTTCCATACAAACTGTGAAATTTTTTGTTCTAGTTCTGTGAAAAATGTCATTGGTAGTTTGATAGGGATTGCATTGAATCTGTAGATTGCTTTGGGTAGTATAGTCATTTTCACAATGTTGATTCTTCCAATCCAAGAATGTCGTATATCTCTCCAACTGTTTGTATCACCTTCAAAATCTTTCATCAGTATCTTATAGTTTTCTGCATACAGGTCTTTTGTCTCCTTAAGTAGGTTTATTCCTAGGTATTTTATTCTTTTTGTTGCAATGGTAAATGGGATTGTTTCCTTAATTTTTCCTTCAGATTTTTCTTCAGTAGTGTATAGGAATGCAAGAGATTTCTGTAAATTAATGCAAGGAATGCATTAATTTTGTATCCTGCTACTTTACCAAATTCATTGATTAGCTCTAGTAGTTTTCTGGTAGCATCTTTAGGATTCTCTATGTACAGTATCATGTCATCTGCAAACAGTGACTGTTTTACTTCTTGTTTTCCAATTTGGATTCCTTTTATTTCTTTTTCTTCTCTGATTGCTGTGGCTAAAACTTCCAGAACTATGTTGAATAATAGTGGTGAGAGTGGGCAGCCTTTTCTTGGTCCTGATCTTAGTAAATGGTTTCAGTTTTTCACCACTGAGAATGATGTTGACTGTGGGTTTGTCATATATGGCCTTTATTATGTTGAGGTAAGTTCCCTCTATGCCTACTTTCAGGAGAGCTTTTATCATAAATGGGTGCTTAATTTTGTTGAAAGCTTTTTCTGCATCTATTGAGATGATCATATGGTTTTTATCCTTCAGTATGTTAATATGGTGTATCACATTGGTTGATTTGTGTATATTGAAGAATCCGTGCATTTCTAGGATAGACCCCACTTGATCATGGTGTATGATCCTTTTAATGTGCTGCTGGATTCTGTTTGCTAGTATTTTGTTGAGGATTTTTGCATCTATGTTCATCAGTGATATTGGCCTGTAGTTTTCTTTTTTTGTAACATCTTTGTCTGGTTTTGGTATCAGGGTGATGGTGGCCTCGTAGAATGAGTTTGGGAATGTTCTTCCCTCTGCCATATTTTGGAAGAGTTTGAGCAGGATAGGTGTTAGCTCTTCTCTAAATGTTTGATAGAATTCACCTGTGAAGCCATCTGGTCCTGGGCTTTTGTTTGTTGCAGATTTTTAATCACAGTTTCAATTTCAGTGCTTGTGATTGGTCTGTTTATATTTTCTATTTCTTCCTGGTTCAGTCTTGGACGGTTGTGCTTTTCTAAGAATTTGTCCACTTCTTCCAGGTTGTCCATTTAATTGGCATAGAGTTGCTTGTAGTAATCTGTCATGATCCTTTGTATTTCTGCAGTGTCAGTTGTCACTTCTCCTTTTTCGTTTCTAATTCTGTTGATTTGAGTCTTCTCCCATTTTTTCTTGCTGAGTCTGGCTAATGGTTTACCAATTTTGTTTATCTTCTCAAACAACCAGCTTTAGGTTTTATTGATCTTTGCTATCATTTCCTTCATTTCTTTTTCATTTATTTCTGATCTGATCTTTATGATTTCTTTCCTTCTGCTAACTTTGAATTTTTTTAATTCTTCATTCTCTAATTGCTTTAGGTGTAAGGTTAGGTTGTTTATTTGAGATTTTCTTTGTTTCTTGAGGTAGGATTTTATTGCTATAAACTTCTCTCTTAGCACTGCTTTTACTGCATCCCATAGGTTTTGGGCGGTCGTGTTTTTATTGTCATTTGTTTCTAGGTATTTTTTGATTTCCTCTTTGATTTCTTCAGTGATCTCTTGGTTATTTAGTAGCACATTGTTTAGCCTCCATGTGTTTGTATTTTTTACAGTTTTTTTCCTGTGATTGATATCTAGTCTCATAGCATTGTGGTTGGAAAAGATACTTGATACGATTTCAATTTCCTTAAATTTACCAAGGCTTGATTTGTGACCCAAGATATGATCTATCCTGGAGAATGTTCCATGAGCACTTGAGAAGAAAATGTATTCTATTGTTTTTGGATGGACTGTCCTATAAATATCAATTAAGTCCAGCTTGTTTAATGTGTCATTTAAAGCTTGTGTTTTCTTATTTATTTTCGTTTTGGTTGATCTGTCCATTGGTGAAAGTGAGGTGTTAAAGTCCCCTACTATTATTGTGTTACTGTTGATTTCCCCTTTTATGACTGTTAGCATTTGCCTTATGTATTGAGGTGCTCCTATGATGGGTGCATAAATATTTACAATTGTTATATCTTCTTCTTGGATTGATCCCTTGGTCATTATGTAGTGTTCTTCTTTGTCTTCTTTATTTTACAGTCTTTTTTGTCTGATATGAGAATTGCTACCCCAGCTTTCTTTTGATTTCCATTTGCATAGAATATCTTTTTCCATCCTCTCACTTTCAGTCTGTATGTGTCCCTAGGTCTGAAGTGGGTCTCTTGTAGACAGCATATATACAGGTCTTGTTTTTGTATCCATTCAGCCAGTCTATGTCTTTTGGTTGGAGCGTTTAATCCATTTATATTTAAGGTAATTATTGATATGTATGTTCCTTTTACCATTTTCTTAATTGTTTTGGGTTTGTTATTGTAGGTCTTTTCCTTCTCTTGTGTCTCCTGCCTAGAGAAGATCCTTTAGCATTTGTTGTAAAACTGGCTTGGTGGTGCTGAATTCTCTTAGCTTTTGCTTGTCTGTAAAGGTTTTAATTTCTCTGTCGAATCTGATGAGCTCCTTGCTGGGTAGAGTAATCTTGGTTGTAGGTATTTCCCTTTCTTCACTTTAAATATGTCCTGCCACTCCCTTCTGGCTTGCAGAGTTTCTGCTGAAAGATCAGCTGTTAACCTTATGGGGATTCCCTTGTATGTTATTTGTTGCTTTTCCCTTGCTGCATTTACTATTTTTTCTTTGATTATTTTTTGATAATTTGATTAATATGTGTCTTGGCGTTTTTCTCCTTGGATTTATCCTGTATGGGACTCTCTGTGTTTCCTGGACTTGATTGACTATTTTCTTTCCCATATCAGGGAAGTTTTCAACTATAATCTCTTCAAATATTTTCTCAGTCCCTTTCTTTTTCTCTTCTTCTTCTGGGACCCCTATAATTCGAATGTTGGTGTGTTTAATGTTGTCCCAGAGGTCTCTGAGACTGTCCTCAATTCTCTTCGTTCTTTTTTTCTTTATTCTGCTCTGCAGTAGTTTTTTCCACTATTTTATCTTGCTGGTCACTTATCCTTTCTTCTGACTCAGTTATTCTGCTATTGATTCCTTCTAGAGAACTTTTAATTTCATTTATTGTGTTGTTCATCATTGTTTGTTTGTCCTTTGGTTCTTCTAGGTCCTTGTTAAACGTTTCTTGTATTTTCTCCATTCTATTTCCAAGATTTTGGATGATCTTTACTATCATTACTCTGAATTCTTTTTCAGGTAGACTGCCTATTTCCTCTTCATTTGTTTGGTCTGATGGGTTGTAACCTTGCTCCTTCATCTGCTGTGTGTTTCTCTGTCTTCTCATTTTGCTTAACTTACTGTGTTTGGGGTCTCCTTTCCACAGGCTGCAGGTTCGTAGTTCCTGTTGTTTTTGGTGTCTGCCCCTAGTGGGTAAGGTTGGTTCAGTGGGTTGTGTAGGCTTCCTGGTGGAGGGGACTGGTGCCTGTTTTCTGGTGGATGAGACTGGATCTTGCCTTTCTGGTGGGCAGGACCATGTCCGGTGGTGTGTTTTGGGTTGTCTGTGAACTTAGTATGATTTTAGGCAGCCTCTCTGCTAATGGGTGGGGTTGTGTTCCTGTCTTGCTAGTTGTTTGGCATGGGGTGTCCAGCACTGGAGCTCTGGTCGTTGAGTGGAGCTGGGTCTTAGCATTGAGACAGAGATCTCTGGGAGAGCTCTCGCCAATTGATATTACATGGGGCTAGGAGGTCTCTGGTGGTCCAATGTCCTGAACTGGGCTCTCCCACTCAGAGGCTCAGGCCTGACACCCAGCCGGAGCACCAAGACCCTGTCAGCCACACAGCTTCAAATCTTCTTCAATGTGTTCTTTGAGTTAGTTTTCCAGTCTGTTGGATCAAGGAGTTTTCCTTCTTCATATTTTACGAATAATTCTCCCTTTTGTTTCCCTTTGTGCTTTCTAGTTTCACTCGCTCATTTGGTGCTGGGGGCAGAGGCCTCACACCTGGCTCTTCAGGCCAGAGTCCATAGTACAAAATGGCTGCTGACACCTCAGTTCCCATATATTCTTTTTTGAACTCCCAGGTCCTCTATTACCCTCCTCTATCCCACTCTGGTCCCTAGGAGGCTGACCCACATGAACTGCATCCACTGGGCTCCCTGGCTGTCCAGCTTTCAGTTGGGTTTAGCCTGCAAGAGGAAACGAGATGAAATCAGAAGGCAGAAGGGGTGAGAAGTGAGAGCATTTATTTGCTGAGCTCCTCACCCAGCTCCTGCAGGGTCGCCCTCTCCATTCAGCTACTCTCTCTAAGTTCTGGGAAATAGAATGATCTCTAGTAATTATGCATCACCAGCCAAATTGTTCTTTTTGTGTCCTTATCCCAAACAGTTTTCTGGGGTCGTTTACCTACAAATACCAAAGGCCTAACAAATTCATTTATCCAAGCTTTAATGAAGTAACTCCTCTTATATCACTCTCCCTAAAGGAAACAAACAAACTAAGCTGATCATCCCCTTGGTAGACTGGTGGTGTTAAGTAATGCCTCTTCAATGGGTCAACCTAGAAGTCTCAGAGTTAGCCTCAACTTTGCTTCCTCAATCCCCACTCATATCTAAAAGTCACTAAGTCCATTCTGGTTCTACTTTGGGAATATCTCAACTCTATCCCTTCCACTCTCTCCCCACCATCACTGGCTTATTTTAGGGCTTCATCACTTCCCCCTAGACTATCTGTCTCCCTGCTTCAAACCTGGCCCAACTCCAGCCATTTCTACACTACAGTGCAAAAATAAACTTGCTAAAATGCAAATCTGATGTGTCACTCAGATCTCCTTTGCCTAGTACACAAGGTCCTTCCTAATGTGGTCCCTGCCTACTTTCCCAGTCTCATCTCTCACCACTTCCCTTCAAAGACCCTACCTGAAGGCCTTTGCCTAACACCTCCCACGCCCCCTGAGTACTACTCCTCCTATAAGACTCAGTGCAAGTAGCAGCTGCTCATGAATATGTTCCCCCATGCTCCTAGAGTCAGTCAACTGGCCCTCCTCTTGGTCTCTTGCACAGACCTCCATCAGAGCATCTGTAACACTTTACCATAGTTATCAAATATTTTGGTTTGTCTTCCCCCAAAACCTGCGAGCCTCTTGCAACCAGAGACCACTTCTTACTCAACCTCATTTTTCCAATGCTTATCATAGTGCCCTTCCTGGAGGAAGATCAATAAATGCACACGCCTCTTCCTTGAAGTTCCTTGGTCCAACCTCCCCTATGTTGTAGATCAACCAGGTCATGCATAGCTCAGCACCTACTTTTGAACCCTTAACTCCCCTCTTCCCCTTCTCTCTATACCTCAGCTGCCAGTCAGGAAAGAGGTAGATGTCAATAGTATCCATCTCTAAACTAGTTCAAATTATCTCTCACACTTACTTCCTCCAGGTGAATGATTCAGTACGTCTCAGTATTATACAGTACAACGTTTTTGGAGGATGCAGACTATTTCACAACAAAATTAGGTATAGCTTTGCAATAAGTCAAATCACTAAGGGCAACAGTCTACTCTCCCTATATTATAGATCTATCAGTTTATCCAATTAACAGTCCATCTAAAACACAGAAAAGTTTTCTTTAAAAATGTAAATTGATATTAACTCTTATTTTAGTCAGTTCATAAGAGTTTAGGTCAGTTGGAACAGTGTCCTGATGGATAGATGATTTCCAACAGACTAAATGAAGCAGCGATTGCTTTGTCCCAACCATTTTCTTAGTAAAGTACACTTTACTCATCTGATTTCATTTTGGGGACAAGCCAGGTTCCTATCCCACTGTAAAGGACAGAAGGATAAGCTTTTTCTACACAAAGATGATATGATTTTACTATCTAGGATATTTCACAACCTAAGGCAGGCCTCCAGAAACAAAAGGCCATGCTGTTTAAGTATCACTAGAAATAATAGCTTCAAAATAACTTTTCTAAGACCAAAGCCATCATTTATGAGGACATCCCAAACATTCAGTCAGCTTACAACTACCAAGTTAGATAAGTGTTAAAGGAATGCAAAACAAAATTCTTCGAAAACTACGTAATAGAAATTCTTTGAATATTGGCTTCACTATCAAGAGTCTGCATCAACCTTATTCCTGTCCTCAGTTCCCTACACAGGAGATAAATCCATATCTGGGTAAACACTGTCATAAAATGCCAGTGATAACTACATGATAAAATACCACCTGAGTGTGATGAGTGCCACATCCTTACATTGCTCTAAAAGTGGAAAGTTTTGTTTTTGCATCTTCTCATGCTCTTTTTCAAGAGCCAGGGAGGATTCATGCATTTCTACCTGGCACAGCCCTGCCTTTATGTGGTTCCCCATCCCCTGGTTATGCTAGAAAAGAACTATGCAGTGGTCCAAGAGACAATTAGATGTGGAACATACCCATTTAAATAAAACTCGGTTGAAGTCCATAACCATTTATTAAGCACTCACTGTGCTGTGGGAAACAAGTCAACAACAACAACAACAAAAAGTTGATTCAAACCTCCAGGAGCTCTCAGGATCAGGAAAGAAGAAAGGTAGACACAAAGTAAAAACCTGGCACAAATCAAATGTGATAAATAACATAATGGAGGTGTAAAAAGATAATCTAGGAATATGGGAGAAGGAGAGAGAATGACCCCCAATGGAAAATGTCTTGGCGTAGATGGGATACCAAGGTAAGAATTCAATAGGTGAATGTGTACAAAGCAGTTATCTCAGGCAGAGAAAATGATTTAAGCTGAGAGAGCATGGAATTTGTATCAAGATTAGCAGGCAGTAGAGGGTACACATTGGGGTTTGGTGGCGGATAAAGCTGGAAAGGTGGAGGGCTTTGGATTCCTGGCCTAGGAGTTGTGTTTTATGCTGCATCATGGCAATTCTTTATGGTGTAGGCACCTGGTCCATTTTTGTAAATGTTCCACATGAACTTGAGACTAGTATGTATTCTCTAATTCTTGGGTCAAGTACTCTACATATGTTCACCAAGTCAAACTTGTAAACTGCATTGTTTGTTTTACCAATTTTTTCTCAGTCTGTTTGACCTTTAAATAATCGAAATAGATAAGTTGAAATCTCCCACTGTGGTGATGGACTTGTAAAATTTTCACTGTTGTCATACTAGTTTGTCATATTTGTTTTAAAGCTGTTTTATTAGGTGCATACAAGTTTAGAATTATTGTGTCTTTCTGGTGAATAAAACCTTTCATCATTAAGTAGTGACCCTCACAACAATTCTTGTCTTAGAACACATCCTGACTAGCACCCCTAGAGTTGTTGTTGTTGTTATTTCTCTGTCTTTTAATGGTGAGTTTAGTACATTGCTGATGTTCCTGAATTTGTTTCTATTTCTTTCCCACTTTCTATTTGTCCTGATTTTTCTATGTTTTGATTCTCTCCCTCCAAACCCTTTCTTTTCTTTTTTTTTTAATTAAATGAGATGTTTATTGGTTATTTTTCTTGTTCCATGTTTTTCCCTTGACTGTTTCAGAATTTACACCCTCTACTTCTATTATTTTATGATTATCCTTAAAGTTTTACACTATATAATTAACAGAGTCAGAAATTGTTATCTTTACTCCCTGGAGAAGAAGAGAAGGATCCTAGATCTTTAACTTCCAAATAACTCCTGAATATTTTACATGCTTTAATTGTCTAGTATTTTAACTCTGTCTTTTTCTTTAATCCCACAAACTATTAATAGTATCATTGTCAGTAGTAGTAGTAGTAGTAATAGTAGTAGTAGCAGTAATAATAGTATTTCTACAGGTAATGGTTTTTTGTTTTTTTTTTAATTTTATTTTTTATTTATTTCTGGCTGTGTTGGGTCTTTGTTTCTGTGCGAGGGCTTTCTCTAGTTGCGGCAAGCGGGGCCACTCTTCATTGCGGTGCGCGGGCCTCTCACTACCGCGGCCTCTCTTGCTGCGGAGCACAGGCTCCAGACGCGCAGGCTCAGTAGCTGTGGCTCACGGGCCTAGTTGCTCCGCGGCATGTGGGATCCTCCCAGACCAGGGCTTGAACCCGTGTCCCCTGCATTGGCAGGCAGACTCTCAACCACTGCGCCACCAGGGAAGCCCTTTTTTTTTTTAATTTACCTAAAATTTTAACAACTTTTTTGTTCATCATTCCTTTTTGTATCTCAGACCTTCTATGTGAGATTATTTTCCTTTTTCCTGAAAAGTTCCTTTACAAGTCCCTTCAGTGAATGCTTGTTGGGGGTAAACTCTTGAGTTTTTGTTTATATAAAAACGTTTTTATATTACCTACATTTCTTTGTGTTGTGGTTATTTTCAGTAAGGCAGAATGGGTCTCTTACCAAAGCATCACTTTCACCCTCATTCTTCAAAGATAGATTGACGCTCTCAGCATTTTGAAGATATTATTCCATTAATTTTTCTTCTGTTGTTGCTATTGAGAAGTCTGCCATTCCAATTGCCATTTCTTTGTAAGAAATCTGCCCTTTTTTTCCTCTGATTGATTTTAAGATCTTCTCGTTGTCTTTGTTCAGGAGTTCCACTACAATTTGTGGTGTTTATTTATCCTCCCCCATGTACATTGGGCTTCCTTTATCTGGGGAGTCATAGCTTACATTAGTTCTGGAAAATTTTCAGGCATCTCTGTCAATATTGCTTTTTCTCTACTCTCTATTCTCTTCTTCCAAAACTCCAGTTAGACAACAAATGTTAGCTCTCATTCTACCTTCCCTATCACTAACCTCTCTTTTATAATTCTCATTTACTTTCTATCTATTCTGAATTCTGGAAAATTTCTTCAGACCTACCTTCCAGTTCATTAATTCTTTCTTCTGCTGTTTAACCATTCACCAAGACACATATTTCGACAATTACGTTTTTTACTTACAGAAGATTATTTGGTTCATTTACAGATCAGCCTTGTTTTATTTTTAAATTCCATCTTTTTTTTCTTTAAATATTTCCACATTCTATCAACTCGTCCCCTGACCAAGTATAGGCAAGTGGCTCACTTTCTTTGCATCTCAGTTTCCTCATCTGTAAAACGGGGGTGATTGCTGTACCTCCCTCATAGAGCTGTAAAGATTAAATGAGTTACTATATGCATACCTGTCAATGTCCCATCAGGAACTAAAAATCAGACTAGGTATTTCAATCAGAGAGGGATTTAAGTACAGGGAAGTCAGTTTCAAAATTATTGGAATGGCTGGAGGAATAAAAGGGAGAAGTTGGTGTGATCCAGAGAGCAGGAACTATAGAAAATCACTACTGCCATGCCAAGGCTCCTCTGAGCCCACACTGCGCGGCTTCCACAGAGCCGTGCAGCCCCTGCCCATCTGCTGACCACTGTCCTTTCAAGGACCTTGCGCATCTAAGTCCTTGTCTCAGTCCAAGCCCCACACTGCCAGGAACCACTACAAGAGCTGGCACTTATCTGTGACTACCACTGCTACTGCCCATTTTGCTGTGGCTGCCAGAGGCCAAGAGCAGAATAGCTGCCATCTTCCTCCCATCTTTTTATCCCGTGCAAATTAGCAGGATGTTGGAGGGTGAGCCTGGAGTTGAGTCACAGTACCTGGCACAATGTGTATAGTGCTTATAACAGGGCTGGCTGCATGGTAAGTAGTGAATTAAATGTTCACTCTGGTGGCTGTTACTGAATATATTCTAAATATTCCGTAATTCCAAGAGCTGAAGTCTGGGAGAGTCCCAACTGTTGTGTGTTGTTTCTGTTGACTCTCATTCATGTCGCTCATGGTTTGTGGCTCTGTGTATTTGTTGACCTTTGATTGTGAGCTCATTCACAGTTGATATTAGCTTGTGGGGATTGTAATCTATGGTAAATTGGAGTGCTGTTTCCAGAGAGGATTTGTGTTTCCCTCTGCTGGGAGGCCGAGGAAGTGTAAAGGACCTGGAACCCACTCTAGCATGCTTTGAAGGTCCCAGGTTGAGACAGGACCCTTGAGAGTACCCCCGCCCCCACCCCCACCCCCCTGCACCTTGCTACTGGCCCTGAGTTCTGGTTCAGAGGCTCCCATCAGTTTCAATGCTAATATAGGTGTTTTCCCTCTGAGAGGAAGCCTGACTTTGAAGCATGTTTACCTGCTGCTGTTCACCACCAAGAGTGGTGGTGAACAGAACCACTGCCCCGTAAGCTCACTTTGGGGAACACAGAAGGAGGAACTTAGAGATTTCCTTTCCTTTCTAGGAGTCCAAAAAATGTGTTTAACTCTGTTTTATCTAAGACATTTGTTTTGAGGCAGGAAAACCCTGCAGAGTCTATACTCAGTCATATTGCCAAAAGCAGAAATCTGTATTTCATTCAGTAGAAAACTGGGAGCGTTTAAGGAATGGAGGTCAGGGAATTGAGGTTTTAGAAAGAAAACTGGCAATAAAGGAATCTGATGGGAACATGTCTTCTAATATTAGGGGCAAGAGAATCATTGTCCCCAGAAATGTATGTCAACGGCAATCACAAATTTGGATTTTCTAGGAAAATCCAAACTTCAAATATTCAGCCCAATAGTTCTCTCATATGGTGTATATTTGTCAGAACTCTAATCCTCACATGAACTTGACTACATGCAATCACCATAAATATGGCCTTCACCATAAATGTATCAATAATACATTGGCGTCAGGACTTCCCTGGTGGCGCAGTGGTTAAGAATCCGCCTGCCAATGCAGGGGTCACGGGTTCGATTCCTGGTCCGGGAAGATCCCACCTGCCACAGAGCAACTAAGCCCGTGCGCCACAACTACTGAACCTGCTCTCTAGAGCCCTTGAGCCGCAACTACTGAAGCCCAAGCACTCTAGTGCCCGTGTGCTGCAACTACTGAGCCTGCGTGCTGCAAGTACTGAAGCCCATGTACCTAGAGCCCGTGCTCCACAACAAGAGAAGCCACTGCAATGAGAAGCCCACGTACCACGACGAAGAGTAGCCCTTGCTCGCTGCAACTAGAGAAAGCCCGCGCCCAGCAATGAAGACCCAATGCAGCCAAATAAATAAATATAATACATTGGTGTTCAAGCTTATTAATCAACCCCTGTGAATCTGATTCTTGTTAATTGTTAACAATCAAGGAACTCTTGGGCAGGCAATGCTGCAGCCAAGCATTTGAACCTTGGTGACTCCACCAAAGGGCAGACTTTCCCCAAGGCAGCCACCAAACCTCCTTAACAGAAACCTGGAGGCATGCTGAGCTCCCTCTAAGAAAATGATTCCATGAGTCATGCTCCGTGGGCACACCCTGAAGTTCTCTTTGTTTTGGAAAACTCAATTACCTTTCACCAAGATTAACTCCCATATATGATAGAGAGAGTAATTCAAACTGAGTGTTCAAAAACAATAACTCACTACCAGGGCTATCAGCAGATTTTGTCAACTAATAATGTCTGTTAGTTGGCAAGAGAAGAGAGATGGCATATTTTCAGATATAAATATAAAATGTTTAAGGAAGTATAATGTGTAAGTATAACTCCACCCAGCTCTACTGGTTACATTTTAAATCTCCTGGTTGCATTTAGGCACGTACCTGTCTTGACAGGCAGCACAGGTCCTTGGAGAGACTTGGAGGAAGGAGGGTAGAGTCCCATGAGAGGTGGTTGGAATGAACTTGCAACACACAGGCGGGATCTATGTCAGAGGCAGAGCCCGCCAAAAGCTCTGATGGAGTGGGTGGGGTCACAGAACAGAGATAGGGAAGAATCCAGGACGAGTACTAAGACTTTGACTTAATCAATTGGGTCGTTGGAGTACCATTTAGTGAGAACTGGGAGACTGGGGTAGAGATGGGTGGAGCAGGAATACCAAGGTTCTATTTAGTACATGGTAAATTGAAGATGCTCTGGGACAGCCACTTGACTGTGCCAGGTGTGCAAAGATCCAGGCCTGGAGCTCATCCTAAGCCACTTCCTGTACCAACACAGAACTTCCAGGCCACTCGCTTGAGTCTTCCCAAATAGTTTCCTTTGTTATTATATCAATAACCTGTGAACTTGAACACCAGATATAAAGCGCGCTACATGACTTTTAAAGATCATCTAAAAGGCTTGGCACTTCAGGAAGCTGAGTACAGCTGCCTGGTTCCACCACCCTCCACGCCATTCTTCACAGAAGTACTTCCTACCTGACCTAAGGTAGAGTCCGGCATCACTCCCGAGCCCCTCCTGAGCCCCAGTATCCCTCCTCTTGGGACCAAAACTTCATCCTCTGCTTCCATCCTTGCATTCTGCTCCCGTGACTCCCCCCAACACTGCCTCAACTCTTCTTCTATATTCCAGTTCTGTTCTGTTCTGTTCCTGAAACAAGGAAGAGAAAGAGAGAACCCAGAACCCTTGCTCACTTATGGCTGAGCTGAGGATTTGGGAGGAGCGCTGCGTCCGTGGGAGCCCCTGAGAAGCCATGCCCTTGGCACCTGGTTGCCCACGTGTCCCCGCTGACAGATTCCCCACTACTCTCTTCCTTGCACTCTCTACCCGTGCTAACTGGCCCCTCTCCACAGCGTGCCTTCCCTCCCCTTCCCCTTTAAATGTCATGTTTCCTCCACCTGAACTGCCCTTCTCTCCCAACCACCACATGTTTACACCCAGCCATCAGGGGCTAGCTCAAATGCCACCTCCGCCTTGAAAAAGAATAAACAAACAAGCAAACAAAAACTACAAAGTATGAAGGACACCCTTCATTCCGGGAGCATGTTTATCTCCTCTAACTGTCATGATCACCATGGCAGGCAGGTGTTATTATGCCCATTCTGTAGGTGAGGAAACAGGCTCAGAGTGTAAAAGCACACACTTAGTGACAGGCTGAAATTCAAGCCCAAGTCTGTTAAAGCTCTACATCTATTCACTTGACCACAGCATTATTTTACCACCAAATCCAGTGGCTCTCAGCCCTGACACTTCACTGGGACCATCTGGTGCCCAGGTCATGCCTCTAACCAATTACAAAATGATCTCTAGTGGTGGAGCCCTCCACAGTAAATACTTTTTAATGCTCCCCAGGGAATTCCAGTGGGATGGACAGAAGAAGACTGTATGGGAGACCAGGAAAGGGATGGCCAAAGGAAAATTGGTGCAGTATTACAGAAAGAGGGGCAGAAAGGGGTTGTAGCTGAAGAAGAAAAGAAAATGGTCAATAGTGTGAAATGCTGCTGAGAAGTCAAGTTTAAAAGTGTGGGGGGGGGGGTGCCGAAAATGGTCCATTACCTGTGAGGCCAAGGATGGCCTTTATGAGAAAAGTTTCCATCAAGGGGTGGGGCGAAGCAAACTGTTGAGGGCGGAGGAGTGGGAGGGGAAGCAAAGGAAGGCACTCTTTCAAGAGAAGCAAAGAAATAGAGAGGGAAGATGTTGTCTTCATTTTGTTTTATTTTGTTCTAGGAAAGCAAGACATGGGTGGGTCTGGTGAGAAGGAGGCAGCAGAGAGCAAATGGTTGAAGATGAGAGGGAGAAATCAAAACGGCAAAGTCTTTGAGAAGATGCGTATTCCATTTCAACCCCAACCGGGTGTACTTCAATTCAACTCTAGCAATAACCACCCAAAGTCAGTGCAGACCCCACACGTTAAAAGGCAGCATCCCTTACCTCAGATGCCAGCCACACTTCAGGGGTCCCCCGACCACCCACACTTCCGACTGACTGGCTATCAATTCAGAAGTTCCCATGACCCCCTCAGTTTTGATAATTCGCGAGAAAGATTCACAGAACTCAGGAAAGTGCTCTTATATTATAATTTTATATTATTATATAAATTATTATAATTTTATTATATAGGACACGCATCAGGAGGATAAGCCAAATGACAAAACATTTAAGGCAAGGTCTAGGAGGGACCACAGAGCCTCCATGCCCCCTCCCTGTGGAGTCAGGGTGCCTCACCTGCCCAGCACATCACTGTGTGCTTCCAACCAAGAAGCTTCTCCAAGCTCCAGTGTCCAGAGTTTTGGGGGATTTAATACACAAGTGTGATGGATTAAACACTGGCCACATGATTGAACACAGTCTCCAGCCCCCCTCCCCTCCCAGGAGGCCGGGAGGAAGAGCTGATATCGTGTGTCTCCAAGCCCCAACCCTTCATCTAGTTGATCTTTCTGATGACCAGGCACCAGCATGAAGCTATCTCGACACCCTGCCGTGAGTCAGATCGTTATCTGTCACTGAGGAAATTCCAAGGGTTTCAGAAGCTCCCAGCCAGAAATCTGGGACAAAGGTCAGATAAATTTTTTAATTCTATAACAACGAGTCAGGAGGTTCAGGACCTGGAGGAAAGGAAGAGCCTCTACCACTCCAGCAATAAGAGAATGGCAGGGCTAGTGAGGTGTAGTTGGAAGTGTGGTGGGAGGCGCTGAGCAGGCTTTCATATGATGAGTTCTATTTTCAAGGACGGCGCATGGGAGCGATGAGGTCAGGATATTGTTGCTGTGCACAAACGCCTAGGAAAGCTTCATAGGACTGCTGGGCAGTGTGAGAGCTCAGTGGTGGTGGTGCCCGTGCATCCAGGTGGCAGCCATCTATAAGGCTAGGTGGTTTTCTCCAATAGCCCCTAGCAGCCCCTATGGAGATACAGACCATCAATACAACGAGGCCTGGGGTTTTGTCTAATGAGCACTAGGGAAGAAAACAGAGAAAGCCTGTGAGAAGACCAGCAAGAAAATGGCTGAAAAGATGGAGCATAGAAATTAAACTGGATGGATAAGGAAGCAAAAGCAGAGGGGCAGATAGAGAGGGAGGATGTCCATGGGCTAGAGGTCCTGATAATGGTGAAGAACTGGTGCTTTGAGAGTATGAGAGTGAGAAAGCAGCAAGGCTGTGGTCAGAGAGGGGGAAGTCTGCAGGCATGATTGCTGAAATGGAGCCTTTCCAAGAGGCACCCGGCCTCGGGGGTGGCCAGGGGCATGCCTCTTCCAACTGGAGTATTAATTCCTTGTATTCAAGATAAGTTCCCTGAAAAGAGGTACCATGTTTAATCCATCTTTGTATTCCTAGCAGTACTGAAAATACTACATGGAAGGTAATGATACCCTTTGGGAAGGAAGGATGTTAAATTGTGAAGGATGCAGGAAAACTCAGAAAGCCCCTGTGCGGTGAACCTCAGGGAACCAATGAGACAAATGGGCAGCGAGGCACACTGGAGAGCAGGATTCCCCAAGTTCACTGCAGCCCCAGAGGCCAAATGAGCTCTTTAGAAGTAAATGTTGCCAGTTAACACTTTCCAGTCTTAAACTCACACATACTCGCTCACGACCAGTGATCCCTGTTGGATTATCTCTTCCATCGGAGATTCAATGGCAGCAGTGGAAATGAGGTCACTCTCATTAGGAAGGGAGTGACTTCCAGAGACAGGGCAAGGAGGGCAGAACTTCATCTGATCCCCTCTTTGGTCTTTCTGACTCACCCACTGAGTGCCTCCTGGAATCCTTTATTCAGTGATAATTCGACCCATTCATCAAGTGACCACCCTAAGCAAGGTGTCACAGGAGAAGGCGAGGTGGACAATTTTGTCACAGCCCCCTAGGAGCTTACAGGCTGGTGGGGAAGGTCACATATGCCCCCAAACCGCCACACGCAAAGCAGCTCCCTACTAACCAACGAGGAGGCTTTTCACCTGGGGAGACTAAGGTGAAAGGTTCTGTTCTGGGTATCAGTGTGGTGAGTTTGTTTGCTTGTTTGTAGGGCTGCTTTCTTCGTGACTAGAACTTAAAAGAAGTAAGAGCAAATTTCCCTCTCCAGTGACAAAGGGAGCCCGGGGTGAATCCGATCATACTCTTGATACTTTAAAATAATGTCTCCTAGGAAATCAACCTCTGGAAAGAAAGAGTTAAGGAACTTGCTGGAGTTCACAGAGGCCAGCTCACTCCTGAGAGCCAGTTGTCTGTAGGATAATGTAAGAGCTAAGCGGTCTGACAATCGAACCATCTGTGCTCAGCCAGCAAGGCTGCCATGGGTTCAGAGGAAATGTTGAGAACTTATTCCCTTTTCCCTCCATCTCCACTCACACTGGGCTAGTCCCCTTGTCAATGAAGCCATTCGTAAAAAGACAACAGGCAGGGGCCCAACTCTCAGTGGCAGGAACTGTGTGTAGAACATGGCCCCTGGCTGATGCTGAGATTTCAGAGTCCTGGGGTTTCCCGGGGGCACAGTGGAGTGCCCCACTGTCTCTCCATCTGAACACCCAGAATGGGTGGGAGGAACTCCAGCTGAAAGTTGGGTACCTGTGTGGGAGCCTGTGCCCTGCTGGATCTGCAGCTGGACCCTGGGCCAGGCTGGTCCCTCGGCCATTGGCTGCCCTGGGTAGCCCAGGAGGAGACATCTGAGCAGGAGGTCTCAGTTCCTTAAGCCCCTGTGATGTAGGACCCTCTTGGGTAAGATCACTCTCTGGACCGAGCAAGAAATTTCAGAAGGAACACCCATGCGGAAGTGAGAGAGGCAGGGAAACTTGCCCTGTCAGCCAGAGCAGCACAATCTCCCAGGCAGGACGCAGAGACGTGAGCCACCCACCCAAAGGCCCTGAACTGAATGACTCTAACTCTCCAGGGCCTGCATCCTTTGGAGTACCCGGAGTGAGACCTAAGACGAGAGCCAGAAAGAGTTAGCCATCAGGGACTTGCAAGGGACAGTCTGATCAGTCTCCAATTGACCAACCATTGTTCATCACACACTCTGGTCCGGGGACACATGTGAATACAACCTGTTTCAATTGTCTGTAGAGAGCAGATAAGAGATCACTGCAGATGGTGAGAAGAAAATCCATAGGAGTAATGAGCTAAAGAGTGGCTGGAACTAGAGGGAGGGGGGTGAGAGATGGGAGGTCGGAGAGACCTTAATGAGAAACAGATAAAGCAACTTGGCTCTCAGTTCAGAGCAAGACTGACATAGGCAAGGATCAGACAGGAGACCTGTGTGCTACACGTACTGAGCAAGAAGAGGGCTGAGCGCCGAGAGCCCACCTAAACTAACCCGCGACATTGCAGTGGAGCGAGCTGAGCTCGTGGACTTCTACCGAGGGTGCCTCCCAAGCCCAGTTCTGAACCCATGCTCCCCAGTTCACAAGCATCCTGCACCCACAGACACGGACAGATCCCCAGCTGGAGGCAAATGATATCAGCCACCTAGACGGGCCTGGGATGAGCCACAAGACACTCAGGGCCCTTCCTTGATCCCCTAATGCACAAACCGTCTCTCCCCTTCAAATCCTGTCTCGATGCAGGGGCCCCAACAACCAGTTCTTTATGCCTCCCTCTGCATGTACAATACCTTCCAGGTGCCCAACTAAGGCAGACTTCCAGAAGCAGGGAATTTAAAGTTGGGTTCCTCGACAGGGAAAAACCCCGGCAGTGAGGATTCTGTAGGGGCAGAAAATGTCTCCCTTCTTCCCTTCTAGGTTTTTTGGTCTAATAATAAAATTGACATCAGACAGATGAACAGGAGAAAAGCACGTTTAATTTTGCACGTAAATTAAATAAAAATACGAGACTCAAAGGCAGTCAGGCAGTTGAGGTTTCTATGACGTCCTGAGCTAAGGGATGGGAGAGGGGCCTGGGGCTTCAAAGGGGGTAGGGGAAATTCACAGGAAGATAAGAAGAGCACATGACTGGTCAACATGTTTGCCCTGCCATGCAGATAAACCTGTCAGATAAAAAAGTTATTTCTGGCAATATCTCTCCTGATAGATGTCCCCTGTCTGAATTCCTTTACGTAGTTAGGGAGGCGGTAAAACCTTCTCCTGAATCAGCTGGGCCTCGATTGCCTTCAGCTCAAAATAATCCACATGCTGAAGTGGCGAGTTCTGCCGCCCTTCAACTCATTAAATGCATGCACAGGCTCGGGGTTTCAGTTGACGGTAAATTTGCCTGACGTCTAGTAATGAGGACAGAAACGTGTCACCAGGGACTTCTGAGAGTTCCCAGGACACGGTCTCAGCAGCCTCCCCCTGGCCTCCACGTCAGGCTGCCGCAGCTGCACTGGCTGCAGGTGACCTTCATCCATTCATTCAAGTCCATCAAACTGTCCTGAGCACCGGCGACGGTGGGACACTGCTCTGGCGTCTGGGGAAACTGCAAAGGCACCCAAGTCCCTGGTCTCGGGGACCCTGCATGAGATGGCTGCTCTGCCGGGCATAGGATGACCGCAGCTGCTTCTGCCACATCAGCCCTGGAGAGGGGACCTTACCTGCCCCTAAATCTCTGAGGCCACCTTCCTGCCTTCAACAGAGCTCTTCTGAAGGTGTGAGGATGAGGGGAGGCCACTCCCAGGTCCGCGGTCCACGCCCTCCTTCTCCTCTCCTCCCAGGGGGGTTCCCAGTATGAAAGGAACCAGCTCACCGCCCCCCCCACCCCGCCCCACCTGCTCACCCCCCAGGTGGGCTCCAGGCAGGTCCCAAGCCACCATGAGGCTAACCGAGAAAGAAGTTTCCCCCGTGCCCACCAGGGCCCTCCTCCTGCCCCAGCGCGCCCTCTCCCCGGCATGTCTGACGGTACCTCTCCATCACCTTCAGGGTCCCAAGCCAGTGACTGTGGCCACGTGGGGACACCAGGGCACCAAGGCCAGCTCTGCTCTTCCTCACAATCCCTTGTCCAGAGTGAGGAGATGCCTACCCCACGCCTTTCCTGGCGCTCTCAGGTCCTCAGCTCTGCCCTGCAGTAAACAAGCCTTCCAGCCAGAGCCCACGATTTCCCCCAAAGCAGCCCAGCATGCAGCCTAGAGCACTCGAAGTCCACGGAGAACTGGACAGCGCTGCTCTCCCTCTTCTGGCCTGGCCGCGTCTCCAAGTGTGGACAGGGAGATGGCCCCTTGGCGGCAGTTTACATCTGCCCCGGCACTTGCCATATTCCATCCTAAATTGTGGACGTTTGCAGAAACTCCTTGAGGACAGCTACCATGTCTTGTGTAGTTTTGTTACCCTTCCCCTGCTTGTACACAAACACACACACACACACACACACACACTCACACCTCAAACTGGGTGCCTGTGTTGAATGAAAGATGGACATTACCTTACCTGACCTGCCCAGCTAACCTTACTTACCATGACATGCCATCACCTCTGACTTTGTCTTTCTAGAATTCCTACATTTTCAGAGGAATTTGGAAAGCCCTCAAGAAACACTTCAAAATTGCCATACTGGAGAGACGGGAGCATCTTTCCAGGAATTTGCCTCCAGGCTATTTCTGGTAAGACCCAGGTCAGGAGAACACCACCCCTTCCTGGTTATAGTGGGAGCCCCTATCACCTCCCTGTCCCAAAAAAAACTTCATAAAAGGCTCAGAATTCCCCAGACAAGCAGGTGGACACTGCACTGACTCAAGCCAGTGCCTTCGTGGCAGGAGCTGCGCTTCTCCAAGAGGATAAGACCGCTGACCGGGCCAGAACTACCCTCCTGCTCTAAGAGTCTGGGGAGCCTATTTGCTGCCCAGGAGTTTGTTCTGAGCTGGACCTTGTACTTCTGGTGAGTCTCTGCTTTTCATGCAAAGATATTCTTTTCTAAGGAAACATTTCCCTGTCAGAGGAAGTTAGCTCAGGATGGAAGCGGTGAGAGTGGCGTGGCGTGATCACTCCTGGCTTTCGTGCATGAGGTCAACCAACATTTTCGGAGCACCATTATGTGCCAGGCACGGAGATCAGAGCTATAATCCGAAGCCTGCAACAGGTACATCAACAGTAAGGGAGACAAGCAAATAAAACACAATGAAGGAGGTTTGCAGAGGGTGTTAGAGGCACACCACAGAGAGGAAGGGTACCTACCACCCAGCTTGGGAAAGGGCTTGTCATGGAGGAGGCAAAGCATGAGCTGAGTCTTGAAGGACTAGGGGTTGGCCAAGGTACAAAGAGAAGTAGGTTCCAGGCCAGAAACAACAGGTTGCGCAAAAGCACAGAAAGATCGTGGGCTAGGAGAGGAAAGCAGAAGATTCCATGGTGAGACTTGCCTGCCAAGCTCAGGAGCTTGGACTCACCCACAAAGGGGATGGAAAGCCAGTGATGGGATTGGAGCAAGGGCTTGGTGTCACCAGATTTACTTTGTGGAGAGATCTCTGTGGCTGGTGTGTGGGGAATGAATGGATGGAGTTTCCATGGCAGCAAGTGAACCAATTAGGACATGACTGAAATAACCTAGGTGACAAGGCAGGAAGGCTTGAACTGCAATGAAGTATGGGGATGAAAAGAAATATACAGATCCCAGGCATTTAGGTAACACTCAAGAAAGACCTTTCCACGAACTGATGGTGGGTCATGAATGGATGGAGGGGTGAGTCCTTGGGTGGTAGAGACTGTGATACTTTCTGGTTGAATGCCTTAACCAGTGAGAGAGGGAGTGGGGAAGGGGGAGTGGAGGGCTTTTATTCTAAATACTTTTGTGTTATTTGATACTTTGAAAATGAGCATTATATTAACAAAAAGCCTAAGAAGGGTGTTGTTTAAATCGCTACTAGTTCTAACATATAACTTTCTGCTTGTGCACATCATAAGTTAACTTCATGAGATGTTGGAAGATTTTCTAACCCTCTAATATCAGGGAGAGAAAGAAACTCCAAGTCAGAGGTTAGTGAATTCTGTAATATCTACCCATTGTACTGAATTTTTGGCAGAATTTTCCTAACACCTTTACACACTCAGGCGTCCTCATTCAGTAACTGGGGGAGATAACCACCCAGAGTCTGGGTACCAGACTTGACCAGTGTACCCAACAAATCCCGAGTGGCCTTGGTGAGAACTTCCTCTCCCAGAAAATAGAAAACTCAGTTCCAGCCAATAAGGAGGAAGTGAGTAAAGAAGTGAAATTAACCAAGCCATGGAAGGAAATGGCCAAATCACCTTCGATTATGTAACAACCAGCGAGTAGAATGCAGACACAACAGACAGTTTAGGAGAGAAGCGTTTTATCAGAGATTCTAGGAGAGAAGTATTTTTTAGCATCATTTTAAAAAGCATAAGATTCCAGAGACAGAATCCCTAAAGGGATTCCTTTGACAGTGCTATAACAAAGTCTTAAGGAAAAAGGAAAGGGCAAAGGAACTCAGGCAACAGAGCCACCAGGAGCAGGTGAGAAAGTGAAGAGGAATAAGAAAGAAACTCAGAAAAGGGAAGAGAGAGAACTAAGAACCGAGTTGGAAAGTCCCCGTGCTTCCCTGAAAGAAGGAGAAAGAAGCAAACTCACACAGCTTGTCACAGCCAGGTGGGAAAAGGAGGGCAGGCAAGGGAGACAATGTAGAAACGTTTGGGGACAGATACATGATCCGCCAGGCCAATGTCCTTTAGAATATAACCGCATCACTGAGGAAGGAGTCTACAGATGGGCACTGTGGACTGCACAGGAGGGGGGCAAGAAACGTTCGTAACAATCAAAAGTGGTTAAAAAAAAAAAGGTTCTGGTTTGGGTTCAGCGAACCCATATCTGAGTCATGATTCCAACATTTACTAGTTGCGTGGTCTCAGGTACGTTACTTCTGTTGGCCTCAGTTTCCTCATTGGTGAAATGGGTGCTATTTACCTCAAAGTTTACTGTGAAGACTAAATAAGATAATGAGAAAAAGCTGCCTAGTACTTAGCAGGCGCTCAATAAAGGACAGCCTTTTATTAAAAAACTTTTTTTTTCACATTGACTTTTCTTTGAGTTATAGTTGATGTACAATATTATGTAAGTTATGGGTGTACAATATAGTGATTCACAGTTTTTAAAGGTTATACTCCATTTATGACTATTATGAAATATTGGCTATGTTCCCTGTGTTGTACAATATATCCTTGTAGCTTACTTTATACATAATAGTTTATATCTCTTAATCCCCTACCCCTATGTTACCCCTCTCCCATCCCCTCTCCCCACTGGTAACCACTAGTTTGTCCTCTATATCTGTGAGTCTGTTCCCTTTTTGCTATATTCACTAGTTCGTTGTATTTTTTAGATTCCACATATAAGTAATTGCATACAGTATTGTCTTTCTCTGTCTGACTTATTTCACTAATCATAATACCCTCCAAGTCTATCCGTGTTGCTGCAATGGCATCATTTCATTCTTTTTATGGCTGAGTAGTATCCCATTGTACATATATACCATATCTTCTGTATCCATTCATCTGTTGATGGACACTTAGATTGCTTCCATATCTTGGCAATTGTAAATAATTCTGCTACGAACATTGAGGCTGCATGCATATTTTTGAATTAGTGTTTTTGTTTTTGTTTTGTTTTTTTGGATATATACCCAGGAGTGGAATTGCTGAGTTGTATGGCAGTTCTATTTTTAGTTTTTTGAGAAACTTCCATACCGTTTTCCACAGTGGCTGCACCAGTTTACATTCCCACCAACAGTGTAGGAGGGTTCCCTCTTCTCCACATCCTTGCCAACATTTGTTATATGTGTTCTTTTTGATGATACCATTCTGACAGGTGTGAGGTGATATCTCATTGTGGTTTTGATTTGCATTTCTCTGATGATTAGCGATGTTGAGCATCTGGTCAAGTGCCTGTTGGCCATCTGCATTCCGTCTTTGGAAAAATGTTCAGATGTTCTGCCATCTTTTTCATCTGGTTGTTTGTTTTTTTGATGTTGAATTCTATGAGCAAGGACAGCTTTTTTAAAAATACTGTTTCTAAATTTCTATCCAATAAAAATGGTGTGATGGGACTTCCCTCGGGGTTCAGTGGTTGAGACTTTGCCTTCCAATGTAGGGGGTGCAGGTTCAATCCCTGGTCGGGGAGCTAAGATCCCACATGCCTCGGGGCCAAAAAACCAAAACATAAAACAGAAGCAACATTGTAACAAAGTCAATAAAAGACTTTAAAAAATGGTCCATATCCCAAAAAAATCTTAAAAAGAAAAATGGTGTAATATAATGGGGTACGACAGGCACTTGACTCCTTCAACCTGCAGGCCATACCCAGTTAAGCCCATCCATTTACGTATTACCCATGGCTGCTTTCTCGCAACAGTGGTAAAGTTGAGTGGTTGCAACAAAGCCTAAATTATTTGCTATCTGGCTCTTTTATACATAATATTTCCAGGCCCCTGGTACAAGCTGTATGAGAGTACTATGTCTGTGGCCGACTCTCCTATACACATGATGTGTGCGAAAAGATATAGAGCACAAAGCCCTTGATATACACCTCACCCACCCAGGGCTTTTCTGTTGGATCCAAAGGAAGGGTAAGTTTTCACTGGGCTCTCAGAGGTGAAATAACGATTGAGCCTAAGGGGAGAGGCCACTGGGGACCATATACCTCGCTGGACCAAGCCTCCTGCCTATATATCTAAGCCCTCCTTGTTCTAGACCTAGAGGAAGAATGGAGCCTTCCTGGAGTCTGTCTGTCACCTCTCTGAGTACCTGGGTCCAGGGGGGGTAGGAAGCAGGCCCAGTTGAGATGATGCTGTGAGAGGAAGAGCAGAGGTCTCAAAATCAGGCTGCCCATTTCCAAATAATCCCCAAAGCAGGAGGAAAAAGAGTCAGGTATTCATGGAGACAGGCGTGGCTACACAGGACGTTGTTTATACTTTCAGATACCAGAAAGACCCGTGGAAATAATGGAAGGAAAAGGCAGACTCTTATGAACAATGTTAGGAAGTCAATGCCAAGGATGAGAAGGGACGTGGGGAAAATGGGAGGGATGGTTGGGCCTTAGTTCTGTTCTGAGCAAGGGAGTGAACAAGGAAGGAATAGCCCACAGCGGAGAGCAGTCATCACTCCATGTATCAGGATGATATAAGAGGTAACCCATGATTATTTTGCTGGTCTTCTTGTTCAAAGTGATTGAAGACCATTTGAGTGAGGCCAACCTTGATAAGAGAGGTTCAACGCCCAAGATCAGGCATAAGATGGTACCAAGGCGCTTGCTGCTCTGAATCAGTGCCAGGATCCTGTCTCAGAGGAATGACCTACCAGGGTAGAGGGCAACTTGCCGCTGAGAAGGGCTTGGGTGACTCAGTAGCTGAAGAATTCCCCAAAAGCTGGAACTCCCTGTGACGTGCTGGCATTGCCAACCACCACCCCCCCCAACTTCTGCTTGGTCCATTTCCCTGGGTGTCTGCATCTCCATCTCCACCGTCGTCCCTCTTCCAGGCCCTCCCTCCATGCAACTACATCTGTAGTGAGATGTTTTCTGTTTATTGGGCACCGGAAAGAAGTGCTGGGGGGGCCTGAGTGGTCTCCTTGGAAAGACAGGGTTTAATACATGCATTGTGCAACCGGCCGGCTTGACACAATAAGAGGTTTCACTTCCTGAGACAGACAGGATGCTGCCAGGTTTTGGGTCTGGGCTACAGGGTCAGGATGAGACATGGCAGAACTGTAGAGACTACTACGTCAAAGGGCATTGCCCCATGGCTCCAAAATTTCCCTCGAGGAGAAACAATGAGGACTCATGCACCCTGGATACTGGTGCATGAAGAGGATGAAGAAGTAGATTCATTCCTGACCTCTATCTCGACTCCCAGAAACAGAATGGATTCATTCAGAAATGACACGAGTCCCTTGCATACCTGCCCTCCTGTCACTGGTTTTCATTCTCCTTCACTCAGCTTGTAATCACATCAGCGTGATTGAGTGCCTCTCTGTGTTCTCTGTCAGGAGAACTCACAGAGTTACCAGACCTCCGGGTCCTGTGGACCCCCAGCATAAAGAGTCTGAGGAAGGCGGTAGTTCCTTCAGCGAGACTTGAGGACCAGGGGTTGCTTTCCAGGGTGGATCTTATGAAGGCAAAGCAGAGTAATCCACCAGGATCCCTAGGCAGGGCCTCCGGGGAGTCTGCACAATCAGACACCCAACTTTATGAGGACTTAGGGACTATTGCTCCCCAAACTCCCAAGAAATGGATGCATTGAACAGGATGCAGCTTTCAGATTCCCTCTGAAACATATAACTTTCCAAAGATGGGATTCTTGTGTCTGCCTTCCTGATATCAAGATACTGGGAACCCAATCAGAAGGCTGGTTGGTGAAGGCACTGCATCATCCTTGCCCACAGTAGAGTCTTATTTCCCTCCTGCCTGTGAAAGTCAGGAACTCTCTCCCGTGAACCATGTGGTGCAAGCCCAGGACTTGGCACAGAGTAAGCACATCCTTATTTAAGTAAAAACACTGTCAAATTCCTGCTCACTCTTTCAGGCAGCAAAGCTTTACTGCCTGAACTTGCATGTCACACACTGTGCTAGACCCAGCTCTAAAAGAGTTCACAGCCTCCTAAGGGAACCAGGTAAGTGAGCCAGGTTTCGATTCGGTGCTATAATAAGTGCTATAATATTGACGTGACAAAGGGCGTAGAGAAGGCACCATTCCCAGACTCCATGCCCCATTTTTGACCCGGTCATTCATTCCTTCTTCTAGGACTACCCTGGGGCAGTACCCTGGGCAGGCACTCTTCTGGTGTCTGAGTTAAAGTCTGGTGCATTTCTGTACACTAACGGCAAAATACCTAAAAGAGAAATAAAGAAAACAATGCCATTTACAATAACATCGAAATACAAATAAATTTAACCAAGAAGGTGAAAGATCTGTACACTGAAAATTATAAGACATTGATGAAAGAAAGCAAAGACGCAAATAAATGGAAAGATATCCCATGTTTGGGACTAGAGTAACTAATATTGTTAAACTGTCCATACTACCTAAAGCCGTCTATAGATTCATTGCAATCCCTATCAAAATTCCAATGGCATATTTCACAGAAATATAACAAGCAATCCAAAAATTTGTATGGAATCACCAAAGACCTTGAAGAGCCAAAGCAATCTTAAGAACAGCAAAGCTGGAGACATCACACTTCCTGATTTCAGACTATATTACAGAGATATATATCTCTATATAGAGATATACAATATGTATATAAAAGAATATTATTTAGCCATAAAAAAGAAGAAACTCCTGCTGTTTGTCACAACGTGGATGAACCTTGAGGGTGTTATGCTAAGTAAAATAAGTGAGAGAAATACAAATGCTATATGATCTCACCTATAAGTGGGATCTTAAAAAAAAAAAAAAAGCAGAACTCACAGGAACAGAGAAAAGAATAGTGGTTGCCAAGGGCTAGGGGTTGGGAGAAATGGGGAGATGTTGGTCAAAGGGTGCATACTTTCAGTTATAAGATGAATAAGTTCTGGGAATCTAATGTACAGTATGGTGATTATTATTAACTATATTGTATCACTGTATCATATGGCTGAAAGTTGCTAAAAGAGTAGATCTTAAATGTTCTCACCACCATATATATATGTATGTATATGTATATATATGTGTGAGGTTATGGATGTGTTAACTAACCGCATTGTGGTAATCTTTTTGCCGCATATATATATACCAAATCATCATGTTGTACACCTTAAACTTATACAACGTTATATGTGAATTGCATTGCAATAAAGCTAGAGAAAAAAACAAAGTCTAATAACTCTTGGAGTTACCAAGGGATATAGCCTCAGCTGAATATTCTTATTTGTAAAAATTTCCACTTTTCAGAGTTAACAGAAAAAAAATTCTTTTAGGCAAAAAATATCTCTGCATCTTAAAAAGAGGATGTGATCACGAAGCCTGACTTATTCACAATCTTTTCAAATATGTTCTCAATCCAGGCTCGTTTCACTGTTCACCAAACATTGATGTAGATTCCATATGCAATTGGCTAGGGTACAAGCACCTGGTCTGAATGGGTTGAATGAGCTTGTCTCCAAGGTTTCCCCAGCCCCATCTGGAGCCTGAACCCCTGCACAACTGTGTTTTCTCTGCTTCATCCTAGCAAGATCAAGTGTCTCCCCAGAGGCTCTGGTAATTGACCCGGAGCCCCCAAGGGAGAAAACAGCACGCTGGGTGCAGAACTGGCAGGGTTACTGTTACTTCATTAGGCCCATTTATCCATCTCCAAGTGGGAAGGTTCCTAAACTTATGTGCAAAGAGTGAGGGAGCATTTGTGTGTGTGTCTCTCTGCATGTCCTCCACTTTACCCCAGAGATCCTAAATTAAAACGTCCTTCTAACCTAGGAAAACCCAGTATTTTTGATTGACATCATCTGCACAATAGTTGTCAGAAAAAACAACATATATTTGCATGATGACACATTTGCAAAAATGTGTCACAATTTGCTACCACTTGCCCTTCCAAGGATTAGAGAATTATTTCAGTTTACCCTCTCCCAGAAGTTCCCATCCATCCTCTTTTTTTTTTTTTTTTTAACTTTGTTGTGAAATCAGTTAACCAAACGGGAAATTTCTCAGCTCCCGACTTCTGCTTTTGAAGGCCATAAAATAGTGAGGGAGAAGCTGGCAGACAGCATACCTCTTGGAGGCACAACGAGCCACTCAGGGATTCTATTCTCTCCAGGCAGCCTTCATTGCCCAGGTACCACTTTAATTCTTCCTTATGACTAGGTCCTAAGGGAGTCTCTCTCTCTCTCTCTCTCTCTCTCTATCTATCTATCTCTCTATCCCCCTCTCTCCCTCTCTCCCTCCCTCCCTCCCTCCCCCTCTCCCTCCCTCCTTCTCTCTCGGCCTGACGGCTGGGCTTTTTGCACAAATGCCAGGTGTACTATAATGCCATAACTCGCAAAATATTGCGGATTAATACTGCTTATCTCGCAGCTGGTGTCTGAGAGCTCAGCATCAAACCTCTGCCGCAGGTCTCCTAATAAATCCACTCCTGGTTTGGGCTTGATTTAGCAAATGCTTTACTCTGGACCCAAAGGATGGCTCTTTCGTGCATTCACTTATGCATTCAAAGATTGCTTCTTTGCATGCCTGCCAGGTACTAGATGCTGAGGGCAATTCACATGTGAAGGCAGCCCTCGTGGGGACTGGCGCGGCAAATGGTCACTCATTTTCTCCTCTTTACACAGGTTTCTGAAGCAGCCATGGCAACAGTACCCGAGCCCACCAACGAAGTGATGGCTTACTACAGGTCAGTGGGAAAATTAATACCAGGAATGTGAACAGGGCTCCCCTCTCAAGAGTGCAATGTGTCATCTGTGCTTGAAGACCAGATTTGCCCCCACAAACTGCCTCTTTCAGTGGCAAGCAGGGTTCCAAGGCAACCTGGTTTAAAGACTGATTTCCCACTCTAAGTCCGGCCTTGGCACCCATAGGCCATCTAGATGTTGCTGCAAGGACTGCCTGCAGAGGGCAGACAGGAAGGAAAGATGCCAAGTGGACAATACAGGGGATCCCTTGCCACATTTGGCTTAAGTGAGAAGGAAAGCTCAGATTTTAACTGGGCTGGAAGTTAGGTCTCAGCATCCAACAGACAGCAACAGGGGTACCTGCCCTGCCTCATTTGCTTTTCCATTGCGTATCACCACGGAACCTGGAAGCTTCAGGCAGCCCTAAGGAACATGCTGTCTGCAGTTTCCTGTTAACGGTGAAGAGTGTTTGCAGGGAAGGAAAAATAATCTTGTCTGGGAGACATAATTGAACAATCTCTCTGTTTTTATTACAGTGATGAGAATGACCTGTTATTTGAGGCTGACGGCCCCAAACAGATGATGGTGAGTCCGTGGGCTTAGCTCCCAACACGTGAAGGGGCTCTGACATGGGAAAGACTCAAGGAAAGGGGTCCACCTTGTTCCTATGGAATTTTGTGTTCGAATGATTCTCTCCTCTTCCAGTGAGACAGACGCAGGCTGGCCACTACACAGCTCCCACGCCACCACAGTGGTTCACTGAGGCCCGGTGATGGTGGCCATGCTTGCACAGGGTGAGGGGGAATTACAGTGGAGATAGTGTTTGCTGTCTCATGTTAGGAAGACGGTCCAGGCTCCAACGCAAATTTGATTCTCCTTTTAGAGGAGGCTTTCTCTAAAGCAGAGGAGTATTTCTCTGACTCTTATCTTTACAGAGAGCCTTGTTGATGTTCCAGCTGGCTCTTCTCTTCTGTAAGAGGCCTGATAACTTTCCCAGGGTGTCCAGCCATCAGCCCAGCTAATGCAGTTGTACAGATTAGCAGGCAGCTACTTCTCTCTTACTTTTTTAGTTCATGACAGCCTCCTCCAGCCTCCTCATCCAGTCTCAGTCTTGTTAAAAGCACATTTCTTTAAAGGTTTTAAAACCAGCGTAACTGGTTTTCTCCAGCCCTGGCTGGGGTGTGGCTTCTGTGCCCTGCCCTCCTCCACTGTCTCTTCCAGGAGCCTGGCTCTCCCTCATCTGGGGCCTCTGCTCTGGGCAGGAACTTATCTCGCACTCAGCTTTCCTCTGCACTGTTACATGTCTCTTTAGCTGTCCTTCAAGCTTTTAAACCATTATTGTGCCTTGGGGGCAAACTCAGTTAAGCCGTAATGCAGTTAGTTATACAGGTTCTCTGAATAAGGTGGAAATGGGAACCTATTTCATGAATAGTAACCACTTTTAAAGTATTGGCAGGTTATTTATGAGAGAGCATTTGAGAAAAAAAAAAAACTTGTATAGAATAATTGTTGATTGAGCATAGATATATTGAATATATTATGATCATCATTGCCATGAAAAATTAACTACATAGTGTTAGTGCATTAGATTTATAAAAATATCAAAAGTGTAAGAAGGTATAAGTCTATGGTTAGGTGGAGCCTGTGTAAAAGAGATAAGGTAGAAATGGGATTTATTCTAGAAGAATACCATATAGGGCATCAGAAAGCCAACGTTTTAGTTTTGGGTCTGCCTCTCTCTTGCCACGTGCCCTTGGGTAAACCACTTAACCTCTCTGGGCTGCGGAGAGATGAACGTTTATCCTTAGAAGCTCTGTTACCCCCTCCTTCGTCCTCTCTCATGTCAAAACCGGAGTTTTCTGGCACAAGCACCTTCGCACGCTGACCTCCTTATTCTCTCCACAGTGCTGCGTCCAACACCTGGACCTCAGCTCCGTGGGAGATGGGAGCATCCAACTGCAAATCTCCCACCAGCTCTACAACAAGAGCTTCAGGCAGGTGGTGTCGGTCATCGTGGCCACGGAGAAGCTGAAGAGGATTCCCTGCTCACAGGCCTTCCAGGATGACGACCTGAGGAGCATCTTTTCACTCATCTTTGAAGAAGGTACCGAATGAGAGCTGAGGGCAGACACAAGATTGCTGGTCATTTCCTTCTCAGAGGCTGTAACCCAACAGTCAACTAAACTTCCCTAAAGCTGAAACCCTTTAAAAGTAGAAGGCCCAGCAATGAGAGGCAAACAGAGACACCTAGAAACCCAATTAATCTTCTCTTTAGTTGAAACTATTCTTTTTTTTTTTTTTTTTTTTGTCTTCCATCAGATTGCTTTGTTCACTTAAAAGATTTTTTAAGGAATTCTTCTTTAATGAAATGATGGTGTAACTGGCTAATAGTGCTATTAATCTTAAGAATGGAAGCTTTTCCAGAATACATTTATAGTCATGCATAAAATGGTACCCAAAATGTTACATCTCAAGACACGGCTGTATAAAATCCAATTTGGTGATGGTTTTAGTCTCATTTTTAGTTGTTGAAACTATTCTTAACATAGGACCTTGATAACTACTGATATTTGCAAAGCACCCAATCATTCTGAGGGCTTTCACTTATGTATCTCCTGCAAGTCTCAGAATATCCCTGTTGGGCCAGTTCCATTGCCACTGCCATTTTACATAAGTCGCTCCATGGCTCATTCACAGCCAGCAATAGAGCTGAGGCTTGAACCCAAATCTCAGGGTGCCAGGCCCAGTGTTCTGACCCACCCCGGCTTCCTCCCCAGCAATGTTATAATCAAACTTCGGCTGTGCATGCTCAGATATCCTCCGAGGAACCAAATTCTGCTGCTTCACAGCGTCAGGCCTGCCCTCCTGAGCTTCTACCTAAACGACGTCTGTGCTCCACATTTTAGAGCCTGTCATCTTTGAAACGTACGCTGATGATTTTCTGTGCGACGCGGGTGTGCAGTCGCTGAACTGCAAACTCCAAGACAAAGAGCAAAAATCCCTGGTGCTGGCTGGCCCATGTGTGCTGAAGGCCCTCCACCTCCTCGCGCGGGACATGAACCGAGAAGGTACCTGGGGACATCCTGCTTCTTTTCTTGGCCCTCTGGTAGCTTGCTAATTCTCTACACTTTCCACAGAGCAGATGATTAAGGCAAATGACCAACAGCAGTGAAATAACATACAATAAAGGATATGTTTTTGTTTGGGTCCTAGCGATGACACCAGATCGAGTCCCTCAGCACATTTATTTTTCAGCAAGAGAGGTGACTGAGAAATTAGGGGGCTCAAGCACGGTCAGGACCACTGTTCAGTCAAGTCATTGAATGGTAGTGCCATGTCAGTGCTTCTATTAGAAAGGAGTCATTTGATGGACAAGACCTAACTGCCTGTGGGTTCTTTCTTCCTGTTGTTGGAGTTGAAACTAGAATGGTGAGGAGATAATTTGTTCCCCCGCCTCATTCCCAGCCCCGCCCCCCTCGCCCCTAACATCTTTCCCGCCCAATACCGACCAGATGGTTCCTTAGAGGGAAACCTTACTGACAAGCAGGAACCTATATCTCTCTACTGTCACTGGCAATTGTCTCAAGTCCGGGGGGCCCATGGGTTGTGGGAATCTGCCTGGCACTTTGCCACCATGGCTGAATCCTGTATGCAGGGGTGCGGTCAAGGGGGCAGCTGAGAGAAGCAGGCTGTTCTCTTCCAAGGCTGCTGACCTTGGAGAGAGACATCACTGGGGGAAAGCTTCCTGGTGTCAGCCAAGCCAAGACAGCCCTGTATCTTTAGAATTGCACTGTGAGTGTGACCTTGGGGCCTCCAAGTGAGACAGCTATGACCGAGGAAGATTAAAATGCATGTCGCTCTTTGGAGTCACTTCTCCCAGCTAAGCTCCTTTCCCAAGTCCTTCCCACTTCCTTCTCTACGTTCCTGAAACAGATCCGCGCCCGATGTTTTTCCGGGACCCAGCTTTCTCTCTTTTCTCGCTTTCTCACATTGATCAAATGGTTCTGCTCTTGTGGATGGACACATCACCCGTCAGGGACAAGATGACTTTCTGCAGTTTCTAAAAATCAGACCCCCTGATTCTTCGTTGCCACTGTGGTGAGGCTCTGAGAAGCCCCTAGACCTTCTTTGGGGAAAAACCTGATTCAACCAACTGAACCTGCTATGATCTGTGAGAAGCCAGATTACCCTGTCTGTTAAGCCATAGGAACCTCGGTGTGGGTTTCCACAGAGGATGCTAAATTGTAAGACTCTCTGCAGTGCTGTGTGTCCCTAACCATAAGACCCCTTTCCTCTCCCCAGTGGTTTTCTGCATGAGCTTCGTGCAAGGAGATGAACGTGACGACAAGATACCTGTGGCCTTAGGCCTCAAGGAAAAGAATCTATACCTGTCTTGTGTGATGAAAGGCGATAGGCCCACCCTGCAGCTGGAGGTGAGTGGGTACCAGGGGCTGAAGGCCCTTCTCAGTCTCCTCTGAAGGACCCCTAGCCATCACTTTCTTCCAAGACAACTATCTCTTCCCCTTAGAAACTCTGGGAGCAGAGCTACTTGATAATTTTGCATAGATGTAAATAAGTTTAATGTAAGTGTTAAATGCATGCAACTTTCACTCCCACCACAGAAAATTAAATCATTATGTAGATGTTCTTGTGTCTTGCCATTGTTACCACCCAAGAGATTATACATTGTTAGGGTTGCTCCACTTGATAGATGACGCTTTGGGAACTTAATCTGTTCAGGGGACCTGTCACCTGTCATCATTTCCAACCCTCTCCCAAAATCACACCTCCCCTCACCCGCTTTCCCAGCAAAAGCTTCATTTCCAAGCTGAAGTCATTCTAGCCAGGGCCATGAGGAAATATACAGCGAAGTCCCTGGAAACAGATACGCCTAGGAGCTTTAACCTAATTTTCACTTTTGGAAAACATTCCCGCCTATGTTATGCTCTCTAGCATTTGATGCTAAGTTTCAGAAAAGGATAAGGGGCACCTTCAGTCACCACACAGAAACCTGGGGTCTCAAAGATAACTCAGGAGTCTGGCTCCTGGGCCTGTGACCTGCGTATCCATTTTCTCTCTAGCTGACCCAGAGAACATCTTTGTCCAGATCAGAGTAGAGCGTCTTTGTCCCTGCCCTCATGAAAATGTGTATTTCTGTTTTGCTGCAGGAGGTAGACCCCAAAACTTACCCAAAGTGGAATATGGAAAAGCGATTTGTCTTCAACAAGACAGAAGTCAAGAATACAGTTGAATTTGAGTCTGCCCTGTACCCCAACTGGTACATCAGCACCTCTCAAGCAGAAGAAAAGCCCATCTTCCTAGGACGTTCCAAAGGCGGCCATGATATAACTGACTTCACCATGGAAATCATCTCTCCCTAAAGGAAGCTGTACCCAGAGTCCATATGGGCTGAATGACCCCGAGGGCTGGCAGAAGGGGAATCGAAGAACATGGCTGCAGCCCGAACTTCACTGTTGTCTAATCAATGCCCAACTGCCCTCCGTATTCGTGCTAGGAGATCTCCTGCCAACCAGCCAGCAGGAATAACCCCACTCTTCCCCCTGCCCGTCCTCAGACCCCATCCACCGAGCCAGCCCTCTCTCACCTCTTCCACTCACTCAAAGCCAGCCTGCCGGAAACCATGGCACACTAGATTCAAAGAAATCCTCTGTCCTTTGCACACAGCTTCTGATGAGCGACCATTTAACTATTTATTTATTTATTTATTGATGGGTTAATCTATTTAATTTAATTCAAGGGGGCCAAGAAGCAGCAGAGTCTGTGACAAATCCTAGTCTTCAATATCTATGGAACCAATTTCATTTGGGCTAGTGTGCCATCTTTATATCAAGTCCTTTCACTAAGCCTGAAAACATTTAAACTCAGATCATTTAAACAGGAATATTTATGAATGAGGAAGGATGATCAGATTGTTCAATGATTTTGAAATAAATTTCACTGGAAACAAATTTTTTGCCACGTGGTCATTGACTTGTCTTGGATCTGACATAGAAGGGTCAAGGTAAATGGGGCCATGAGCATTCATTCTCCTCGGGGAGTTAGAAGCCCATTCCTCATCACTGAATGCAAAATACTTAGGAACATCACTGGCCAGAAAAGACCAGCCTTGATACCTCTCCCCTTCGTTTCTATTGTTCATCAAAAGTGTATCTGGTGCACAAGCTTCCTCTGATAAACAGGATCAACTAAAACGTCATGGGGAGTAAGCATTGGTGGTAACAGCTGCCAAGTATTTCTCTATTCGTTTATCCAACAAACATGTAGTAAGCAAATGCTATGTATTAGGGGCTGGGAGTACAGAAACCGGAAAGGTAAGGCGTTCCTAGTTAGATAGGAGAGGCAGACATATACAAACAAAAAAAAAAGGCAACATAACAAGTAGACAAGACAAAGTATGAAAGGAGCAGCTAAGAGGGGTGGCAAGATCTGCTCTGGGGGATGGAGGGCCAAGTAAGGTGACGTTTCAACCAGGCCTAAAAGGATGAGCAGGAGTTCCCCACACAAAGGAAAGGAAAGGGTACTCTAGGTAGAGGGACCAGTATGAACACAGGCATGGAGGGTGTAGAAGGAATGAGGCCAGGAGTAAATTCTCAGGATTGCAGAAGTCACCAGAAGCCAAGTCAAAACACAAAAACAAGCCAGGGAAAAAAAGAATTGTGTTCTCAGACAAAGAGATAATTTGCTTACTATATAAAGAGTTCCCTCAAAACATTAGAGAAAAACAAGAACAAAAATCCACCAAAACAACAGGCAGAAATTTAACAAAACAGTGTATTAACAGGCTGTCCACAGAAAAAGGAAATACTATCTGATCTTGGACAGAGTAAAATATGTTCGATATTACTTATAATAAGAAAGTTGAATTACCAGCACCTTGAGATACCAACGTTCTCCTATCAAATTAGCAAAAATCAAAAGTTTAACATCAGGCCCTGTTGGGAAGACTGTGGGGAAACCTCCACTCGTTTATTTTTTTTTAACATCTTTATTGGAGTATAATTGCTTTACAATGGTGTGTTAGTTTCTGCTTTATAACAAAGTGAATCAGCTATACATATAACCCCATATCTCCTCCCTCTTGAGTCTCCCTCCCACTCTCCCTATCCCACCCCTCTAGGTGGTCACAAAGCAAGGAGCTGATCTCCCTGTGCTATGCGGCTGCTTCCCACTAGCTATCGATTTTACGTTTGGTAGTGTATATATGTCCATGCTACTCTCTCACTTCGTCCCAGCTTACCCTTCCCCCTCCCCGTGTCCTCAAGTCCATTCTCTACGTCTGCGACTTTATTTCTGTCCTGCCCCTAGGTTCTTCAGAAACTTTTTTTTTTTTAGATTCCATATATATGTGTTAGCATGCGGTATTTGTTTTTCCCTTTCTGACTTACTTCACCCTGTATGACAGACTCTAGGTCCATCCACCTCACTACAAATAACTCAATTTCATGTCTTTTTATGGCTGAGTAATATTTCACTGTATATATGTGCCGCATCTTCTTTATCCATTCATGTGTCGATGGACACTTAGGTTGCTTCCATGTCCTGGCTATTGTAAATAGAGCTGCAATGAACACTGTGGTACATGACTCTTTTTGAATTATGGAAATGCCCACTCTTGAACATTACAGGCAGGAGTATAAATGGGTACAACTCCTATAGAGGAAAATTTGATAATAACTATGAAAATTACAGATGCGTATCCCCTACGGCCCAGCAATTTCACTTCTGGGGATTTATCCTACAAGTGGACATACACCCATGTGAAATAATGACACATGATCAAAATTATTCATTGTGTATCACTTGTAATAGCAAAAGATGGGGAAAAACCCAAATGTCTATCAACGGGAGACTGGCTAAATGAATTATGGGACATCCATGCAGTGAAATCCTCTCCAAGGAATCTCTCCAAAAAGAACAGGAGGGCCTTCCCTGGTGGTCCAGTGGTTAAGACTCTGCCCTTCCACTGCAGGGGGCATGAGTTCAATCCCTGGTTGGGGAACTAAGATCTCACATGCTGCACCATGCAGCCAAACAAATAAATGAATAAATAAATAAGAACAAGAGGCAGTGTTTATAGGGTGCTAGCTTTTATGTAACAAACAGCAGAAGAAAATAAGGCAGTCCTTTCCAATGTCTTTTATCTGATTTCAAAAATTCTGGAAGATACCTAAGAAATTTAAAAAGTAGCCGTGAGGGGTTGGGGAATAAGATACAAGGGGATAAGGGTGGGAGCAAGACATTTCTCTTAATACTTTTTATATTGTTTGATTCTTGAATCATGTGACTATATTACGTATTCAAATAAAATAGTACTAATTTTTTTAAAGCCAGCAGGGCCGCTCCCCCAGCTCGGTCTGCTTCCTAACTGCAGTACAAAAGGATGGGATGGCTGTTAGGAGCAAGCATCCAAGTGGTACCCATCCTTAACACTTAATAAGATTCCTGGGAGGCAGGGAGCTGCTTTGGGGAGAAAGCAGAGGTGCCCCTGGAACCCCCAGCAGTGATACTATCCCCTTTCCTTGGTTCAGTGATACAATTCCACCCACCTCTCCCAGGTCCAAAAAGGAAGACACACCAGCCAAAATGATAAACTGTGAAGGCATCTCACCTCATGAGGAAGCCAGATTCCGAATCATCCATGTAAGAGAAAATTCGTATCTCCATTTTGGAGAAAAAATTGACAGTGTCTAATTTATTTCTAACATGACTTACTGTTCCACTATTTGGTGTCTTCCCTAAAGAAACAAATTGCAGGAGGTTTACTTTAGAATTGTTTATGAAAAGTTTAACAAAATAAACTGGAAACAGCCTAAATGTCCTTTGGGAGGAAAAAGTTTAAATAAAACGGCAAATTAAAAAGAAAAAGAGAGCTCTGAAATGGAAAGAGATCCAGGCAAATCACTGTGAGAAAAAGTCAAGTTGCAGAACAATAAGTCCGAAATGATACCATTTACATAAAAGAAAAAAACACTGCCCATCCAAAATGCATAGCCATGTGCTTCTAAGAGCACGGAAAGCAGAGAGCTCCGGAAGAGTATGGACTGGACTGAAAACAGTGGTTACTCGAGGTGGGATGGGGCTGGGAGGGGGTCGCCAAGAGGAACTTTAGCTTTATTTATAAAGTTTGAATTTTTTTACGAGAGGACTATATTCGTGAATTACATATATATACATTTTAAGCTTTTGCATTAAAATATTCAATTTGAAATGTGTTTCAATTCCTGGACCTGAGCCAAAGACTAAAATAGATCCTCCAAGGGCTGTTCTATTCCTGGTTTGGGGCCAAATTATTTCCCTGGGAACAGCTCTCCTTTCCCTGCACTGGGTAGCCTTATCCTGGAAAAGAAAAATGGCCTGTTTCTAAATGGAAGGGGTCAGATGGTTGAAGTGAGGAGAGGCAGTGCCCTCCTCATGCCCACACTCGACCCAGCCCAGGAAACACAACCAGAAGTATGAAGTCTCTCCAGTGGGCTGGGAAGTCAGTTCGTCTGCACCACAACCAGCACAGCTCTGACCAGCTTTCAAGGAGATCCCATCCACGTACTTGGAGAGTAAGAGGTCAGCGCTTTTGAATTTGACTTGATGTCTTGGATTCCGTGTCAGGCAGACAGTAGGATTAGGGTGTGGCTCATCCCATAAGCTCGGACTGCAGTAAGCAGGTGGGGGAAGGTAAGTGATGCAGTGGTGGGTGGGAGCATACCTTGTCTGAAGGACAGGTTAGGAGTCGCTGGCTGCTACAGCGTCCTGGTGAGAGGGTCAAGGGTAAGGATGTGTGCCTTCTGTGCAGACCTCCTCCCCACCCCATTCCTCACTCCCCAGTACAGCCTTGCTGAACCACCTGCAACCATCTGATTCAACCGGACGCCGGGGTGAGGATGACCTAAAAAACTGGTAAGATGCCCGCCCAGGGGTGTGGTGGGACCACAGTTGGAGCCTCTTCCCGGTTCCTATCACATCTCACCCACATCTTGCCTCCTAATTTGGCAGTTTGGAAGCAAGCCAAGTGATTCAGTTTTCTACCTGGGAAGTCCAGAAGCACTGCTTTGCTTATTTGTATAAGCATGACTGTTTGCTTACACAAGAATCATGAAAATTCACATCCCTCTCTGAAAGCAGGTCATAAAACCATGAAATGCAGCAAGTGTATCAGGAAAAGTAGGGCTGGAAGGGGCAAGGAGGGTGCCAGGGACCTGGGCCACCTTCTGCAATCAGGGACATCACCGTCTCTGAGAATATTTTCCCTTCTGGCAGATGGGGCAGCTAGAGACAGAGAGGTCCAGGTTGTCCTGGGCAGGTGGGACCCTCTGGGAACTAAGGTGTGAGTTGTGACAGTTATTCGGCCACTCCCTTCCAAGTCTTGAGTTCCCCCACAGGCTGTTTGAAAGGGCCAATGCTTCTCTTTCTCTCCAGCCCCTCACCTCCAGTACTTGCACCCCAATCCCACCAGCCCTTGGAGACAAAAGGTATGAAATCCTTCATCGGCCAGGGATCAGGTGGGCCGAGGGAGTCCCAGCCACTGCCTGAGGTTCCTGAGGCTATAAGTCAACCTGAAGAAGCACTGGCCAGAAGGGGTCACAGTGCTTACGTGTGAAGGTTGGGTTTGGATCAGTCCTTGGACCAGAAGGATGTGTGGAATCCAGGAGCATCTACACATGCTATGGTTTGGCTTTAAAGTAAAATATATCAGGAACACCTGGAAGAGATGTCAAATTTGGAAGGTGACTCTCACTGTCCTCCCACCCTTGGGGGTGAGACCCTTGCCCCAAGTAGGTAATGTCCTCCTGCTGCACCGTCCACTGTGAGCCTCACTGCCAGAGCAGCAAGTCCAGTTCCCTTCCCAAAGGGCCTTCCAGGGCCGTAATCCTTGTGGAATGTTAGTCTTCTAATATTTTAGCTTACATGCTGAAACCAAGCAGAACCTTTTGGGGCTCCAGGTCACAAAGCCTTTCCATGTCACCCATTTCTTTTATGTAGGGGCTCCAGCCTCCATGACCTTCCCTGAGTTCCAAAGGGCAGATTCAAACTCTTGCTAATCAGGGAAGGGAGGGGATGCAGAGACAAGGGAGGAACAGTCAAGAAATAAGAGTGCAGCCTTAGGGCAGGGTCCCAGATCACCTCAAGGGATACACATAACAATATCTTTGAGGTCTTTACAGAACTAAAACTCCCAACAAATGGAAGATGTCAGCATTCTTCATTCCAGAGAAGACCACCTGAGGCCAGATTAAAGGAACCAGAGAAACTCATCAAGAGATTACCTGAGACCAGATTAAAGGAGTGCAGGCCCTGCACACACCCTAATCTTATCAGCAACCCCAGCCTTGAACCATTGCTATAAAACTCCTCAACAAATTCCCCTGGGTTGCGATACACAGTTTTGAGGGAAACAAGCCTGCTGTGTCCCCCTTTGCCTGGCAAAGCAATAAAGTTATTCTTTTCTTTTTCACCCAAAACTCTGTTTCCAAGATTCAATTTGGCACCAGGGCACAGAGGCCAAGTTTTCAGGATCAATGCCACCTAAAAGAATTTTGAAAAATTGTGACCTCACCCTCTGCCAACTTACATGTTTTATGTAAAAATCTAACATTTTTCATCATAATTTTAAATAGTTAATTGCAAATGTTCTCATTTCTGGAATATTGTAAATTAGACATTTTTAAATATGACATCATTTTGTAAATATATCCAATAAAATCCCAATACCAGAATGACTCTTTCCTACTATCATCCATCTAAAAATTACACTAACAAATTCTTCAGCAGTCTTCAAATTCTTCAAAAATTCTTCAAATTCTTCAACAAATTCTAAAAATTTAGAATATTCTTTTTTCTCCTTGAACTGGATATTTCCAATCATATCCTCAATGAAATTTTATACTAATGTAATATATGTTACACTTAAAAGCATTTTTCTCATCACCCTATGATACCGCTTTGCATCAACAAAAATATATATTGATCAAAACTTTTTATTATATTTTTAGTAACCACAGGATGCTAAATTTTTTAAAAATTGGTCTAGATTGAGTCATCATTACAATTATTGTTAGTACACAATTGATGAAAATAACATAAACATATAAACATACTACAAATGTTGATTTTTATTAGCAATATACCTTGATGAGATAAAGCTTTTTAAAGTTATTTCATATATTTATATATTACTCATAATTAGAATGAAGGCTCAACATTGATCTTATGCCACTCAATTCTTTGAAATCCTTCTAAGTTACTTGCCAAAGTCACATAGTCATCTATCATCAAAAACTATGTTTAATGATTTATTAACCAACAACTTATTTAGGTGCTTTTTCAGTTTTGTAGGAAATAGAGAAATAGAAACCACCAGAGCTGCAGGAGTCCTTAGGGTCCTTCACTGGACACTGAGAGAGAGCTTCCCTTTGTTTGGTGCTTCAGGGGCTCTGATACCCCAGAGCAATGCAACCTCCTAAGATAAGAAATTAGCAGGAAGGGACTTCCTTGGTGGCACAGTGGTTAAGACTCCATGCTCCCAATGCAGGGGGCCCAGGTTCGATCCCTGGTCAAGGGACTAGATCCCACATGCATGCCACAACTCAGAGTTTGCATGCTACAACTAAGGAACCCGCCTGCCGTGACTAAGGAGATGGCGAGTAGCAACTAAGGAGCCTGCCTGCTGCAACTAAGGCCCGGTGCAACCAAATAAATAAATTTTTTTTTTAAAAAAAGAGAGAGAAAATCAAAACCTAAAAAGGTAGGGGGGTGCACAAAATTTAAAAAAAGAAAAAGAAATTTGCAGGAAGCCTGCTGTTCTCATCTTTTGGAGCCCAGGAGATGGGCAAACACACTACTATATATAAAATAGATAAACGACAAGGACCTACTGTATATCACAGGAAACTATATTCAATATCTTGTAATAACCTATAAGGGAAAAGAATCTGATAAAAGAATATATATATGTATACATACATATATACACACATATACATAACTGAATCAGTCTGCTGTACACCTGAAACTAACACAACATTGTAAATCAACTATACTTCGATTTAAAAAAATCTACAAAGGGCATTGTAAGGTCACTCCAGCCTCCTTTCCACTTCTCATGGGGCTGCTGCCCTGGTGCTGTGTTCACTGGACTGATTGAACGATGCCAAGAGTGACAGCCTCATGTCAGGGTGTCAGGTGATGGCAGTGACAACACCTAATCGAGTTCTGCTGCACAGTGAGGGGGAGAAGGCTGAAGTGGAGGCCTGGGGCCACTCTGACCTCTGGCTTCTTTTCTTCATCTGTAATGATGGGGGTGGTCTATGGCCATATTAAAAAAAAAATGATGGGGGTGCAGGGAGATCTAGCATCTGTGGTTTAGTTCATCATCAGTGATAGGAAAGTAGCTTAGCTTTCTTAGGATAGATAATAAAGGGTGGGTGCAATGAGAGGTGCTGTTTTATGTGAGATGGTCAGGGAAGGTGGCTTGAGCAGAGATGTAGAGAGGGTGCAGATCTTGCAAAGATCTGGGGAGACAGCATGCCAAGGGGAGGGAGCATACAGCTGTAAATGGACTTGGTGTGTATGAGGTATAGGAGAGGGAAAAATTTTTCCTCTACCCTTCCAGGTTCTTTTTGGCTGGTCTAACAATGAAATTGACATAAAACCTCAACTGGAGAAAAACAACTGAATTTAATTTCACACATACAGGAACTCCAAAGATATGAGGCTCAAAGAAGTGACCAAAGTAGGCAGCTTTTATACCTTTTAGACAAAGAAAATGTGTGAAATTTTGACAAAACCGAGGGGTTTTTGCTTGGGGCAGCAGGTTACTGACATAAAATTTGTTTGTTTCTACATCTTTCTTGGCCTTGAATTCCGTATTTCTGGCCATAAAGATGCCCCCTATCCTTCTGCTGTAGGTAGGATATCTTCCCATGGGAGATTTATTTCCTGTTTTTGAGGGGACAAAAGAGGGTCAGAGCCTTCTTCTTGCACCGGCTGTTTCCAAAGTAACTTTATTTCAAAATAGTCAATATACCAAAGTGGCATATTTGGAGGCAGCCTGCTTTGGACCCCATCAGTTGCAGAGTAAATAGGCCGATGTGGTGGAAGCAGAGTGAGCGAAGGAGAGAGGGCTGGAGAGGGGGATGCAGGGCGGGGCAGGCAAGGGCCAGGTCTCTGTGTAAGGAGTTTGGACTTAAGTGTGTTATGCAAAGCATCGTACACACACGGAAAGGATGACCTCATAGAAGTTTTACCACTCTTGCTGTTGTGTGAAGAATGGACCCTGGGGGCAGGAGGAGAGGGTGTCAAGAACGAAAGCAGAAAGACCAGTTAGGAGGCTGTGGCAATGAGCTACACAGGAGACAATGGTACCTTGGACTAGGGTAATAGCAGAGAAGGTGAGAAGGGAGGTGTTCTGGGCATTGTGACAGCAGAACTGGCTGACAGAGTAAATGTGGGAGGTAAAGGAAAGAGAGTCATCAAGGGGCACTCACAGGTTGAGAGCTGATTAACTGGGCAAATGGGGGTATTTAACAGAAATGGGGAAGACTTGGGAAGGAACAAGTGTCCTATTGGGGGGAAGGGATGGTCCAAAAGTCCTGTTTTGGCCAAGTTTCATTTGAGATATATATTAGACATCCATGAGAATATAAAATTGGAATCTCCCTTGAGATTCAGATTCAGGAGTAACTGGCAAGTAGAAGGCATAGAATACCATGGATCACATGAGAATACCTACCAAGAGTGTATAGCTAGAAAAGAGAGAATGGTCAAAGAATGAGCCTGGGGCACTATGGAGAGAGGTTGGAAGGAAGAAATGGAGCAGTCAAAGGAGACTGAGGGTGAGTAACGAGGGAAGAGAAAAATCAGGATGGGGGGAGGATGGCGGGAAAAAAACAAGTAGAGGAGAAGGAGGTCCACCAGGTCCAATGACGCTGAGAGGTTGCGTACATGAGGACCTGGCCACTGGATTTGGTGAGAAAGAGGTGGTATGTGGCCATAACAAAAGCGAGGACAAAGCTGAGGACAAACGTGTGATTGCGATGGGTTCCAGTGAAAGGCGAGCAAGAGGGGCCAGTGAGTAGACAAGGCTCCTTTGAGTCATTTTGCAGTAAAATAAAAGTGGGAGCGAGGGGGACAGAGAAATGCCACGGTAGCTGGAGGGGACTGTGGGATCAAAAGTGGATTTTTTATGTTCAAGATGAGAGTTGTTATAGTTATATATATATATGTAGTGGTTATAGTTAGATATAGTCAGTAGGAGGGAGAGAGAAAGAGGGTCAGAAGAGCCAAAGCCTTGGGTATCCCGTAGGGGAGGTAATGCTGGGCAGTGATGTGCATGGGAACAGATGCAAGTAGGTCAGTAATTGCTGGGATAGAAACACGAGGCAGCTCTTTCCTGACTGCTCCCATCTTCTGAGTGAGACAACTCAGAATGCTCGGTGATGTTAGCTGTCCAGGTCCTTGAGGTTGTTAATCCTGCCCAGCCTGCGTTCTCCTCTCCTGAGCAGGGCCATTCTCACTGCTTCTCAGGTCAAACAGGCTGAGCTGCCCCAGCCGCTGTCATCTTCTGCCAAACTCGAAATGCTACTGTGCTTTACCGTCAACCCCTTTAAGGTCCTACTGGCTTCCAGAAGAGTCTGAAAGGCATCTCCCCCTTATTCATTATTACACGACGGCTGCGAGCAGTGGCCATCACAGGCAATAAATGCATAAGAATTTATTCCATTGCAGGCATAAGAATGCTGAGATTTTAAAGCACCTGTTAATCAATACAATGAGTACAGAGTTGCAGTCATCAGTGAACATTAGGGAAAAAATCAGGTAGTAAAGAAACTAGTTGAGTCTGATAAAACAATGAGAGATATTAACTACAATCCAGACAATAGGCAAGATTCTATCTATCTACAACAGGTGGGGAAAGGTTGAAAGCGGTTAAGATAAAAATTGCGTGAGGGTGCCATTTGAAAGACGTCCATGGGACTTAGTTGTGACATCAACTCACAGCTTAAAAGCCCGGTCTGAAGGCTTCCCTCTGACTCAGCAGCCTGCATCCAACACTAAGGGTTGACTAAGGGTGTTACCCTGTGGTTTGCGTCAAGAGTTATCCAAGAGGTCACTAACCCTGTCTCAGATTCTCAAGCCAATAGCCCAAATCAAGTTGCTAAATCTTTGACGCAGGAACCTCAGGGTCAGAATCTCTGACCTAGGAGCCAGCTGAGATGGTTCATCTGTGATCTGTGCCCCTGGGTTAAGTGGCTTGATAACACCATGAAAGTATTTAAAGGAAAAAAAAAAAAAAAAGCATAGAGCTGATGATGTAAATGAAACGCATAGCTTTAACACTTTTGTGTTTAGCTTAGAAATAAGTTTTGAGAGTCTCCTGGTGATCTGTCTTTGTTATTTAATGTGCCTGAAACAATTAAAGAAACTGAAACATTAAAGAATTTGACATATTAACTTTGTAATTCCAATTTGAAATGTGCAATTGATATTAGGCTTCTGATTTTAATTTGAAGGACAGAAAATTTGATTGCGTTTGCATTTTCAGAGCCTGATTTACTACATTTTTTATTTGCTTTCTCTGGAGTTACAGGCATGACTTAGGTGTTTAGAAATATTTTGCTCCTTAGATTTTTTTAATCCACCCTGGCAGGTTTTTGAAATGTTTGAAAAAAAATCACATACTAAATTTGTAGATATATTAAATTTGTAGTTTAAAATATTTAAGGAAAGCGCAATTAACTATGCTAGAAAAGAGAGGTAAATATTTAGTGAGATTTAATATATTATGCTGTTGACAAAAAAAAATGCACAACGTGAGAGTTGCGAGTTAAGTATTATTATTATTTTTTACATGTTGTTTTTTATTTACTTTCTCATATAATTTTTTTTAACATCTTTATTGGAGTATAACTGCTTTACAATGGTGTGTTAGTTTCTGCTTTATAACAAAGTGAATCAGTTATACATATACATATGTTCCCATATCTCTTCCCTCTTGCATCTCCCTCCCTCCCACCCTCCCTATCCCACCCCTCTAGGTGGTCACAAAGCACAGCAGCTGAGCGAGTTAAGTACTACTTGGGGCAAAATGAGGACTGCAGCCCGGGAGACAGCATTTCAGACAGCTCTGAGAAACTGCTCCAAGGAGGCAAGGGGGGAGCTAGGATATATAGGAGGTTTTGCACCAAAGGGCAGGTAGTCCGGAACATCAAAATATTACTGTTAATTAAAGAAACCAGATATGTCAAGTTAAGGAATTTAGCGCTTTTCTATGTATGGGAGGATGCAAGAGTCTGGGCTCACTGAAATCATTCCTTTGATATGCACCTCAGCTATCTGGGGCCAGTAGCCTGTATTTTCACATCCTGTGTTTCCTCAGGGCTCACCGTGGGGAATGACCGCAGTCTGATGGCTGCTAGATAGATGGCAGGTATTCTTTCCTTCCTGAGCTCCCTCAGGGCTCACCAGCTCACCATCCGTGGTGGCTGCAATCGCTGATGACTGTGACATCCTTTGTTTACTGAAATGGCAGGCAATATTCCATTTATCAAAGCAATGAAATAACTGAGCATTAATTTTTAAAAGTGAAAGTGTTTTTTCTCATTGTTGCACCAAAAACTAGCTTTATAAATAGAATAGCAAGATTTGTCATTTGAACTTATTAAGAAAAATCTTGGTTTTTAAATTTATAATTGTAATAGTTTACTACACAAATTTAGGCTCAGGTAACTATAAATGCTTTTCTATGCCCACAAACAACTCTTGAACCTTAAAAAATTTAACTGACATCACAGGAAGTCAGCCTGCAGAGAGAAGCCGGTCCCCAAGTAGTCTTCAGGAAGCTGTGCAGTGTTCTCCCTCCCAACACGTTAACAGTCCTGGAATGCTGCATCCTCATTGGTCCCTTTGAATCTCTGATGATGGACAGCTCTGCTGCCCAGTCTCAGGGCTGAGTCCCAGTAGAGGAAACATCCACCCACCGCACACACACACACACACACACACAAACAAATATACATTTTGGCAACAAAAAAAATCAATTTTCAAATAATTCCGATTTTTGGCTAATTTCCACAAACCTCATGAAAAGTGCCCAGAGCACAAACACCATTTCTTTTTTTTAACTCTTTCTTTTTTTATTTTGAGAAAGTGCAAATAACATAAAATTTACTATTTGAACCATTTTTAAGTGTACAGTTCAGTGACATTAAGTACGTTTACACTGTCGTGCAACCGTCACCACCATCCCTCTCCAGAACGTTTTCATCATCCCGAAGTGAAACTCTGTCCCTGTTTAACACGAACTTGATGCCCAAAACTCGGCCTCTGCCAAGCACCATTTCTTAGAATGTCCCTTATCTCTTCCCTCCATTTACTTCACAGCTGCCTCCACGCTTTCTCTTCCAAGCTCCCTGTTAAATCCCTACCCCGTGTCCTAGACCCCTTGCTCTTTACCGATTGGCATTACTAAAACCTAAACAACTGGACTTACTAAGGTAGAACTGACCCCTTTGAGGGCAGGGATAAGAGAAAAAGGCTAAAAAGTTATGTTAAGAAAATGTATCCAGAACATGGTAAGAGGGCAAAAAAACTATTTACACATTTTCAGTGTCTAACTAGCCTGCTGAAAAGGCGCCGGATGTTCTAAGTATTTTTATTTTCTGGAAGAGGCCAGATAGTAAATCTTTTACACCTGAGGGCCATAAGCTCTCCGAGGCAACTACTCAACACCACTGTTACAGCATGAAAGCAGCCGTTGAAAATCTGTGACACGTGGACAGGCTGTGTCCCAATACATTTTTATTACAAAAACACACAGAAGGCCAGATTAAGCCCATGGGCCAATTTGCTGACCCCCTTCTCTAGAGGAAAGTACCTTTGTTTGAATTACTATTTACTATTGATCAGGGCCCAGATGCTGTAGAGTTAGATCTTGACCTGCAGAAGATAGATGAGTGGTGAGTCACTTTTGTCCAGTAGGATAGCAAATTATTCCTGTCCAGGAGAAATGGTGAACTCAACTGTTATGATATTATTACCCTGGTTTGTATCTAACTTTGCTGTATGTATTTGCATATATAATTATATATGTATATATAGATATAACATATATAATATATACATATGTGTATTATATATACCTTCATTACATATATACACATGTAATATATGTACTCTGTAGTATAGTGTATATGTTATATGTAACATTTATTTTATATATATAATATCTGCTCTAAGAAGGAGAAAGATTAGACAAATGTGATGGTGAAGACAGGATACATCTATGGTCTGCTCAGCCTGGGGGCCTGGTTTTGAGTCCTCAGAGGAGGGAGGAGTTAGGACCAGAGAACAAAGCAGCTATTTCTTGAGAGTCTTTGTGTTTCATGCTATTTGGGGGAAGACAAAGGACAGCACAACTATTGGAGTCCCCTCCCTACTCAACTTACAGACTGGAGCAGCTTTGGGACTCCACCACCACCACTACCACCAGAGCTCAAGAAAGCCATGTGCAAAGGAGAGGAAGGAAGAACGTGTATGGACCTGCCTGGAGCTCATGGGCTGCACCATGACCTTGGGAAATTCCTGAAACAGTGGAAGAGACTAGGCGAGAAGGCAGAGGCCATGCATCAGAAAGTCCAGGCAGGAGCCCACATAACATAGATGTTTACCTCTCTGGCTGGTGAAGTCTAAGGACATTGGTCCCAACGTTACGTACCATGAGAGATTTATCAATACAACCACAGTCCCTTGGCCACAAAAGGAAATTAACTTTGGCTTAGGGGGTGGGGATGCAGGGGGGAGATTTAAGAACGTTTTTGTAGGAGAGGTAGAAGTTAAGCTAGGCCCTGAAAAACAAGAAGAATTTATATTAACAGACATAGGGTTAGGTGAAAAAGAAGCAAAGACGAGGTGGGGGGTGGGGTGTAGGGAGGATGCAGGAGACAAAGTTAGACATGACCAGAGTGGGGTGGGGCATGGCTAGTGTGGAAGATAAGACTGGTGTTTGGAAGAAAGAGAATGCCACAGGACAGTTCGGCTTTAATTGTGGGTGAAATGTCCAATTAGTCACCCCCAAACCTTGTAACATGACTCCAAGACAACAGGGGTTTGTTGAATGTCTAGTTTCATCCCACCATTCCCTCCTTTTTACAAAGAAAAAGAAGGCTGAGGCGCAGAGAATGGCAGTGACTTGTTCCAGTAGCACTGTGATTTGGCACAAAACAAGGGCCAAAGCTCACACCCAAGTGCGCTGACTTGGGCTCCCTTCCTTGCTAACACATCTATTTTAGCCACTGTGGACTATCTTGAGAGCAATGTGTTTCACCAACGTCAGAGCTTCAGCTTTCTCCCCAAAATGCCCAGCGTTAGTTATGAGGTACAGTGGTAAGAGCACTGGGTTGGGATTCCCAGGTTTTATGCAAAGTAGCTGATTGACCCGTGACCGCTCAAGTAACTTCTCCACTCCGTTTTTTCCACTTATGAGAGGAGATCAAGATGGCAGAGTAGGACGACATGGAACTCCCCTCTCCTCCCATGAAACACATCAAAAATACATCTACATATGGGACTTCCCTGGTGGCGCAGTGGTTGAGAATCCACCTGCCAATGCAGGGGACACCAGTTCGAGCCCTGGTCCGGGAAGATCCCACATGCTGCATAGTAACTAAGCCCGTGCACCACAACTACTGAAGCCCACGCACCTAGAGCCCATGCTCCACAACAAGAGAAGCCACCTCAGTGAGAAACCCATGCACTGCAATGATGAGTAGCCCTCGCTCACCATAACTAGAGAAAGCCCATGCGCAGCAATGAAGACCCAATGCAGCCATAAATAAATAAATAAATAAATAAATAAATAAATAAATAAATAAATAAATAAATAAATAAAATACATCTACATATGGAACAATTCTTGCTGAAAACCAGCTGGAGATTGGCAGGAAGACTCCTGTACAACCAAGGCTGTAAGAAAGATCCACACAGAACCAGTTAGGAAGGGAAGAGAAGTGATCAGATGTGGACCTGTGCCCCTAGGAGAGGACTTAGAAATTACACAGGCAGAGACCCTCCCTGGGGAGTGAGTGATCTGAGCCACATATTGGGTGCCCCAGGCCTGGGGTCCGACCCAGAGAAGACAAGCTCCCTTAGCTAGACTCCACTTGTGAGGAGTGTGTGCACGACTGCTTGCTCCCAAAGCAGGTCAGAAAGGGAAGACTGAAAACTGCACCAGTGGCTGACCACCCTGGTGTGCAGCCCAACCTAAGCCAAGTGAACACTCCAGCTCCGCTTGCTTCGTGACACAGCTCCACACTGGGGTGATGGTTCAGCTTTAAGACACAGAGGTAGCTCAGACCCGAAGCAACATCTGAGCAGGGTGGGGATAGCCATTACTAATGCTTACACAGGCAGAGCATCAGAAGCAGCCCTGATCCTTGTCTGTGACTGGACCACCACAGCCTGTGCCCTAACCCACCCCGAGTACCCTGACCAGCCCCTCTTGCTCCAGCACTCCTTCGCTCTGGGATGAGGGTGCTGGTGCCAGGAGAGGGGAGAGACCACACTTAAAGGGAACAAAGTCAGCTCAGACCCAGCCCTCAGAGCTTCTGCTACATTAGCTTGGGACCTGACTCCAACCCGGATAGGGCAGTGATGGTCACAGAAGGGAAGCTCCAGCTCACACCTGGCTCTGATCCTAGCCCCTCCATCTCCAGCCCCACCTCCTACCTAGGTGACAGCTGCCAGCACACCCTTTAGAAAGACATGACTTGTGTTCACCTCACATCTGGTTCTCCCACCAAAGCCACTGGGCACATGCAAACTGTATAGGGATGCTCCCACACAAGGAAACCCCTTCGAGACCACAATAGGTAACCGTTTCACCCAATTTCCTAGAGACACAGAAGGTTAAGAAAAATTAGAAGAGAAATTTGATTCAATTGAAAAAGCAAGAAAAGAAACCTGAAAAAACAAATAATGAAACAGAAATAAACAATTTACCATATAAAGAATTCAAAGCATTAATAATAAGAATGCTAACTGAATTAGGGAAAAGAAGATATGAACACAGTGACAATTTTAGCTGGGAACTATAAAACACACAAAAAAGAACCAGTCAGAACTGAAGAATACCATAACTGACATGAAAAACACCCTAGAAGGAATTAAGAGCAGGCTATGTGATACAGGAAAATGCGTAAGAGGCCTGGAAAATAGAATAATGGAAATCACCCAATCAGAACAGCAAAAAGAGAAACAAATTTTTTAAAGTGAGAACAGTTTAAGGGATTTCTGGAACAACTTCAAGTGCATCAACATTCACATTCTAGGGGTCCCAGAAGGAGAAAAGAGAGAGAAGGAAGTTGAAACGTATTTGATGAAATTATGGCTGAAAAATTCCCAAACCTGAGGAAGAAAACAAGTATCCAGGTACAGAAAGTGCAGAAGGTCCCAAACAAGTTGAACCCAAACAGACCCACACCAAGACACATCATAATTAAAACGGCAAAAGTTAAAGATAAGGAGAGAATTCTAAAGGCAACAAAAGAAAAACAAAGAGTGATATACAGGGGAACCCTTATAAGGCTATCAGCTGATTTTTCTGCAGATACTTTGCAGGCCAGAAGCAAGTGGCATGATATATTCAAAGTGCTGAAAGGGAAAAACCTGCAAACTAAGATGCTCTACCCAGCAACATTATCATTTAGAATTGAAGGAGAGACAAAGAACTTCTCACACAACATTGTAAATTAACATTACTTCAATGTAAATAAATAAATAAATAAATAAATAACTCAGACAAGCAAAAGCTAAAAGAGTTCATCAATATTAAACCTACCCTAAAAGAAATGTTAAAGTGTCTTCTCTAAGTGGAAAAGAAAAGGCGATAACAGGAAGTAAGAATCTGTAGGAAAGGTAAAAAAGAAAAAGAATCTGTAGGAAAGGAAAAATCCCACTAGTAAAGGCAAATATATATAGTAAAGGCTGAGGAGCAACCACTTAAATGAACTAGTACAAAGATTAAAGGACAAAAAATTGTAAAAATCAACTACAACTACAATAATCAGTAAAGGGATAAACATGAAAATGTAAAATATGACAAAGTGTGGGGGAGGGGAGTAAAAAATGTGGATCTTTTAGAATCTTTTTGAACTTAAAGGACCTCCAGTTTAAAACAAATAGATATAGTTATAGGTCAATGTATATACATCCCGTGGTAACCACAAATCAAAAACCTACAACAGATACACAAAAGCAAGAGAGGAAGAAACACAAGAACACCACTAAAGAATATCATCAAACCTCAAGGGAAGAAATAAAACGAAGAAGAAAAGAACAGAGAAGAACTACAGAAACACTGGAAAACAAGTAATAAAATGGAATAAGGACATACCTATCAATAATTACTTTGTCAATGGACTAAGTGCTCCAATCAAAAGACATAGGGTGGCTGATTGGATAAAAAACAAGACCCATCTCTATGTTGCTTACAAGACACTCACTTCAGAGCTAAAGACACACACAGACTGAAAGTGAGGAGGAGGAAAAAGATATTTCATGCAAACGATAGCAACACTCATATCAGACAAAATACACTTTAAAACAAAGACTGTAACAGAAGACAAAGAAGAGCATCATATAATGATGAAGGGATCAATACAAGAAGAGGATATTATACTGATTAACATATATGCACCCAATAGAGGAAAACCTGAATATATAAAGCAAATATTTACAGACATAAGGGGAGAAATTGACAGTAATACAATAATACAAATGGACTGAATTGAACCAAATGGCATCTGAGGTCCTTTCCAGTTATAAAAATAAATGGTACTAGTGCCTTGTTTTGTGTCTAACTTTGCTATTTTATAAAATAAATTCATTTTTGCCAATTTACTTCTTATCTCTGCTTCCTCTAGCCTTTTCTTAGAAGAAACCAGTATTGATCTTCTTCATTTCTCTCTTAAGAAAGTGCTTTATCTCCTTAATTACTTAGGGGATGAGAAGGGTCCAGATTACAGACTTGGAAAAGCCTGGAGGCAACAAAAAAGCAAGTGAAGTAGGCTAGTTATAATGGCAATAATAATAATAACAATCAACACTGTAAATTTTTTTTACACAAGAAAAATACTCTCACTGAAGAGAAAGTAAAAAAAAAAGAAAAAAGAAGATTAAAAATCCCCTGTAATGCCCACACAGTCATTGAATAGCCGTATTTGTATAGATTTTAATGTTATTTTTACAAACTTCACATTTTAGTCTTCATGGAGTGAGTTTAATTTTCAATCCAGCATTGGGCACAGTGCCCAGGACAAGAACTTAATTAATGTTCAGTGAAAAAAATGATCTCACTTTTATTTTTTGTGTGACTTTTCCAGCTTTATTGAGATATAACTGGCATATAATATTGTATAAGTTTAAGGTATACAATGTGATGATTTGATACACGTAGCTATCATGAAATGCTTACCACAATAAGGTAAGTTAACACATCCTTCACCTCACACAACTACCATTTTGTTGTTGTTGTGTTGTTGTTGTTGTTATGGTGAGAACATTAAAGGTCTACTCTCATAGCAACTTTCAAGCATACAATAGAGTATTGTTAACTATGTTCGCCATGATGTACACTAGATCCCTGAAACTTATTCATCTTATAACTGAAAGTTTGTACCCTTTGACAAACATCTCCCCATCTCCCCCACCCTCAGGCCCTAGCAACCACCATTCTACTCTGTTTCTATGAGTTTGAAATTTTTATTTTTAATTTTTTTTAATTTTGAAATTTTTAGATTCCACAGAATAGTGAGGTCATACAGTATTTGTCCTTCTCTGTCTGACTTAGCATAATGTCTTCAAGTTTGCCCATGTTTACATATGGCAGGATTTCCTTCTTTTCATGCCTGAATAATATTTCATTGTGTATAAATACCATGTCTTCTTTATCCATTCATCCATTGATGGACACTTAAGTTGTTTCCATATCTTAACTATAGTGAATAAGGCTGCAACAAATATGTGAGTGAAGATATCTCTTTGAGATAGGACTTCATTTCCTTTGGACATATACAGTACCTAGAAGTGGAATTGCTGGATCATACGGTAGTTCTATTTTTAAAGGATGTTGATTTTTGTCAAATGCTTTTTCTGCATCTATTGAGATGATCATATGATTTTTGTCTTTTATCTATTATTGTGATGTTTCACATTTATTGATTTATGTGGAAACATCCTTGCAAGGCAGGGGTAAATCCTATTTGATCATAGTGTATGACCCTTTTAATGTGCTGTTGAATTCAGTTTGCTAAATTTTCTTGAGAATTTTTCCATCTATATTCATCAGGAATATTGGCCTGTAGTTTTCTTTTCTTGTAGTATCCTTAACTGGTTGTGATATTAGGGTAAAGCTGGCCTCATAAAATGAGTTTGAAAGTGTTCCCTCCTCTTCTGTTTTTTGGAAGGGTTTTAAGAAGAATTAGCATTAATTCTTCTTTAAATGTTTGGTAGAATTCACTAGCCATCTGGTCCTAGACTTTTCTTTTTTGGAAAGTTTTTGATTACTAATTCAATGTCCTTATTCATTATCAATCTGTTCAGATTTTCCATTTCTTCATAATTCAGACTGGTAGATTATACATTTCTAGGAATTTATCCATTTCTCTAGGTTGTCCAATTTGTTGGCTTATAATTTTTCACGGTAGTCTCTTATGATCCTTTGTATGTCTGTGATTTCAGTTGAAAAAGTCTCCTCTTTAATTATAATTTTATTTATTGAATCCTCTCTCTTTTTTTTCTTAATACATCTAGCTAAAGGATTGTCAATTTTTTTATCTTTTCAAAAAAATCAACTCTTCATTTTGTCACTCTCATCTATTGTTTTTCTAATTTCTATTTCACTTATTACTGCTGTGAATTTTGTTATCTCCTTCCTTCTGCTAACTTTAGGCTTAGTTTATTCTTTTCCTAGTTTTTTGAGGTATAAAGTCAGGTTGTTTATTTGAGATATTTCTTTTCTTTTAATGTAGGCATTTATCACTATATACTTTCCTCTTAGCTCTGCTTTTGCTTCATCCCATAAGTTTTGGTATATTGTGTTTCTTTTTTTGTTTGTTTCAAGATATTTTTTATTTTCCTTTCGATTTTATCTTTGACCCATTTGTTGTTCAGGAATGTGTTGCTTAATTTCCACACATTTGTGAATTTTCCTTTTTCCTCCTGTTATTGATTTCTAGTTTCATACCATTGTGGTCATAAAAGTTACTGTGTATGATATCAATCTTTTAAAATTTGCTAAGATGTGTTTTGTGACATAACATACGATCTATCCTGAGAATGTTCCATACATGTTTGAGAAGAATGTCTATTCTGCTGCTGTTGGATAGAATGCTCTGTATATCTCTGTTAGGTCCATTTACTCTAAAGCATAGTTCAAGTTCAATATTTCTTTATTGCTTTTCTGTATAGATGAGCTATCCATTGTTGAAAGTGGGGTATTGAAGACCCTTACTATTATTGCACTGCTGTCTATTATTCCCTTCATATATGTTAGTATTTCTTTAATATGTTTAGGTGCTCCAATGTTGGGTGCGTATATATTTACAATTGTTATATCCTCTTGATGAATTACCACCTTTATCATTAAATAATTAGCTTGTGTTTTGTTTCAGGTTTTTACTTAAAGTCTATTTTGTCTGGTCTCTAGGTGGAGTGAAAATGAAGTGGGTCCTTCATACAGTGCCCCACAAAGGGTGATGGGGACTCTTTCTAGATGGGGAGTTCCCTCTTGGTGCTGAACAATGCTGGCTTGAGGGATGGGATGAGGCAAGCTAAATGAAACTGTTCTTCCTTCCCATTTTGTGTAGTTATTCTCAGATTTTCTGTTCCTCTGTGTTGCTGAAGTTCCTTCAGTGGACTCCAGAGCTCTCTTAGAGCTGTTTTTGTTCATGGATAGCTGTCTAATTGTTGATCTTTGTTGGGGGACAGAGGATGGGTTTTCCTATTACCATCTTGGTGACATCACCTCAATGATTCCATTTTAGATGAGGAAATTGAGGCCCAGAGAGGATAAAGAATATAACAAATTTCACCTATTCATTCAATAATGTTTAGTAAGTACCAACCATGCGCCAGACCCTGTTCTAGGTGCTGGAGACACAGGAGGCAACATTTTAATGTGTCAAGACAGACGGTAACCAAGTAAGAAAATTATTTCAGTTAGAGGTAAATGCTGTGTCAGCAATAAAACAGAGTGATGTGGTAGAGTTGAGAAGGGAGTTCATCAAGGAAGCTCATCAAGGAAGACGTCTCCCAGGAAATGACTCTGAACTAAGCTTTAAATGATAAGAAGGAGCCAACCATGGAAAGGAAGAACAACCCAGCTAGAGAGAACTGTAAGTTTATCTAAGCATAAAGGCTCTGAGGCAGCAACCAGCTGGATGAATGCAAGTAAAATCTAGAAGGCCAGGGTGACTGGAGCATCATGAGAAAGGGGGGAATCAGTGGTGTTTTAACAACTGACTCTCTGAGAAAAAAACAAAAAAATCTTGATTTGTAGCATTTCCCAATTCCCAAAGTGTAAATATTTCCACCAAGGCCAACTTAAAGCTATCAACATGGTGTCACTAAATGCAAAGTTGGAAAGCCCTGCACACAACCATCTCATGAGTAGGTATAAGTGGCTTCAGGACACCACTGAAAGTGGTATGAGATGAAATTGAGAAACAGATAAGGGCCACCATCACTCAGGTTTTGTAAGCCATATTGAGGAATTTGGACCTATGACAAGATTATCGGGAGACTTCCCTGGTGGTCCAGTGATGGGACTTCACCTTCCAATGCCGGGGTTGCAGGTTCAATCCCTGGTCGGGCAGCTAGGATCCCACATGCCTCACAGCCAAAAAACCAAAGAAAAAAACCCAAAAAAAACATAGAGCAGAAGCAACATTGTAGCAAATTCAATAAAGATTTTAAAAATGATCCACATCAAAAAATCTTTTTAAAGAAAACAGATTATAGGGAAACCACTGGAAGATTTTAAGCAAAAGTAACATTACTAGATTTATATATTTTTTAAACATGATTATAACCACTGTGTGGAAAATGGACTGTCCAGGAGCAGAAGTGGAAGCTGAGAGACCAATTAGGAGGCTATTGCACCATCTAAGGAATGTGGTGGCTTGGACTATCATACATCGAAGCTTCTCTAGTGGAGAATGAAGAAAGAATAAAAATATTTTGGATACTAATTCAGAGGTAGAAGTAATGGTCATCCTAGTGGACTGGATGTGGGAATGAGAAAAACTAATGAGTAAAAGATAACTTCTTAATAAACAAACTTACGGTTACCGGGGGAAAGGGGGAGGGGGGATAAATCAGGAGGTTGGGATTGACATATACACACTACCATATATCATAGATAACTAGGGACTTCCCTGGTGGTCCAGTGGTTAAGAATCCATCTTGCAATGCAGGGAACGCCAGTTCGGTCCCTGGTCGGGGAACTAAGATCCCACGTGCCGCAGGGCAACTAATACGTGTACTGCAACTAGAGAGTCCACATGCCTCAACTACAGAGCCCAAGTGCTCTGGAGCCTAGGTGCCACAACTAGAGAGAAGCCTGCGCACCGCAAGGCAGAGCCTGCCCCGCAACAAAAGATCCCGCGTGCCGCAACTAAGACCCAATGCAGCCAAAAATTAAATAATTAATTAATTAATTATTTTTTTAAAATAGATAACTAATAAGGACCTACTTATAACACAGGGAACTCTACTCAATACTCTGTAATGACCTATATGGGAAAAGAATCTAAAAAAGAGTGGATATATGTGTATATATAACTGAATCACTTTGCTGTACAGCAGAAACTAACACAACATTGTAATCAACTATACTCCAATAAAAATTAATTTTAAAAAAACAAAAACAAACACAACATTGTAATCAACTATACTCCAATAAAAATTAATTTAAAAAAAACAAAAACAAACAAAACAAAGATAACTTCTTAGATTTTTCACGAGTAACTAGGTAAACCTTGGTGTCATTTACTGAGGAAGACCAGGAGACGAACAGGCTTAAAGTACGTGGTGAGTCAAGGGTTCTTGCTAGGACATGTTTAGCTTGAGACACCAATTAGATATTCAAGTGAAGGTGGCAAACAGTCAGATAGATATACAAGTCTGAAGCTCAGAGAAAATAAGCACAGGCTGGAGATATAAACTTAGGAATGAACAGCAAACAGAGGGTAAATGAAACATGGGACTAAATTAGACCTCCTGAGAAGAAGGCAGACCCAGAGCTGCGCCTGGGACATGCCAACATTAAGAGGTAGGAGAGGAAGAGCCAGCAAAGGTGATTGAAAAGGGCAGCCAGGGACAGAGGAAAAGAAAGAGGGAAACGAGGAAAATTAGGTGTCTTAGAAACCAAAGCAAAGGGGACTTCCCTGGTGCTCCAATGGTTAAGAATCCGCCTTCCAATGCAGGGGATGTGGGTTCCATCCCTGGTCGGGGAACTGAGATCCCACATGCTCCAGGGCAATGAAGCCCGCATGCCGCAACTACTGAGCACTCAAGCCACAACTAGAGCGTCCTCATGCCACAACTACAGAGCCCACGTACTCTGGAGCCCACGTGCCAAAACGAAGAGCCCACACACCACAACAAAAGATCCCACATGACAAAAGATCCTGCATGCCGCAACAAAGATCCTGCATGTGGCAAATAAGACCTGACGCAGCCAAAATAAATAAATAAATATTGTCTAAAAAGAAAGAAAGAAAGAAACGAAAGCAAGGAAGCATTTCAAAAACAAGGTAGTGGCTACCTCTGTCCAGTGCTGCTGAGAGATAGGGACAGATGAGGACAGACAAGTGGCTACTAGATGACGGTCAAAGGTTGCCTTTGGCATGAGACTCTCAGTGGACTGGTGAACACAGCAACCGCACTGGAAGAGAATGAAGAAAGGCTAGAAGTACAACCCCCTGGGAAGGAACACAAAGAAGTGGGGTGGTGGCTGGAGAAAGACATGGGGTCAAGGGAGGACTTCTTCATGAGGGCAGACACTTGGGCAAAGACCTGGGAGAGAGGGAAGAGGGGATGATGTAGGTGAGAAAAGAGTCCTGAGCAGGCTGTGGAGGGGTGGGGTGAAGGTGGGGAGTAAAAGCCAGAGCTCAAGATAACTGTTGTCCCCAGGGACACCTCTTCCACTGTAATAGAAGCAAAGGCAGGTGGATTCAGTATTTCAGGGGGAAGATAAGAGATTTCCTGCCCTATTATCTTTGTGGTTTCAATAAAGTACAAAATGATAATTATCAGCTGGGCATGGCGTTGGGTGAAGGTGTAACTGCTCCCTCTATTCTGCCTTCTCCCCCTTACCCTACTAAATGCACTCACACTCAATGACCTGAACTTTTCCCTCATCTTTTTCTCCTGGTCCTTCCGATCCTGCTCTGACTCACCACGCTATCTCTCCTGAGTAAGAAGTCTACATTTTTAAAACAAAGCATCTGGAAATAACACATTAGTTCCCCCCACCCCACCCCACAATGCTTCTCTATCACAGATACATCTCAGCCTGGTAGGGTAATTTTGTTCCCCCAGAGATGGTAGGAAGACCTTAACCTTGGACCTGATACCACAGCTATTCACATGGACAAATGATGAATGACATGAGATTCTGACATGTAACTCTCCAGGCTCCAGTACAGCTGCATTACTCACATTTAACCACTGACCCTCCATCCATAGAAAGCAAGCTTTGGATTATCTGCCCCAAAGAGGGGATGGACACCCCAGAACCATTTACAGTCCTCGCCAACGCCTCGGAAGTGGCAGGTTGGGATTCAAATACTGTCTGTAGAATGTCTACAAACTTGACATTTTGCTCTATTTATTGTTATAAGTGGGTGGAACTCAAGCCTAGATCCCCACGCATTTCCCTTTCCCAATAATGACATCAGGGCCGTCTGCCTCTGCCATCCCAGAGAAAGGTAAAACAGGCCTCCAAGCCAGCCAGGGGTGGAGGCTCATACCTGAAAAATGAATTCTTTCGCCCACTGCTATTATTTTTTTTCCACCAATAGAAATACTTCCAGGCTGAGTTGGCAAATGGGAGCCTGAGAAACATGTGGGGAAATTCTGGTCCCTACTGCAGCTACTGAGTAATCGCTCTGAATTCATTTTGTCTCTCCCAGAACTCTGCCTGCACTTCCTTGGGAATTCCCCCAGAACAGGGAGTTTGCAATAAACTTGATGTCATGCTATTTATTTCTAAGGCAGGAAATGGAATATTTGTGGAACTTCCTTTGCAAGAGGAAATGATGACCTTTAAACTTTCATCGAAAGAAAAGGAAGTATATGCTGTAATAAGATTCCCTCGGTCAATACTATCCAGCAGGGCTAAGAATCTCTTGCCTTTGGAGTGACCTCAGCAGAGCCCCTGAGAGACAGCTGGGCAGTGGCTCCACAGTTCCCAGGACCTAAACCCCAGAGACCCTTCCTCCTCCCACGCACCCTCTACTCACATGAGGCCTTGAATTTCATTTTCTAAGATTCGGAATGAAAAAGACTCATCTATAAGAACTCCATAGTCTCTACCTGAGCTTCTTTCCCAAGCCTGTCCCTCCACACCCCCTTGCCCATCAGTCAGTTGGTGTCCCTGAATGAGGAAGGAACTTTCTACCTGGTCACCAAAAAGTCCTCCTCGGCCTTCAGGCTGCTCCTCATCAGCTGAGTTCCCGCCAGGCCGGGCCTCTTAAAACCTCTCCCTGAGACTTCCCTCACAGTCCAGTGGTTAAGGCTCTGCACTTCCACTGCAGGGGGCACAGGTTCGATCCCTTGTCAGGGAACTAAGACCTTGCATGCCTCACGGTATGGCTGAAAAAAAAAAAAAAAAAAACTCTTCCAGGCTTCAGGCCCTGGAATCCCTATACTCAGAGGTTTATCTTAACTCCCCTCCCCTTCTCCCTCTCCTTTTCCTGGCAGGAAGATCCATCCCTAACTGACTCCTGAGGTGCCTCCTTGACCTTCACACCGTCCTGAATTGAACTGCAGCATCTCTTCTATCCTCGCAAGACGTCGCCCTCACCCATGGGCTGGCACATTCTCCTCCTGAGAAGTTTCCACAAAGCAGCTGCTGAAGTAAAAGGAGAAAAGGAGGGATAAATGGAGATGGGGGGAGGGAAGGAGGAGAAATGACTTTTTACTGAGTACCAAATGTAACCAATATATCAGGCAGTCTGAACTTCATGAATGACAAACAAGAAATGACTTTGTTCTCAGTTTATTTTTGCACATGGTGTTAGAGAATGTTCTAATTTCATTCTTTTACATGTAGCTGTCCAGTTTTTCCAACTCCACTTACTGAAGAGACTTCTCTTTTCTCCATTGTATATTCTTGCCTCCTTTGTCATAGATTAATTGACCATAAGTGCATGGGTTTATTTCTGGGCTTTCTATCCTGTTCCATTGATCTATATGTCTGTTTTTGTGCCAATACCATAATGTTTTGACTACTGTAGCTTTGTAGTATAGTCTGAAGTCAGGGAGCCTGATTCCTCCAGCTCCATTTTTCTTTCTCAAGTTTGCTTTGGCTATTCGGGGTCTTTTGTGTTTCCAGACAAATTGTGAAATTATTTGTTCTAGTTCTGTGAAAAATGCCGTTGGTAATTTGATAGGGATTGTAATGAATCTGTAGATTGCCTTGGGTTGTAGGGTCATTTTAACAACACTGATTCTTCTAATCCAAGAATGCAGTATAGCTTTCCATCTGTTTTCCTCCAGCAACTACTTCACACATGCTCTATCAGATCCTTCTGATCCCTCCAGCCAGTGCAGAACTTTCTGTTGAATAACCTTCATATCTGAACAGTCTCAGGTTCCAGATAAAGAGGGCAGATATGAACTCTTTCACTAATTCTGTTCCTTTTCCCAAACCCCACTAAAATAACATTAAAGGGATCTTTAAAGGCACAAACCCACAAGGATGGAGAGAACAGGAAAGGAACCAGCAACAGTGGAAGGAGATGAAGATCAGGCAGCTCCCTGGCATGCACTTTGCTGAGTGCACATTCACAACAGAGATGCAAGAGGTCCTAGCCTCACATAGGAGTTTTTCAAGGAAAAAAATTTATTTGAAAGCTGGAAAGCAGTAGTTGGACAAGTGGAAGTTGATCTTAAGTGTGCAGTGGAAAAACTGAGAACCAGCCAACATCGAGTATCTCTGAGAGAGGGATTAGAGGGTAAAATATGGAAGACTGCTTGAAAGCTGATAAAGAGACCAAAGAAAAAGTACATCTTGTGCCATTCCATTTTCATAAAACTCTAGAAAATGTAAACTAATCTACAGTGACAGAAAACAGATCAGTGATTGCTGGGAATGAAGGAGGGGAAGAGAAGGAATTACACAGAGGCCTGAGGGAACTTATGAGGTGAGGAATACATTCGCTATCTTGATTGTGGTGATGGTTTCACAGAGGTATGTCAAAACATATAAAGTGAACAATTTAAACGTGCAATTTATTATATGTCGGTTTTACCTTAGTAAAGTTGTTTGTTGGAAGTACTGACAGGGCTGTGAGGAAATTCTCATTTGTTGCTGACTGATTCAGTGTTTTTGAAGAATAGCATGATAGTAATTTAACATCTGGATAATAATTAAAATGACATTAACAGGGAAAAAAATAAATAATTATATCCACAGATGACTTTTCCCATGTTAAAAGAAGACAACAAGAAGACAAGAAGACTCTGTAAAGGGTGTAAAATAAAGGGTCTTTGAACTAGGGAACACCAGGTATATTTGAAGTGGGAGAAGTATTACAAACAGAGTAATTAATGACAGCATGCATCATGATGCTGAGACTCCCAGCCCTTCCCCCACACATACCACTTGCAGAAGGCTGATGGCCAGGCCTTTACCCTTTAGGCAGGAGACTAAAAGGGGCTTCTCTGGGGAATCAAGCCAATACTGATACTAGGGCTTGTTCAACCCAACGGCCCTGCCACAGCATCAAAGGACGACACTCACGGTCAACAAGCCTTACCCATATTCTCAGAGCTTCCAATCAGCTTTTGAGCACCCACTTTTGCACATAAGCAGAAAATCTAGGATTACTAAACATCTGCAGGAACTTTCTAGCAAGGTGGGTATAAAAACAAACCAACTGAAAAAAAGCAGAGGGAAAAGAAGAGACTATGCAAAGAGAATGAAACTTTAAAAACAACAACAACAAAAACTATTATGAATGTCCTCAAAATAATAAGATAGTAGGATCATGAAACAGGAGGAATATACCATGGGGGAACGAGAGAAGGGCTGGGGGAGAATATTCAAAGAAAAAGAAAATATGGTAAGAGAAATGAAAATAATTAAAAAGTTGGGAGATTAAGTTAAGCAAATCTCCCAGAAAGTAAAGCAAAAGAATAAAGACTTAGAAATAGGACAGAATCAATAAGAGTATTAGAGGACAGATCCAGGAGACTCAGAAGCTAAAAGTAGAGGTTCCAGAGAAAAAGACAAGAGGAAAAATCAGAGAGGAAAGGCACTTACTCAAATAATTAATAAAGTTTTCAGAACTTAAAGGACAGGAGTTTCCACATGGACATGGCCCATTGAGTGTCTAGCATAATGAATGAAAAAAGGTCCACAGCATAAAATTTCAAGACACTGGGGATGAAGACATAATCCTACAATATTCCAGACAGAAAACAACAGCCACATGGAAATAACGGGCATTTGAATGGTATCAGACTTCAAGCAGCAATATTGGAAGCTACAAGAAAAGGGAGCAATGCCTTCAAAATCACAAGGGAGAATTAATTCCATCCAACCCAGAATTCTATATCCAGCCAAACTATCAACCAAATGTCAAGGTAGAATAAAGACTTTCTCAGACATGTAGGTTCCTAAAAATATTTTTACTTCTTTGGCATCTTTTCCCAAGAAGCCACTAAAGGGAGTAAACCAAGAAGAATACATGGGAAGCAAGGAAAGGGTGGCTCCAGTGCAGGAGTAAGGTGCAGGGAATCCTGATGGTGAAGGAGATCTCAGGATGAAGCTGTATGCAGCAGTAAAGAGAGCCACCAGTCCAAGGTAGAGCAGGTCAGAAAACCTAGGAAATATTCTTTTTCTAAGATAAAAGAAACTGCCTAATACCTCTGAATGTCTTAAAATTTAAACAATTACTGGAAATTTAGAGTTGGATTAATGATCATCAGAGGTGGATTTACTGTGAAGCTAATCAAACTTAAATCTCAAGACCCTTCATTTACAAGGCCCCTTGCAAAGCCTGTGCTTAGTTTGTATTTGTAATTGTTTTTTTAATAAATTTATTTATTTATTTATTTTTGGCTGCGTTTGGTCTTCATTGCTGTGTGCAGGGCTTTCTCTAGTTGCGGCGAGTGGAGGCTACTCTTTGTTGCGGTGCACAGGCTTCCCATTGAGGTGGCTTCTCTTGTCACGGAGCACAGGCTCTAGGCACACGGGCTTCAGTAGTCGTGGCACATGGGCTCAGTAGTTGTGGCACACGGGCTTAGTTGTTCCACGGCATGTGGGATCTTCCCGGACCAGGGCTCAAACCCGTGTCCCCTGCATTGGCAGGCGGATTCTTAACCACTGCACCACCAGGGAAGCCCTGTATTTGTAATTTTTATTTGTTTTCTTAAAGAGGGCTGCCAATAGAAACTACATCCAGCCCCAGTGATAAGTACATAAAAACTAAGCAAATGAAAAAAAGACAGTTATTAACTCAAGGGAAAATAACATGTTGAACTGGAAAGGAAGAGTTTACTAATTGGCTTAGTTCTGAATAGCACTGACATATTCATAATAATATAAACTCATTATTAATCTAAGAAAATTAAGATATAACTGTATTAGGAGGACTGGGAAGTAGGTAAGGTGGATGGTTGGGGCAGGACAGAGAACCGAAATTCTCATTTTCCGAAGTGGGAAGATCATCGTTAATGCCTAAAACTTAAAGTTCAGGAAAAAGTAAAGCAAGTATCTCATTAAAAATAAAAATTAAGTACCAAATGGTAGAGATGGGAGAAGAAGAACCTGCTATATTTAATATATTTTATATTTATACTGATTAATATACCTTAATATTGGGCTTCCCTGGTGGCGCAGTGGTTAAGAATCTGCCTGCCAATGCAGGGGACACGGGTTCGAGCCCTGATCTGGGAAGATCCCACATGCCGCGGAGCAACTAAGCCCGTGAGCCACAACTACTGAGCCTGCGCGTCTGGAGCCTGTGCTCCGCAACGGGAGAGGCCGCGACAGTGAGAGGCCCGCGCACCGCGATGAAGAGTGGCCCCCGCTTGCCGCAACTGGAGAAAGCCCTCACACAGAAACGAAGACCCAACACAGCCAAAAATAAATAAATAAATTTTTAAAAAATAAAAAATATATATATATACATTAATATCTATTAATAATAATATATTAATATTTAACAAATCTTCTAGAACTATTTGACTCTTTACATGCAGAACTTTGCTTTTAAAAACACACACACAAAACAATAAAGCTGTACTTTTTTTTTTTTACTGGCTTACGTCAAAGATTCTCTATTTTTTTCTTTTTTTTTTTTGTGGCCATGCCACATAGCATGTACTATTTTTTAAAACTAGATTTAAAAAGGAGAAGAAAAGTCTAAACAGTCTCATTTCAGTAATTAAAACTCCCATCCATAACACAACATTGTAAATCAACTATACTTCAATTAAAAAAAAATTATTTTTTAGATTCCCTTCCAGGTTAGTCCACCAATCTAAGTCAGAACTTCAAACTTGCATTCAAAATCAAAACGTCAGTCCCACATGTGACCAGCACACCAATTCCTTACTCTGAAAGGGGCAAAGAGAAAATAATTAAACGTTAGCCTGCCTCTGTGTGTGTGTGTGTGTGTGTGTGTGTGTGTGTGTGTGTGAAGCAAATGTGACAAAACATTGAGAACTATTGCTTTAGGAAGATGAGTGTGCAGATGTTCATTGTGCTATTCTTTAAACTTGTCTGGATGTTTGAAATTTTCCATGGTGAGAACTGAGGGGGAGGAAGGAAGATTACCAATCCCACAACTAATTCAAAGTTTCTCGGGATCCCTGCTCAGCCTGGCCTGTGGCTCTGGGAAGGGGGGCGTGTATCGTCCTTCACTCTTTCCTCCTTCCCCTCCCCCCAATGTCCTACCTTCCTCCCTGATTTGGAGCCTAGGAAAAAGTAGTGGCAGTAGGGGAAGTCTTCCGTGTCTGGGGTTTGCCAGCCAGACCGAGTCTTCCCTGAGTGGTGGGTGTGCCCCGCGGAGGCCTAGGTCAAGCCAGTAGTTGGATACAACTGGTCCAGGCAGGTCAGATGAGGGGGTTTGGCAAGCAGCAGGAAGTCACTTACTGGCATGAGCTGATTTGAATGAGGGGGCAATCTAATCAGAGGAATCTGCCCGTGAGGAAACTGTGGCATCCTTCTTTAGTAGATGCCTCGGCTCAGGCACAGGAAGTCACGGGGAAGGGGCTTGGGGGCGGTATTTCATCAGAGACTCCATGAGACGTGGGTATAAAAGTACCCAGGACACAGAGGCAGTGGGTAGGGACGTGATCTCCCCTCTTCTGCACTGATGCAGAATAGCCTTGGTGCCTGTACACACACGGGTCCTCAGAGGACAGCCGCTCCTGGAGAGACAGGCCTCTGGCGTAGACATCACTTCTCTGCTGGTCCCTGGCAGCAGGGCCGGTGCAATGCCCTCAGGAAGCATCGCAAGCTGCTCCCAACAACAGCAGGGGCAGTGCCACGTGGAGACTGTAGCTGCCCGGCTGATTTACACGTGAGATAGTGAGAAAGCTATCTCTGAATCTAAGATAAGCTGGGTGAGACTCACAGGGCGAGACTCTGAGTTCTTGGCCAGAAGAAAACGGGAGCCAGGGAAACTGCTATTATGTTTTTGCAGTTTCTTTTTTTTAATTTTTATTGGAGTATAGTTGATTTACATGTTGTGTTAGTTTCAGGTGTCTAGCAAAGTGAATCAGTTATACATATACATATGTCCACTTCTTTTTTTAGATTCTTTTCCCATATAGGCCATTACAGAGTATTGAGTGGAGTTCCCTGTGCTATACGGTAGGTCCTTATTTGTTTTTGCAGTTTCTTTACACCCATACAATTGTGAGGCCCAAAGTGTCTTTGTTTTGTTTTTCTATGTCTAGTCTTTTAACAGCTTTATTGAGATGCAACTTACAGTTAAAAAAATGCATACACTGGGCTTCCCTGGTGGCGCAGTGGTTGAGAATCCACCTGCCAATGCAGGGGATACGGGTTCAAGCCCTGGTCTGGGAAGATCCCACGTGCCGCGGAGCAACTAAGCCCGTGAGCCACAACTACTGAGCCTGCGCGTCTGGAGCCTGTGCCTCGCATCAAGAGAGGCAGCGACAGTGAGAGGCCCACGCACAGCGATGAAGAGTGGCCCCTGCTCGCCGCAACTGGAGAGGGCCCTTGCACAGAAACGAAGACCCAACACACCCAAAAATAAATTAATTAATTAATTTTTTAAAAAAAGACCACCTTCTTTTAAAAAAAAAATGCACACACTGAAAGCATACAGTTTGATAGTTTTGACAAAGGCATACACCAGTGAAACTATCCCCACAATCAAGATAATGAACATTTCCATTACCCCCAAAAGTTTCCTCATGCCCCTGTGTAACCCTCTCTCCCCCGACCAGCACCCCCGCAACACCAGACAACTGATGCTTGCTGTCCCATTAGTCAGTTTGCATTTTCTAGAATTTTCTATAAATGAAATCATATAATATGTTCTCTTTCACGTCTGGCTTCTTTCAGAATAATTATTCTGAGATTCAGCCATATTGATGTGTGTATCATTAGTTTATTCCCTTTTGTGACTGAGCAGTTTTCCACTGTGTGGATGTACCGCAGTTTGTTTATCCAATCACTTGTTCATGATGTTGAGTTGTTTCCATTTTTAATAATGACAAATAAAGCTGCTATAAATATTCCTGTATGTGTATTTGTATAAACATACGTTTTCATTTCCCTTGGGTAAATAAAAACCGAAGAGTGGAAGGTCTGAGTCATATGGTAGATATATGTGTAAAGTTTTAAGAAAGTGTCAACTTGTTTCCCAAAGTGGTTGTACCATTTTTCATTCTCACCGGCAGAATATGAAGGTTCTATTCTTCGACATCCTCATCAACACTTGATATGGTCAGCCTTTTTCATTTCAGACATTCTTGTAGGTGTGCAATGAGACCTAAAGAGTCTGGAGTTATACTGGTATCTTCTTTGGCACCAAGAACAATGCCAGGCCTAGAGGAAATACTTGTTGCTTGATTGATCAGTTTTTTTCAGTAAATGGAATCAGTTACAAACTGGTAGTCCCACAGGTTAAACTGTGCCTAATCAAAGGCACAGACACAGAGACAGTGAGGTACAGAAGACAGAGCAAGGGATTGGTAAGGAGATGACTTGGGCTCTAGTCCTGGCCCATCATCTAGTAAAGTATTAGTTAAGTAGCCATTAGTTAAGTAGTAGTATTAGTTAAGTAAAGTATTAGTTAAGTAGTCACTCAACTTCCCAGGGGTTCAATTTTCTTATCTGTAAAATGGGAAACATTAGGATAACTGATTTGCAAAAGTTTATGGGTGGTCAAAATTATGTATATCAATACAGAGTGAAGTAAGTCAGAAAGAGAAAAACAAATATCGTATATTAACGCATGTATGTGGAACCTAGAAAAATGGTACAGATGAGCCAGTTTGCAGGGCAGAGGTTGAGACACAGATGTAGAGAACGGACATATGGACACCAAGGGGGGAAAACTGCGGTGGGGTGGGGATGGTGTTGTGCTGAATTGGGCAATTGGGATTGACATGTATACACTGATGTGTATAAAATTGATGCCTAATAAGAACCTGCAGTATAAAAAAACAAACAAACAAAACAACTAATACTAAACTTTCATTGGGTTATTTGTATGGAAATATGTTAATATAAATGTTTCAGACATTACATGAAATTTCTAAAAATCTTATATGTTCTGGTATAATGTTATAAGTCATAATCCTAGTTATTACCTTAAAATGTATATCTCAGAAATAACTAATTTTCTTGTCAACTGCATTATTATGAACTTTCATCAAATTTTTAACTGTGGTCACTTTTAAGTCTTTTGTCATTTACAGACAGTTCTGTGTGTACTCTGATGCTTTTGCAAATATGTTCCTATAAAAGGGTTTCATCTTTAAGAAATTCATGGAAAAGACTCTGACAAGTACAGGCTTCTGGTAACTGACTGTACTGCTGAACTGAATGAATAAGCATTTTCAGAACTCTAATGAAAAACTGATGAACTCATAAAAGTGCTAACAAAAGATCAAGATGGAAAAAAAAATTTAATTACATGGGACTGAGTGAACTGATGAGGATGAGTATAATTTTTGTGACTTTCTGTCTGAATTAAAAAAAAAAAAAATCCAACAAGGACTCAGAGGCAAAGAATATACAAATCAATTTTCACTGCAAAGTAAAGGAGCTGTTACAGTGGAGGATTACTGGACTGAATGTCAATATTATGACATAGTATGAGTGTGTTTCATGTTTGGTAATTGCAATCATTGTTGCTTTTGTTGTGGTCATCCATGTACAATGCTTGGTGTCAGTCTATTTATCTCTTGTAAAAATAAAATACAGTGTGTGTGTGTGAAAAAAAAATAATAATAATGTATATCAGTGAAGAAGTCTTTTCTATATAATAGAAATTTCATTTTTATGAGGGATGCAAATTTCCAGATATTTTAAGGACTACACCAGATGCAAAAGAAGAGAACTTGAATATTTTTGAGTCTTTATTTTTTACCCGGAAATTCACCTTTTGTTTGATTTCCACAACTACCTTATAAGGAGAGCTACTCCATTTCAGATGCTAGAAAACACCAATCTGTCAGACTCCAAAGCCCAGGTTCTTCTAACTGCAATGAAAAATGAAGCAACTAGTTCCCTACAGATGCATTAATCACTCAGGACCCCTGTGTATGTGCACTCTGTCCCCCAAAATGAATAGAGTTGCAGTTTCAGAATAATCCCCTCAATCATCCTCAACCCAATCCTTAACACAAATGGTTTAATCAGGCCTAGAAACAAAGTTGCTGAGGATTTGAAAGAAGAAGAATGTGTTACAAATGAATTTATATACAAAACAGAAATAGAACCACTGACATAGAAAACAAACTTATGGTTAGCAAAGGCGAAAGGGGGAAGAAGGGCTAAATCAGGAGTTTGGTATTAACATATACACACTACTATATATAAAACAGGTAAACAACAAGGACCTACTGTATAGCAGAGGGAATTATACTCAATATTTTATAATAACCTATAAGGGAAAAGGCTCTGAAAAAGAATATATATATACATACATATATATATATATGTGTATATATAACTGAACCACATTGCTGTACACCTGAAACTAACACAACATTGTAAATCAACTATACTTCAATAAAAATAAAAAATTTAAATTTAAAAAAATTTTAATTAAAAAAGAAAAGAAAAGAAGAAGAATGTGCTTCACCTCTTCTCCACTGGAGAGAGCAGAGCATGAGAAGCAGAAAGGCCAGCACACACTGTCCTTCACACCTGGAGGATTCAGGGGTCAACCATATTTCAGGAGGGCCGTGGACAAGCTGAGTCTTCACTGAGGAGAGCAACCAGCTCAATGAGGGGTCTGAGAGTACAAGCTATGTGAAGAGCAGTTAGAGAAGATTCAGGGGGCACATGATCGATGTCATCACCTTCCTCAAGATCTCTGCTTCTGTCATAACTTCCGTGCATCTTTGTGGATATACGTTGGATCAACAGATGGGACTCACAGAGGTGCTTACAGTCTTTGGTTCAGCAAAAGGGAGAACGTTCTAATAACAGAGCTGTCCAGCTGCGGAGTGGGCTGCTTCACAAAGCTACAGGTACCCCCTCTCTTGAATCACTCTCATCTCTGCAGGAAATGCAGCTGAAGGTACTTACTGTCACCCTGAGGAAGAGTCGGACTAGGAAAACAGTTCCAAAGTTCTAAGAAGTAGAAGGTATGGTCACATACTAGGAGTTTTCTAAGGTCTTTGTTCAATGAAACTGAAGAGTTGAGACAGGAAATGCCAAATTAGACATTAATAGAGATTGCATTAAGACAACACAAGTAGGGACTTCCCTGGTGGCTCAGTGGTTAAGAATCTGCCTGCATGGGCTTCCCTGGTGGTGCAGTGGTTAAGAATCCACCTGCCAATACAGGGGACACGGGTTCGTGCCCTGGTCCAGGAAGATCCCACATGCCATGGAGCCACTACTAAGCCCATGCGCCACAACTACTGAGCCTGCGCTCTAGAGCCCATGAGCCAAAACTATTGAGCCCACATACCTAGAGCCCGTGCTCAGCAACAAGAGAAGCTGTCGCAATGAGAAGCCCGCGCACCGCAGTGAAGAGTAGTCCCCGCTCGCCACAACTAGACAAAGCCCGTGCACAGCAACAAAGACCCAACACAGCCAAAAATAAAGTAAATAAAATTTAAAAAAAAAAAAAGAAAAGAATCTGCCTGCAAATGCAGGGGACACAGGTTCGATGCCTGGTCCGGGAAGATCCCACATGCCATGGAGCAACTAAGCCCGTGTGCCACAACTACTGAGCTTGCACTCTAGAGCCCGCGAGCCACAACTACTGAAGCCCGCGCGCCTAGAGCCTGTGCTCCACAACAAGAGAAGCCACTGCAATAAGAAGCCCGCACACCACAACGAAGAGTAGCCCCCACTCTCTGCAACTAGAGAAAGACCACACGCAGCAACGAAGACCCAATGCAGCCAAAATAAATAAATAAATAAATTTATATATTAAAAAAAAAAGACAACACAAGTAGGTGGCAATGAAGTAACGAGTTCTAGGGCCTGGCTCAATTACAGTGGTGAAGGCTGAGTAGGAAGACTTCCCAGAATATTAAGTAATGCTGAGCATGGGGCCAGCTCAGCTGGAGAGCAACAGACTGGAAGAACTTTTATACAGGGGTCTACTACCTAAAAATCCACCAAGGTGTTCAACAAAAAGAGGCGTACCTACCCCTTTTCAAGAAAAGAAAAGTCCCAAGAACTGAAGGGCAGAGGAAGATCTCTTTGTAAAATTTTCATAAGCCAGTTGGGAAGACTTCCTTTTAATGTTTTAAATCTTTTAAACATTTTTTTAAATGTTTTTCTTATTATAACAAAAGTAATATAGGTTTGTTGCAGAAATTTTTCAAATAAATAAAAGCACAAAGAAGAAAATTTAAAACATCTGTGATTCAAAATGCAAAATATTTCTGTTGTTGACATACTGGTATATATCCAGCCAGTCTTTTTGTTTTTATAAAGCAGAATCATAAATATTGCTCAGTAACTGAAATGCAGGCCAAAAGGAAAAAAACATATTTGCTTCATCCGTTCCAATGAATTTACATTACTATTTTATGAAGAGGTTTTAAAAGCTAACAATAAAAAATCGAAAAGGGTAAAAATCATTAACAGAAAATTAATGAAATTTTTAAAGTGAAAATAATATTGGTGAAAGTGTGGGAAAATGGACACTTTCATACAATGCTAGTGGCAGTGTATATGGACACAACCTTTCTGGAGGGCAATTTGGCGATAGAGTCCATAAACTTCTGGACCCTGAATTCCACTTTCAGAAATTTAGCCAGAGGAAAATTTATCCTACGGAAATGTATTCCCAAGATTATATAAATATTTGCCTTTAATTTCTTCTCATAATTTTATGATTTCTTTTTTTTTTTTAATGTTTAAGCCTTTCATTTATTTGGAATTGAATTTGGCATGAGGAAAAAAATGCAACCTTTTCATTTTTTATTTTCCAATGGATTGTTAGTTCCCAATGCACCATTTATTAATTAATCTATGCTTTCCACCTCTGCTTGTAAATACTGGAAGTTTGGCTTTGACATGTAATCCACTGCCGTTCAGGCTACGCTTCAGGAAATTTTAGACTGAAAGTCAGAACATCCTGTCTCCTCCCTCAAACCTATGAGACAAATAATATGTCACTTCCTCTCTTTTTACTTCGGTTCTATGAATTCCTTCTTTCCAAATTCTGCAAGGAAAGGCCACTGGTTCCACTGTATAGAAATTCCCGGGGCTGCAGACAAAGCAGAACTAACTGAAATGGGGAAATCTGGGAAACGCTATTGGTTCAACCTACCCTAAGTGGTTACTCAAACTGTCTAAAGCCTAAATCATCATCTTTCTCCCCAAACCATTTCCTCCTCCAGACTTCTCCATTTCTATTGTCCAGACTCAAGATCTTGATGTTACCCTAGAGTCCTCTGTCTTCTCTCTCACACACCCAGGACCCAGCACGTCAGTTCCTCCTTCCCCACTCGGGCCTCTCAGATCCGCCCCTTCATCTGGTCCCATCACGGCTTCTCTCAGCCCACGCCTTGCTCACCTTTCACCTGGAGGAGAAGACTCGTCTCCCTGCCTCACTCATTTCCTGTGCTAATCACTGTCAAAATTTTCTCCATCACAGTATCGCTGTGCTCCAAACGCTCCAGGGGTTCCTCCTTGCTCATAAACGAAAGTCCGGATATCATATTGTTGCAGCAAAAACAGAAATGAGACTTTTCTGATAAACAAGGAAAATAAGGAAACAATGAACAGGCTGGGGAAACAACATAAACAGGCCTGAAAGAGTTAAGCAATCTTGGTTATTCTTTAGCTGTTACTACTAACAAACACTTGTAGCTAGACTTATCCTTAACAAAGCTGATGACCCTCTGACTCTGTACGAATTACCCTTTGCACCTGGCATTTCTTCTCCCCCTACATTCCCTTGTAGCACTCTTCATTTCAGAAAGAAGGTCACGGGCCAATAACTTCAAGGACACCAGACCAGATAACTTCAAGGATGCCAGCTTTGGCCATGAATTTGCAGAAGAAAAGAAATGCAAGACCTTCACCACTTTGATCCTTATCATATACCCCGGACTACGAACCCCACGTATAAAATCTTCTCCATTTCCCCAAGGAGCAGGGGCACAGTTCTTGAGGTGTTAGCCTACTGTGTCTTCCCTTTGCCTGGCAAAGAAAATAAAAAGCCTCTCTATTTCTTATCTTCCAATTCTCTGTCTCCGTGTTTTTATTCGGCATCAGTGCACAGGGAGCCAGATTTGGCAACAATATCAATACTCAGCGATGCCCGCTGCAATTTGGGAATCCCACCCACCTCTTCAGTCTTTTCTCCTTCCTCTGACACAAGCTCTCTGTCTATCTCTTAAATATTTCGTTATTTCTCTCCTCTTTTACCTCCAGTCTCAACTGGATTTAGGGATCTTTATTCAAGTATTGAATAAAGTATGACGGTGCCCACTGTTAATTTCTAAAATTTTAAAATACACTGCAGCTTAATGCCCATGTATTTACTTTTCTCAGTGGGTCAGTAGCCCTCACAAAAGCACAGTTCTCAGTCCCAACATAAGGCCTTGCTTCTTCCAAGCTCTTCTTTTAAGAGACATAAATGTCTGCAAGTTGCACCATATTCGGTCCCGGAAATATTGCATCGACGATTTTATCAGACCACTTTCCTCTAAGTCAAGAAAGAGTTGGGGTCAGAATAGGGCACTGGGTGACTGAAATGAAAGGGCTGAAAGAGTTCAGAGCAAGCTGGAAGGAGCGGTAACACCAAAGGTGAGCCAGCAATGGTTTTGGCTGCACTGGGACCTGTATCCTCACAATGGTTTTGGCTGCACTGGGACCAGAGCCGGCAGATCCCTTGCCTCCCAGGACCCCACACTCTCCATGCTTCCCCTACTTCCCTGGCTTCCCAGTTGCCTTTACCCACCCCCCTTCCTGGGCACCTGCCCTCTGACCAGTGGATTTGCCTACCGGGCCCTCTCACCCACTCTCAAGTCTTCCATTGCTAAGGATTCCACAACACCAGCTCCAGCCCGCTGTCTCTTCTGAGCTCTAAATGCATGCCTGCAACTCCCGCCCTATAGGCTCCTCCCACTTCACAGCCTTTTCTCCAAGTCTGCCACCATTTCTCTCAGAATGTGGTGCCTTGGTATTCCTCGCTGCTCCTTCCAGAATATGGATAACTCAAATACATCAGCCATCCAAGTGAGTAGTTTTCTTGGGGCTGTCTATCTTCCTCACACCCACGTCTAACCAATAACCAAGTCGTGTAGATGCTACCTTCTAATAACATCATTTTCTCTCCACCTCCACTGCCACCACCCAAGTCCGAGCCATCCTCATCTCTCACTGGGAGGATTCAATAAGCTTCTCCCCTCATTTGCTTTCTCCCCTTTAAAAACACAAACCTGATCTTTTAAAAACACAAACCTGACTTTACCTGCTTAAAATATCTCAAAATGCCTTCAGAATAAATCCAATGTCCTTAGTATGTTTACAAGGTTGTCAGTGACCTGGCCCTGCCCACCCCTTCACCCTCAACTCATACCACTTTGCCCCTCACTCTTACGGCTTCTGCCAAACTGGCCCTTTTTCAGTTTCTCTAATACACAATAGTCCTTCTAGCTTCGGGGCCTCCACGCATGCTGTTCTCATTGCCCCAGACATGAATCTCTTCCCAAACATCTACCTGCAACTTCATCTGGCTAAATCCTCCCCTTCCTAACCATTAGGTTGCTTTCTCAGAGAGACTTTCTGTGACTTTTCAGAATAGATTAGGTTCTCCCCTCCCACTGCATATATTGATATCTCCATACGACCCTTTTCTTAATAACCACCCCCAACTGTGATCATGTGTGCAAGATATGGCTTCCCTGCTAGCAGAAATGCTCCATGAGATTCAGAACGGTGTTTCTTTTCATCACACCTCATTCTTCAGCTCCAAACATGTTCCTGGACCAAAGATCCCCATCTTCTATGAATGAATGAAAGAACTGATAACTTTAATAAGTATTCCAGTCTACTATACTCACTATAGACAAACTTGCATTCTACTTTAAATTCCTTTGACTGTAACCTGATTTTTGGCTAGCCACATTTGACATTCCCTGCAGCAAATCTATGCTTTCCATTCTGCATCACGGAGAGACCGGGACTAGTGAGAAAAAGGTCTAAAATTCCATGGATGGAGGAAGGCGGATGAATCCCAACGAAGGGACAGCCTGAGCAAATGTGGAGAGATGGGAGAGCGTTGGACCTTTGGAAAGAAGGGAAAGGAAACTAACACTAAACTGAACACTCTTACAAACACAACCTCATTTAATCCTTCTAAAATCCTGTGAAGGAAGAATTACCAGTCCAGGTTTACAAATGAGGCAACCAAAGTTCTAAAAGTTAAGGAACTTGCCCAGGGCCACACGGTAGGAGAGACAGACATGAAATGTTACACCTTATGCTTTTCCTCACCCTATTTCCTCAGCCTGGACTATCCATTCTCCACTATCTAAATCTAATTCTTCAAGACACGGCTAAAATGCAGCCTTCAGGAAGCTTCCCTAATTCTTGGTGTTAGCTTCAGTCACTCCCTTCCCTTCTGTCTGTTTCTGTCTCTACTACAGCACTTCTTTTATTCCGCTTGTGCCATTGTCATCTACACGGGTCTTGCCCACAGGTTCCAAGCCTGTTAAGGGCCAGTGGATTTCTTTGCCGCCTCTTTCCCATGGCTTCCAATACAATGCCTTACACATGATGGAACCGTGAAGCAGGTTGTCAAGAGGGCTCCAGGAAGGCTTCATGGAAGTAGGATCACCTTTTCCCCTCTGCCTCCAAGTCCTGCTCCTGAGTCCAGGCTCTCTTAGGCTGCACCTTCTCCTCCAGGGGAGCCACAGTGCTTTGACCGGCCCTGCAGGGAATATAATGGCCTACCTGGGGACAGCACTGGATGGAAGACCTCCTGGATGGAAGAGTCCAGAAAAGGGGAAATTAAGATCCTATTTTTTCCTTGGCTATTCCTTTTTTTACCAAAATACTCCAACACTTGTCCAGCCTTTCAGGCTCAGAAACCTAAACTTCCTTTTCTTGAGGGTAATCGAGGGCTCAGATGGTCCTCCATGTATATCAAGCTTTCTAGAAAACAAGCCTGAGTCATCATCACTTAACAGATGGAGTAAAATTGCCATTTCCTTCTAATTTAGCAGCAACTGTTATATATTTCTGTACTAGAAAAGGAACTTTTTCCTATATGTACTCAGAGTGACAAATCAAATTTGCCATTGAAGTAATGAAAAAGCATGTATCTCTTTGTGACTCAACTGTATGTGTGACTGAGAAAGATTCTACAAAGGATAGTGAGGGGACTTCCCTGGTAGCGCAGTGATTAAGAATCTGCCTACCAATGCAGGGGACGCGGGTTCAATCCCTGGTCCGGGAAGATCCCACCTGCCTTAGAGCAACTAAGCCCGTGTGCCACAACTACTGAGCCTGAGCTCTAGAGCCCGTGAGCCACAACTACCAAAACCCACGTGCTCTAGGGCCTGTGTGCCGCAACTACAGAGCCCGAGTGCTGCCACTACTGAAGCCCACGCACCTAGAGCCTGTGCTCCGCAACAAGAGAAGCCACCTCAATGAGAAGCCCGCGCACCGCAATGAAGAGTAGCCCCCACTCGCCGCAACTAGAGAAAACCCACACGCAGCAACAAACACCCAACACAGCCAAAAATAAATAAATAAAAATAAATAAATTTATTTTTCAAAAAAAGTTTAAAAAAGAGAGTGAGGAATGAGTCCAGTGTGGGCTCTATGTAACCAAACATAACATTTCAAGAGTACAGAGGTGCCATGAGGCAGAACATGGTCGTGTTCAGGGTAGTCATGAAATATGGAATGGGCAGCCAGGGCTAGAAGCCTAGTGGTCATTCAGTACAACTTCCTCCCTTTATAGATAAGGAAGGCCCGGGGAAGGTGTGGGAATTGCCAAAGGTCACGCAACTGGTTAGGGTCAGGGTCAGAGTCAGATCCAACTCCCTTGCCTCTCCCACCACACTGTTTGCCACACCTGCCACTCCACACCCTGCCTGGGCCACAATTGCTCTAATCAGGGGCCCATCCTCTCCAGCAGCCAGGAGTTCATAACAAAGGGAGGGAGGAGAGAATCATGCACTGGGCATGGGACCTTTGAAATTGACCGTTTGCATGCATAAGTCAGTCTCACATCATATTAAATGCTCATATTTTGTTTATAAAAAATGCTTTGAAAAATTATAAAGTACCATCTAAACGTTAGAGCTTTAATGGAATTATTATGTGCTTTGATTCTGGGCTGTTACTTCAACTTTATTATTGGCTATTTTGTTTTCACAGTTAATTGATCTTTATATCTGGAATTGGAACTTGGCTGAAATGAAAACATCTGATTACGTTCTTGATTGACCTTAGTGGAAAATTCATCTCCCAGAGGGTAAAGAATGTGACCAGAAGAATGCTAATCTAGACACACTTCTGTCCAAGAAGAAATCGATTATGTGACAGAGGAATTTTGAGAAAAAAATGCATGTCACTTTGGAGTTTGTGATAAAGGAGGGACAGTCATCCATAGTAGTAGTCAGAATAGGTTAGGCTGTACCAGAGTAACAAATAAGCCCTGAAATCCCAGTAACTTAACACTAATGCAGGTTGTTCTAGTCTCATACATTTACAGCCACACCTCATGCATTTGTAACCACACCCTCAGGAACACATGACCTCTGAAGTTGCTGCATCAGGGGAAGTTGGCAATGACAGAGGCACATACTGACCCTCAATTGCATCAGCCTAGAGGTGTAACATACCACGCCTGACTTCCTGCTCACAGGGCATTGGCCAGGCAAACCGTGTGTCCCTAATCTAACTGCAAGGGAGATCAGGAAATGAAGATAGACATTTATCAAGTAATCCCACAAATGAGTAGATGGATATTCGATTTGCATGGTCTACCAAATATATGTTCCTTAGATTTCAGGAAAGCAAATATTGAAATGCTTGGAGTATCTCATCTGTATCAAAACAAATGTATACATGCGTTGGAAAAAAAAAGACTGAAAGGAAATAATAATAGTGAATACTTTTTTTGAATAGTTATTCAATTGTTTGGGGGTTTTATTTTCTTCTTCTCTCTTTTTTTTTTTTTTTTTTGTATTTCCCTAGCAATATTTAATCAACATGTGTTAGAATCCAAAAAAGTAATACAAGTTTTTTTTTTAATTGAGAAACAAGTTCAGGCCAGAGACAACTATGACTCCCATAAGGAAAATGACTCAAAAGAAAAGGAAATCCCTTAAGAATACACTTCTACTTAGACAGTCAAAATTAGCCATCAAGAAGAAAATGAGAGAGAGGCATAGACATGACTGTACCACACAGGAAGCTTTCTGATGAACTACGATTTTTAAAGTGTGTCTGTGAAAGTGAGAAAAAAGGACACAGAGCCAATGGAGAAGGCAAAGAGGGGGCACAGCCCTATTTACCACCATCTCAAGAGAAGAAAGAGAATTTAGAAAGAATAAAAGCACATACATTAGGGAACAAACAAGCTTAGGGGAAGAAAGGGGATCACAGCTAAATGGGGATTTGCTGGCTGACCATGAAACTGCCCCTCCCTGATCCTGTCAACTTGAATTTCTCCATCTGCTCCAAGCCACAGCCATCCCTATGCTCTCCGAGTTCCCAGAGCACTTGCCCAAAGTTTACCCAAAATTAAATGGGTAAAGACCTTAGTGGGGTCAACACAAGGCGCTGCCCGGCTGGCTCTTGCCTCCCTTCCCACCCTCATCTCACCACCTTCTTAACCGCCCCTCAACTCTGGGCTCCAGCCTCAATACCCTGCTTTCATTTCATCATTTGACCCCCATGACTTTATCTCTGCCTGGAATGTTCCCTCTTCCCTTCCCATTGAACTACCCACTCCCGATCTCAGACTAGCTCCTCTGTTCAATGCCCTCACAACACTTTTAACTCAGTTTGTACATATCTACTCATATAGGGGATTACTGATAACACTTTTGCTGTCAGCTTCCAGGAGAGCAGAAACCATAGCTGGTTTTGCTCACTGAATGGGGTTTCATTTTTTTAATTCCTTTTTTACTTACTAATGAGGAGCCATAGAGAGATTATAACTTCACCTTACCTTTCTTTTTTTTTAATTAATTTATTTTATTTATTTATTTATTTATTTTTATTTTTGGCTGTGTTGACTCTTCATTGCTGCGCGTGGGCTTTCCCTAGTTGCAGCGAGCGGGGGTTACTCTTCGTTGCGGTGCGCGGGCTTCTCATTGCAGTGGCTTCTGTTGCGGAGCACGGGCTCTAGGCGCGCGGGCTTCAGTAGTTGTGGCTCGCGGGCTCTAGAGCACAGGCTCAGTAGTTGTGGCGCACCGGCTTAGTTGCTCCGCTGCATGTGGGATCCTCCCGAGCCAGAGCTCTAACCTGTGTCCCCTGCATTGGCAGGCGGATTCTTATCCACTGCTCCACCAGGGAAGTCCCTTACCTTTCTTTACTAAAGAGTCAGTGTCACTAGATAGTGGGATATTTTGAACTAGAAATCAAGAAACAGCGAGTTTTCATTTTTCGTTCCCACTCTCATCATGAACTCTCCATGTGACCTTGGGACATCGACACTCCCCCTCTCTGAGCCTACTTCCTCTTTTATGAAGTGTTTAATCTAGATAGTGTCTGAGGTGCATCCTTCTCCAACATATCATTCTAGGTCCTTCGATAGACTAACGAGACAAAGCAGAAGAAATTAGAAATTATCAAGAGCAAAGGAAAGGAAGAAGTCACACACTACGAAAAAGAGAATCACTCGTGGTTGATTGAGCCTCGGCTCTAGAATCTGAACTCCATTTCGGCAACTTGGTAACTTTGCGATCTTAGACAGATTGCTCCATCTCCCTGGACCTAGACTTCCTCTTCTATAAATGTGATAAGAATACCGACCTTGCAGATTTGATTATAGTATTAAAGGAGATAATGTTTTATAACACCTGGAACCTCAGAGACTAGGTTACCTGTTAGATCCTTTCCTCTTTCCCACTAACTGTCATGGAATTTAAAAGCAGATTATAACTAAATAGGGCATGAGTTGAGACAAAAAATCTCTGCATGTGATGGTTTACGCACACTTTATTCCTCTGAAGAGGGTTTCCACCATCTAAAAAGAAATCATTGCGTTCCCTGAAAATTCACACAGAGCTGTGTTTCTCTCTTCAATCAAGCACTCTGTCACCCTGTCACATCCAACTACATGCAATGATTTTAATGTTGGTTCCCAAGATGTTTACAGATGATTCCTGTCTTCGTGATACAATGACAAGCGCATTACCAAAGTCCCCATTCAGACTCCACCACGATCATGTACTTGATTACGCTGATCGCCTTCACCCCTTTCCTGTATTTCCAAAGAAAAAAGTGAGATTTCATTGGAGAAGAAGAGAGGAAAGCTATTTCAAACCAGTTCTTTTTTTTATCTTTTGTTTTTTTCTTTTTTACAGAGAACCTTAGAATCACTGAATGATAGGCTGTTTGAGGCAGGAAAGACCTTTAAGGACAATCAGTTTCAGCCCTGTCACTTGGCGTTGGTGGTGATAAGAGACTGCAGCATCTATATGCAGTGGAAAGAGAAGCTTGGACTTGGAATCAGAAACCTGAGTTCAAGTGCTGGCTCTGACAGTTTTGTGACCGTAGGTTGGTCACTTAACCTCTTCAAGGGCCCTCAGCTGTGAAAGGGCATGGTAATCACGGTCCCTCATAGGTAAAGTGAGGAGCCAGTGAGACAGTGCGGGTGAGAGTCTTTGCGAACTATGTAAAGCAGTTTTCAAATGAAAAGCACCACCGTGACTGTTAGACCCACAGCCTCCAAGCTCATAAAGCGTATCCAGCCACCTACCAAAATACTACATCCTCTCATCCCGCATACCTATATAATTTTTTTTTTTAAGATTTAATTTTATTTATTTTTGGCGCATTGGGTCTTCATTGCTGCACGCAGGCTTTCTCTAGTTGTGGCGAGCGGGGGCTACTCTTCGTTGCGGTGCGCGGGCTTCTCATTTGCAGTGGCTTCTCTTGTTGCAGAGCACGGACTCTAGGCATGCGGGCTCAGTAGTTGTGGCTCGTGGGCTCAGTAGTTTTGGCACATGGGCTTAGTTGCTCCGCGGCACGTGGGATCTTCCCGGACCAGGGCTCGAACCTGTGTCCCCTGCATTGACAGGCGGATTCTTAACCCCTGCGCCACCAGGGAAGCCCCAATACCTGTATAATTTTGTGAATCATGAAAGAAAAATACTGATGCCCAGCAAAACCCCTGGCACAGAATAAGGGCACAATAACTTTTTTCCGAATGATTTAGATAAAAATGACTAAAGAAGGATTTTTGAGGCCTCCTCAGAGTCAAGAAGTGGATACAGGAAACCACCCAAATTCCCAGTCGCAGGACAACCCGCAAACACCCTTGGGGCTCTAGTATGTTCTTCTCTCTGTTCCCTAGAAAGAGGTGGTCTGGTGCTGAGAATTATTTGCAAGTCAAACTTTGTTCACACTCACAGAAAAGCACATTCCCCAAAACAAAGCAAGGACTTCTCACTCTCTAAACCTCACCCACATGTTTGTTCTTCCTTTAAAAACCAGTTTCCAAAAAGGTCATGTGCAGGAAAAAGTTAGGTGAGATTCAACCTGAGTTGACTGGCTAGAAAAAAAGTTCAGACCCTCCTTGAGAAGTTCAACAACCACATTTGAGGAATTTTCTATGACAGAGATGTGACATTGGCCAGGATGGGTGTTGCCACTGATGGTGGAACCAACGGTATTTTCCTGGATTACCAAAGAGGTGGTATGTATTCCTCCCAGAAACTGAACCCACTCTGGGTTTCAGTGGAGGCCTTCACCTGAAAATGTCCTCCCTGTTGAAGTTTCAAGTCATTATTTTCATAAGAACTATATTTTCTTCAGTGAACTAAGGCATTACAATGATGACTATACAGGGTCCCAAGTGACAGAAGCCATCATTAGTGCTGTTATTATTTTTGTTTAATTGCGTCTCCATAGCAGCCCACATTCACTATGTGCTTTGCAATTGTTTCTTAGTAATAGTCCTCACAAGATCCGTAGGAGGCAGAGGGGGTAACGAGTGTTAATATTTCTGTGTCGCCTGAAAGAGAAGCACAGACGTAGAGAATCAGCTGCCATCACCCTTCACAAAAGGATCTATCCTGAGACACCCAAGCTCATCCCAATCTGGTCCTACATTTACATTGCCTGCATCCAGGATGCCAATTATTCCTGTGACTCTTATTTATAACTATTATAACACCAGGTCTGTGACCAGGAGGAACTGGACTGGACAATAGAATCAGAAGCAGAGATTTTGCACCTAGGACAGACCTTAATGATCACCTAACCAACCTCATGATTTACATTAAACAAGGCCCACACAGCATACTTGACTCAACTCACACCAAACCACTGTACTCCTCGTCCTTTTGAGCTTTTCTGCTTTTTAATATCATGTTGCATTGCGGTGTCTTGCCTTCCTCTCTTTACTTTTTATATTCCTCCTCTACCCTCTTTTCCCATCCATTTCCTTTATTTAAAATTATATAGCTTAAACGCCAACCAGGAAACCTGAAACATTTATCTGCTAAGAGTCTGGTGTTCTGCCACCTGAACTGGGCCAGCCTCAGGATACTGAAAAAGTCTTTGATGACAACAGGCAGGCAACGCTGACTCAGCGTCGTGTATAAGAGCCCCTGAGTCCCTTCCTTTCTCAATCTCCATTCTTTTTTTATTTTTTATTTTTTTTGACCATGCCACGCAGCATGCAGTTTCTTAGTTCCCCGACCAAGGATGGAATCCAGGCCCCTGCAGTGGAAGCGTGGAGTCTTAACCAACGGACCACCAGGGAAGTCCCCCAATCTCCATTCTTAAATCCAGCCACTGGCTTCCAGCCTTGTCCATACCTCCCTGAGTCTGCAGCTATCCTCACGCATCTTGGGTTAACCCTAGAGAAGACCATTCTTCTCTTTGGGCTCTGGTAGAAGCCAAATGTGGCCAGGAACAGAGTTTTCTCCTAAAGCTCTGTCACTTCTGTCCGAAATGGATTGACAGTATTCAGAGGAGTAAAAGGATTGACTTCTGTGATTGACTATCATTTTTCTCTCCTCTACCCTGCCCTAACCGGGAGGTTGTCACCCCATGCTCAGAGTGATGTATGCCTGTATGTATGATGTATGAGTGATTGTACTCAAGCAGACCTCCCTCTTCAGAAAAGATGGATTGTCTTCCCTCAAGAGCCACCCCTTAGCTGCCAGGGGGCTGCCAAGTATTCCATCAATTCATACTCAGCCCTGGGGTTCAATAAACAAATTAAGCCAAAACACAAACTACGACTCCTAAGCGCCCCTCCAACTCTAACCATCTACAATTCTGCTTTTAGGAGTTCTCCCTCCATCCCCCACCAAATACTTTTAGAAACTTAAGTTTCCTGTTCTTCTTCTCTTTTTCTAAGACTACATGTTTGTAATTGTTTAGCGCAAAGCAATAAATAAATGAACCAAGTCAGAAACTCCTGGAATCTCTGCAAACACTATGATCAAGTATATTATTTGTCATTATTTTGGCCAGTATAAGGTTGAATGAACTTAAAAAAATACAAAGCAGAATTTTTCCCTGTGAATTTCCAGTGGTGCAATCATGGCCACACCCACTCCAGAGCAGACAAAAGACGAAGAAGGCTGACTGGGGCTATAGTCACCACACGGAAAGAGAGCAAGTCATTTCACTGTCGCTCGCTCGAGTCAGCAAAGGTATCGTCCTTAGCACATCTTTGGCTCTTAAAATATTTTTTTGTTTTTCTCCTTGGCTGTGATCTCTCAAACTGCCTTCTCTGAAGCTAAAGCCTCTTCCTTCCTTTCCCATCCCTCTCTGGTTTGGTGTGTGAGTTAGAATCACAGTCAGATTTCAGAAAATGATTCTCTCTACTGGTGGGAAATTGGGGGACAGAGGAACTGGTTTCATATGAGGGCATTGGAGGGTGCAGCCAAGGCTTTCCTTGGAGGGAATCTCTACAACCAAAAACTATTAGGAGAAAACTGGGAATTTCTAACTCTGTCTCTCTCTTGCATCTGTGTAAGGTAAATATCTCATCCTGATTGGGGTTTTTTGTTTCTTGTTTTTTACTTATTCAAACTTTCATTGAATGCCTACCATGTGCAGTGCATTGGGTTGGACACATAAGGGTTACCAAGATTCTAAAAGAAGTTTACTGTGTAGCAGAGGAGGCAAATACATATGCAGGTAATTCAAGGGAGTGAAAAGAAGAATGCTGAGTGTGAGCTAAGTCATTCATTAAATGTCTCAAGAAACAAAAGGGGAGGTGGTTCTCCTTGCTGGCATCCGGTTCAGAGGCTGGCAGGGCTGACAGCTACTGGTGTTCTCTGTTGCAGAAGTGAAGATGGCCAAAGTCCCTGACCTCTTTGAAGACCTGAAGAACTGTTACAGGTAGGAAAGAGATTCTGTTTCTTGTGATTTAATGAGGGGTTCAAGGCACATTAGAATCCAGCTGGGATTACTGTAACCAGCATGGGGCCAGACCCACAGAGGCTGTAAAGTTGTGTCCTACCTCTGAAGTCAGGGCAGGTTCAGTGAAGACCCAGGGAAGCAACATCCAGCATGTAAACTGAAATTTACATGAAATTTCATGAGGTGAAATTGACAGGGAGGCAGCCATTTTTTAGAAAGATCACTTTTAAGGGCTGCTGAGTCCTAGTGGTTTTCAACATCTACTTAGTCACAGCTTCAGTCTGGTTCACATGCCCTGATACAGTAAGGAGTTTTAATGGATTGTCAGAAAGAGAAACCTTTCTCAGGAAAACTTCTTGATCTCAATCTGGAATAGGAAATGGCTTCACAGCAATTTGAGCATATGAAACATACACAGTCAATCTCATTCAGACATAGGAGAAAGATAATGAATAAAAAGTTAAAATTATAGAACACTTTAAACCAACATGGTATTCCCATTACCTATTAAGATACACTAACCACAAACTAGACTATGGAAATGTTGCCTGGATATTTTGCAAAGTATAAATTATTAAATCTGTTTTAGTAAATACATGAAAGCAAAGTGTAACCTATAACCTATTTGGTTCAAATTTAAATGAGGTGCTTCAAAGGTATTTCTTCTCTCTTGAGGAGCTTAAAATTTTTCCCTGAAATTCAATTACAACTCTTCAATTGGTTAGCCAAGCCTCGTTTTCATAGATAGAGCACAGGTAGAGTTCAAGGCCTGGCCCTATGATTACTAATTCCAAATTATCAGGTACAAATTACTGTATGGGTGTGTATGCACAGAGGTCCTTAATTTTCAAAGATGACAGTAATGGCCGTGTGTGTGTGTGTTACCCAAAGCTAATATGGTTATTAAAATATGTTGCCCAGTGACTGTAGTGATATAACAAACAGAATTAAATTCTCATCCTCTTGTTTAACAGTGAAAATGAAGAATACAGTTCCGAAATTGACCATCTGTCTCTGAATCAGGTAAGCAAATGACTGTAATTCTTACGAGACTGCTGTGTTTACGCAGTATTTTCTCTACTAGTATAACAACGGCTTGAATCTTAGATGCTTTTGTTTTACCTTCCCTAGAAGTCCAGAGACATGCATTTCTTCATTATAAGTGAGACCAACTGCCTCTTTGCACTAACAGTTGATGGCATCGTTCTTGGTCACCAGATTTTCCCAGAACAGAGCAAGAACTAACCTGAAACTCCAAGAATGGAGTCTCCTGGGTCAGCTTTCAATCAGAATGTTGGTTATACCATCCTGGGACAGCCCCTTTGGGCCACTTCACCAGGGGTCTGTCTCCTTAAGTGACGTGTTGTTGACACCTTCTCTAACACCAGCTCCAGAGATTAGAGATAGCCCTCTAAGTGTAATAGCCCATGAAGCTGAGGTGGAGGAAGCAGACCAGTTGAAAGTAAAAAATCTGCAGCCATTCACATACTGTGTTATTTTGCTAGGAGACCACAAATAGGTACTGCTTTGTGTGTCTTCGGTACTGGTTCTAAAAGCTATACCTAGAGGAGTATTTCTAAAATATTTGAGCATTGTCAAGTAGATGCTTAACCTCCTGAGGGGGAACTGACTGGAAGACTACCACTCACTAAGATCACTTGTAGACCTGTTTCATGACAACATGTCATTTTTTTTTACTGAAGTATAGTTGATTTACAATACTGTGTTAGTTTCAGGAGGAGAGCATAGTGATACAGTTTTTTTTTTCTGATTATTTTCCATTATAGGTTATTACAAGATACTGAATATAATTTCCTGTGCTATACAGTAAATCCTTGTTGCTTATCTATTTTATGTATAGTAGGTTGTATCTATTAATCCCATATCCCTAATTTGTCCCTCCCCCCTTACCTCTCCCCTTTAGTAACCATAAGTTTGTTTTCTACATCTGTGAGTCTATTTCTGTTTTGTATATAGGTTCATTTGTATTATTTTTTAGACTCCACATATAAGTGATATCATATAGTATTTGTCTTTCTCTGACTTACTTCACTAAGTATAACAAGATCTCATTTTTGAGTCTGTGGTTGGATGACAAAGACCTTCCCAGAGATCACATCTTTTCAGGGAAATCCTGAAAGGAGGGATGGGAGGAAGTGGGTAAAGAGGAAGGAGGCAGAGGAAAAGGAAAGGGGGAAGGAGAAAGGAAAGGAGGAAGGAGGGAAAGACTAATGAAACATGGGTTACCTAAGACCAAAATGGACATCCTTCTCTCTAAGTCTGGTGCATAAAACTCCTATTATAAAGGAGTCTCATTCTATGGCCATGGGCAGCCTCTCAGTTTCCATTTTCCTTCCTCACTGAAGTCCTTCTATGATGCAAGCTATGAACCACTTCATGAGGACTGCATGGATAAATTTATATCTCTGAATACCTCTGAAACCTCTAAGACATCCAAGCTTACCTTCAAGGAAAATGTGGCGAGGGTGGCAGCCAACGGGAAGATTCTGAAGAAGAGACGGTTGAGTTTAAATCAGTTCATCACCGATGATGACCTGAAAGACATTACCAATGATACAGAAGAAGGTAAGGTGTCAAGTGCAATAATATCTTTGTTTTCTATTTTTAAGCAAATGGGGACAGCAGAGTACAGGGGAAAATAAAACCTTGAGTAACAAGAGGGCAACCGACCATTCGTCTGGTAACTATAAGAAAGGAAAATTAATTTTTATCCTTCTCCCACGGGAAGAGGTCAGCAGTGGCTTGAGTTTAGCATACCTGCTCACAGACTCACTTCGCGGCCATATTCTTAAGGTCATGTGACTTTTAACCTTTCGACAGAAAGCAGTTATATACTGTCAGTGGGTGACTTCCACTGTGGAAGTTATGCTCCTCCACATACTAATTATGTCTCCTTGGGCAAGTTACTTAACCTTTCTGTACTTCAGTTTCCTCTACTGTAAAATGGAGATAATCAGAGCCCCTAACTGTTGTGAAGATTAAATGAGTCAATACTTGCAAGCTTCGGGACTGAAATAATGCCTGGCACATAGAAAATACCTAAAAAATGTTAGCTATTATTGTTATTATTAGTATTATTACTACTACTATTTTGTTAATACTACCAACACTACTAACTTATTAATGGCTGCATTATCTCTAACCTTCACAACAATCCTACATTCTTGTTTTATATATGAGGGAACTAAGCTCAGTGAGATAGTGACCTGCCCAAAATCTCACAGTGTGTAAGTAGTAAAGTGTTAAACCAAATCAGTTCTATCTGACCATAGAAGTCATGATTTTTCTCCCATGCCTTCACTATACAAGCCTCCACATGAAATATAAACCTAATACTTTTAAAGTAACAGCTAAACATTAACACATGTTCACCTAGAAAACTGGAAAATACAAGAAAATACAAGAATGAAAATTAAAACCACTCATACTACCCCTCAGAGTTTACCACTGCCAGCACTATGTTACTTTCCTTAAAGTCTTTTCTATGTGCATACACACACAGGAATATACATGTTAAACATTATCAGGTCAATTACATACAATTTAATATCCAACTTTTTTCATTTGTCAATACATAAAAGACATTTTAGAGCTCCAGTTTTTTACCATTATAAGTAATGTGACAATGAATAGCCATATCGGTAAATCTTCATTTCTATCATTTATTTCCTTAGAATAAAAAATTCCCGGAAGTAGAATTATTCAGAGCCATGAGGATTTGTGAAGCTATTGACACATACCCCTGTTCAGAAAGGTGGTAGATAGAAAAAACAAAATTAAAAAAAATTTTTTCAAAAAATAAAAAGAAAGGTGGCAGACTATGGAGAACAGTATGGAGGTTCCTTAAAAAACTAAAAATAGAACTACCATATGACCCAGCAATCCCACTACTGGGCATATACCCTGAGAAAACCATAATTCAAAAACAGTCATGTACCACAATGTTCATTGCAGCACTATTTACAATAGCCAGGACACGGAAGCAACCTAAGTGTCCATCGACACATGAATGGATAAAGAAGATGTGGCACGTATATACAATGGAATGTTACTCAGCCATAAAAAGAAACGAAATTGAGTTATTTGTAATGAGGTGGTTGGACTTAGAGTCTGTCATACAGAGTGAAGTAAGTCAGAAAGAGAAAAACAAATACCATATGCTAACACGTATATGTGGAATCTAAAAAAAAAAATTGTTCTGAAGAACCTAGGGACAGGACAGGAATAAAGACACAGATGTAGAGAATGGACTTGAGGACACCGGGAGGGGGAAGAGTAAGCTGGGACGAAACGAGAGAGTGGCATGGACATATATACACTACCAAATGTAAAATAGATAGCTAGTGGGAAGCAGCCGCATAGCACAGGGAGATCAGCTCGGTGCTTTGTGACCACCTAGAGGGGTGGGATAGGGAGGGTGGGAGAGAGATGCAAGAGGGAGGAGATATGGGGATATATGTATATGTATAGCTGATTCACTTTGTTATAAAGCCGAAACTAACACACCATTGTAAAGCAATTATACTCCAATAAAGATGTTAAAAAAAAAAAAAAAAGAATGGTGGCAAACATTTAGACCTCCACCTCAGTGACATATAAAATTCCTAGTGGATTCATTTTTTTCTCAGAGTGCATTCATTTGAAAATATAGGTGGAGAATACAAGGAGTCTTCCTGGTTACTTACCAACCTCCAAACAACCAAAAAAGTTGTACAAGTAATCTCTTAAAAAAAAAAACTATTGCCTGAAGAATCGAAGTTTAAAAAGAAACAAATCAGTAACCACAGGGATAATCCTAGAACCAATTCTGCTGACAGGGTGATTTCACTTCTCTCTCAGTTTCCTCACCTAGACTGGGATATTCTTCATGTCCCTTCAATAGCTGGTATTAGAGCACTTATATCATCTATGTTTGTACTTGGACATTAATCTGAGCTCGTGATAACGGTTTTAGAAATCATCAAGCCCAGATCAGCACATTACAGCTTCCAGAGCAACATGAAATACAACTTTATGGGGGTCATCAAACAACAATGCATTCTGAATGACGCCCTCCATCAAAGTATAGTTCAAGATTCGTCGGGTCAATACCTCATGGCTGCTGCATTAAATAATCCGGATGAGGCAGGTAAATGGACAATTCTGTCATCTTCCCCCACCCTTTTAATTTCTATATTTCTTTTAAGCTTTCTGCTTTTAACGAATAAACCTCTCTGGATTCCTGGCTTTGCACGATTTATCTAGAATAGGATGAAGCACATCACACCCCGTAAAAATTCTGGGCAAGGACAGTAACTTCAGCCAAATCTGGAAGCTTCAACAAGAGAGAGGTGTCTCAGCTATGAAAGCTCTAAGTGCAGTATAAAGCTTTCTGAGATACTATCTCCTTTGGTTCTCTGAGATAGTCTTATCCTTGATTTTAAAGGTAAATAAACGGAGCCTCAGAAATATTCAGTGACTTATGCAAATGTACTCAGAAGCCAATGAGGAGCCTGTTGATCAAACTTCCAAGTAACACCAAACTAGGAAGAATCATTATCTTTTCTTTTTTTTTTTTTTCTTTTTTTTTTTTTTCCGCTGTGTTGGGTCTTCATTGCTGCACATGGGCTTTCTCTAGTTGTGATGAGCGGGGGGCTACTTTTCCTTGTGGTGCTCGGGCTTCTCATTGTTGTGGCTTCTCTTGTTGCGGAGCACGGGCTCTAGTAGTTGCAGCATGTGAGCTCAGTAGTTGTGGCACACGGGCTTAGTCGCTTCGCAGCATGTGGGATCTTCCTGGACCAGGGCTCGAACCCGTGTCCCCTGCATTGGCAGGCGGATTCTTAACCACTGCGCCACCAGGGAAGCCCAAGAATCATTATCTCTGATAACATAATTGTGAGACAAAGTAGGCAATAAGCTGCAAATATGTTCTGAAGAATGAAATTTAGGATGCAAGAAATTTTGTCACAACGATCCAATTTCCATGGTGTACATATTTTAGCTTAAGGACATGTCATCAGTAAACAAAATTATCTTCAGAGCTCCAAAGAGGCTACTTTGTGATAAACAAGCAGGGCTCTTTCTGATTGGATATATTTCAGCTAACATGTTTTCCACTCTAAGACATTTACAAATTATTTTGTGTTCTACTTTCCTACTTAATATTATTTCACACAATTTTCCCACATATTGACAGAGTATTTGTATTTGCCATTTTTAATGGCACTAGAATATTCGATCATGTTGCTATGCTGGTGCCTTGGGTTTGCTCTAAATAATTGAGTTGCAAATGTCTTTGTTTAAATTATTTCTTTCTCTATGAGCTTATTTCTTTGGAATGTATCCCAGATGCTGGATTTCTAGGCATAAATAATTTTACAGCTCTTATTAAGCATTGTTCTCTAAGGAAAACTGAACTACTTTTCACTATCCTTAGCAACATATGAGTGTATCAGCTTCTAAACCCCTCCATTTTACTCATGACTTCACAAATTCCAGGGTCTTATCCCACTAATATAATTATAAGAGATTCAATAAATATGCAGCCTTCAAGCATTCATTCAACATAGACAATTCTAAAGCCATTAACCAAGTATTTACCTGCTTAGTGAATAAGGCAGACATCGTGAAGGATACAAAGATGTATAAATTCCATTCCTGACCTTCAGGTACTTACACCGTAGTTGGGGACATAACTGCACACACACACACACAGAGCATCTTTTTTTATATATATATAAATTTATTTCTTATTTATTTATTTTTGGCTGCATTGGGTCTTCGTTGCTACGTGTGAGCTTTCTCTATTTGCGGCGAGTGGGGGCTACTCTTCGTTGCGGTGCACGGGCTTCTCATTGCAGTGGCTTCTCTTGTTGCGGAGCACGGGCTCTAGGCACGCGGGCTTCAGTAGTTGCAGCACGTGAGCTCAGTAGTTGTGGCTCGCGGGCTCTAGAGCGCAGGCTCAGTAGTTGTGATGCACAGACTGAGTTGCTCTGAGGCATGTGGGATCCTCCTGGACCAGGGCTCGAACCTGTGTCCCCTGCATTGGCAGGCGGATTCCCAACCACTGCGCCACCAGGGAAGCCCACACACAGCATCTTCATAAACACTTGATTTTACACAAATACAATGGATTTACTTTTTTTTTTTTTTTTTTTTGGCTTTTCTCTTTGCCAGTGAAATTTGACATGTGTGCTTATATACCAGAAGAGGATCTTCAATGTCCTGTGACTCTAAGAATCTCAAAAACTCTACTGTTTGTGTGTGCTCAAAACGAAGACGAACCCGTATTGCTAAAGGTCAGTTGTTCTCAGTCTCCAATTTACCTTCATTTACAACCCATGCATTTGTAGATGATCCCGAGAGGCAGACACCCCTAGCAGGATGGCACAGTCCTCTTTTCTTCCTACCACAGTCCTACCTGCCCACCTGCTTTCCCATCCTACTTCTTACCCACTACATTCAGAGGCAGTTCTAGGCAGGATCTGTGAGAGAGCAAGATGGAGGTGGCAAAATTACATAAAAGGTAAACTGCCTTTTTCTTCTTTCTCTTTTCCCTGCCTGGTCCTATTCACCTCCCATCCCTGGACATCTGTTTATTCCATCCCTCTTTGAGCTTTACTGACATCTACTATCTGACCTACGTGACAGTAGGCTTTAGGACAAGGGGGCCTGCCTCCAAGAGTGTCAAATAAGCCACTGAGATCACAGAGGATTAATCACCTGCCAGTGGGTACGAAGCAAAAGCTGGGAGCCAAGGCTCAAACCCTGGCCTTCTGACTGCAGTGGCTCTCTCTCTTCATTGGTGCCAGTTTTCTCTCTCATCCCAGCCTCATCTCTACTACCACATTCCCCTCCAAACATACAGACACACACACATGCCCACTAGAGCCAAATGTTTTCTCCACTGATTAGTAGGTGACCCTTATTCAGTAAATGTGTAATCTAACCCCTGCTCCCACCCTAACTAGGATTTATGTGGATGCATGTGTCTCTCTTCCTGCATCAAGTCAGATGAAAGTGATGTCTAGAGAGTAGGGCAGTAGCTTCATTCGTGAATTCATTCAACAAACGTTGTTTATTGAGAGCCTTCTATTTTTCGAGCAGTGTCAACAGCTCAGTAGACGGTGGTGAGCCAAAGCCTTATAGAACTCACTCTTCTGAAGGGCACGGACAATAGACGAGCCAAACAACCATCAAAAAGTGCAAGATGCTGTAAAGCCAATGAACAGGGTGCTGAGATAGAGAAAGTGAGAGCATGCTTTTTAGACAGAGCTCCCTAGAGATGAGAGCTGCTGATAGGAGGGAGCATGCCATCAAGGGGGGGGGGCATTCCAAACAGAGGGATTTGAGTGCACCCAGCCCTAGAGCTTTACAAGGCCAGCTTCAAAGATCAGAAGGGACACCCAAGGAGCTGGGACACCCTGAAAAAAAGGAAAGACAAGTAGAGGAAAGGACTTCAAGCAGGGAAGTATCCTGACTTTACTTATATTTTCTAACTCAGAGAATAGATCAGAAAGGAGGCAATAGAGAAAATCCGATTAAGATGTGGTAGTAACAGTCGGGGTGGGCAGGGGGTGGGAGTTGTGAGACAGGCGGAAAGACGGAGACAGAATCTGGTTATATTTTGAAGATAGAACCAACAGGAGGAAGAGGGGAAAACTGGGAGAGAAATAGGTTTGAGAAATAAAATCCTTTTTGACATTGAAAAACCCAAGGAAACCTCAAAAGGGTATTTAATTCTTTTCAATTAAAAGAATAGAGAAGAAGCATCTTAAGTTAGAACTTGAATTTTGTTTTTCCATGAAACTACTGTTAAATTTTTTTCATACTCACAAGAGGAACAAGAGGAGTGTCGTCTAAAGGGATCACAATTTTCAAAAAATTGTATTGAAAGGATTCAGCTTCTGACATGTCTGGGAAGTTTTGTGTGTGTGTGTGTGTGTGTGTGTGTGTGTGTGTGTGTGTGAGAGAGAGAGAGAGAGAGAGAGATTTGGGTTTCTTTAGTCTTCAATTGTTGACTTAAATACAGAGATAAACATGTCTAAATTCTAAATTTTTTTCCCAAAGTATGTTTTGCACATTTAGAGGTCAAAAGGTTTCCAGGTCTTAGCGTCCCTAGTGCTCATATCTGATGCAAAATGCTCTATTCCCATGTTCAGGCAGGACAAGAAGAATGTTTCACCCTACCTGTCAGGATACAGTGAGACACTAGTGTCTTTGGCGATCTTCATGATGACATTTGATATCTCTCCAGTTAACTGAGGAAATCAATTATTATGAATAGATGGGGCCATACATCTAACAGGCATGTAATAAATGCTTTCTGAATGAACAAATGAATGAAGAACCTATATCATCATGTTACCTAGTCATAGTCCTAAAGTGCTGTGTTTCTCACGAAGACCAAATGCCAAGGGATTGAGCATCAGTTCTTTTTTTAGCATCTTCCTGTTCTCTAACAGATCTTTGTTTTCCTTACCCTAGGAGATGCCTGAGATACCCAAAACCATCAAAGATGAGACCAATCTCCTCTTCTTCTGGGAAGAGCATGGCACTATGTGCTACTTCAAATCAGTTGCCAATTCAAAGTTGTATTTGGCCACAAAGCAAGAAAAACTGGTGCACCTGGCAAGGGGCCCGCCCTCTATCACTGACTTTCAGATGTCGGAAAACCAGCCTTGACTGTGGAGTCTACTTACCTGTGAAGTGTTGACAATCTGTGTGTACCATGCACATGGAGGAGTCAAATCCTGCACTCTTAGTCACTTGCTGAGCATGTGCTAAGCCTTTGTAATTCTAAATGAATATTTACTCTCTCTGTAAGAGAGGACACAAAGTCTAGTAGAACCAACACTAACATATAATGTTGCTTGTTATTTAAAGAACACCCTATGCTTTGCAAACTACCAATCATTTTAATTATTATTATATTATATTATTGTATTATTATACAATCTTGGGAGGGCCAGGGCTACTGACCGTGGCTACCAAAAAGGCTCTACCCATATTACAGATGGGTTAACTAAGGCATAAGAATAGTAAGAAATACCCACAATAGCATTTGGAATGAGAAGCCGTGGGCACAGGATTTCATTCCAACTGCTTAGCTTCTGCTTTTAAGTTGCTGATGGACCCTTTATCAAATACTGTAAGTTTCTGGGACCTCAGTTTGATCATCTTCAAAATGGAGGGAATGATGGCTATATCCTTCCTGCCTCAACAGTATTTTATGCCAATCCATGAGCTCGTTTTAGTAAAATACTTCTTGAAGCTGAGCCTGAAGAAGAAGGCAAAGCATGCAATGTTATTTTAAATTATTATTTATTATACTTATATATTTATAAATATTATTTCTAAGATAATTGTAACATATTATTATATTTATGGCAATTCTTTGCAATCTCTGAGTATGCCCGTGTATCTTCAACAATAGTAGACAGTGTTTTCCAGGCTGAGTGAGTTTCAGGTACTAAGGCACTTTGATCCAAGTTGTGCTTTTTCCATTGCTGTGAAGCTCTGTATTCTAGTACCTGGGAGTTCTGTAATTATGATAATAAATTTATATTAATTACCTTGTTCGTTTGAACTGATAATTGGCCAAAATCTTTCACTCCTCTGCCTTTGTCACTCTTGTGTCATTCAATTTCACCTGCTCTCAAGTCCTACTAGCTAAAATGGGATGAACCTAACTTTGGCAACCACAGGACAACTGTTATCTCAACTTTCTTTTCTGGAACATAAGCAACGTTTCTTCTAGGTTCTAAAAGTTGTGATCCAATCGTAGTGTTACATTACCATCAACAATGTGAACTGATACATTATTATCAATCATAATTGAATATAATTTAGAAAAAAGTAAATCTGGCACATAATTACGTGTTGTCTTAATCATTATTTTACAGCATGGTAATTAGGAACAGATAATAAAAGTAAATAACTATAAGTAGTGTTACAAAACCATACCAAGATTTTATGGTTTTTCTCTCCCCTTTGTTAGCTTGCCAGTATGCATAAAAGGCATAAGAATGATAATATTTCCACGTTCATTTAAAGCTCATATTACACACAACACATGTGCTCATATGTCCATACAAACTCACACATTCAGAGCCACATTAAGGACTAATGGATCCTTTTGGAAAGCATGGATACAAAGTATGTTGAGTTGGAAAAAGTTGAAATCAAGAGAACTTGGAATTAGATGTGGGAAGTAGTGGAGAAGGAGTAGTCCAAGATGACTCTCAGTTTCCTGCTACTGGAGAGTGGGTGAGCGGTGGTGTCTTAATCAGTATTTTTGGTGGAAATATGGAGTTCTAGGATGAAATATAATGAGTACCATTTTAGACACGTAATTTGAGCTACTGGCAGGACACCCAGGTGCAGATGTACAATGGGCAGATGATGATGTGTCTGGAACTCAAGAGAAGTTAGAACTAGATACAGACTTGGAAGACATCAGCAGGTTTTTAGTAGGTAAAATCCTAAAAATGACATCAGAGAGAGAAGAGAAGAATATGATGAACACTGTTGGTTGTCCACCCAATAACCATCGCCCCATCTTCCTTACTGACAGAACCCTGACTTCATGCAGAAGGAAATATGTCTTGAATTGGCTTAGACCAACTGGACTCAAAGAATGAGGCCAATTGGTGTGAGCCAATCATGGTCATTCTGTCCTCCCATGATTAAGTCACGTTGAGTTAGTCCTGTCTAATGAGATGTCTGCCGGGGGCAATTTCTGGGAAAGATTTTCTACTCTGATAAAAGAGCCATATAGAAGAAAGTCTTTTTTTTCTTCCTTCCTTCCTGCATGAGACATGTTCTATGAGGTTGTAGAGCTTGGAACTGTGCTAACCAGCTTGCGCTTGGGAAGACACAGCCACACGCTGAGGATGGCAGAATGGAAGGAGAAAAAGAATCAGCATCTCTGATGACGTTGTTGCACTAAGAATCTACTTACTGCCAGACTTTAAGACCACAAGAAACATTATTGCGATTTAATTTTTTTTATTTTTGGCTGCGTCGGGTCTTCGTTGCTGCGCGCAGCCTTTCTCTAGTTGTGGCGAGTGGGGGCTACTCTTCGTTATGGTGCGCGGGCTTCTCATTGCAGTGACTTCTGTTGCGGAGCACGGGCTCTAGGCATGCGGGCTTCAGTAGTTGTGGCGCACAGGCTTAGTTGCTCCAGGGCATGTGGGATCTTCCTGGACCAGGGCTCGAACCCGTGTCCCCTGCACTGGCAGGCGGATTCTTGACCACTGCACCACAGGGAAGTCCCATTATTGTGATTTTAAATCATTTATATTTGGTTTGCTATTACTTACAGCCAAACTCAGCCTATTTGAGCACCACAGAATACAGACACAGACACAGATACAGAGCACTGCAGAAAAACAGAGAGAAAAGGAAAAAACCTGTTCTCTTGTTTATTTCACACTGTTATTTCTAGTTGCCATTACTTTCCTAGGGTTTCTGTACCCCAAGTCTGGCTAGAGTAAGACTAGGTATCAATATTTTAAGAAATAGAGAAATACAAAACACTAAGCAAGCAATACCAATTCAAGAAATCTTAAAAAGCATAATAGCTGCTCAGTCTTTAATAGTGAAATATTGAATCATTCTAGAAATGGCCTCAAATATTATTCTAACAGGATCAGCTATGCATATCCTCTACTCCCTACTCCCCAGCTGCCTAAACAGTGAGAAGGTCACCATGATGAGCTTCAACAATCCTAGCACTGAACTTGTTGGAGTCTATTTCTTTAATATGGTCTTATACATCAGTCTCCAAATTGATGAGAGTAGAGCCACATCACCTGTAAGTCCAAGGTATGGAAGGAAAAGGAAAAGGATATTTCCCTAACCCTCCCCCCAATTAAATCATCCCTCTGATGCTTACATATACCTACACTTGAACTTTTGGGGGATGATGGAAATAGTTGGGATAACAATAAGTACTGTGTTGGATGTAAAATATGCTTGTGTATCTATACCTATTCCTTGATTGTGTGGTGGTTTCATGACCATATACATTTGTCAAAATTGTCCTCTTGAGTCTTGGCCAATGTTGGCTTGTCAATATCTCTCATAAAACTTGTTACCCAGAAATGAGTATACTATTCAGGATATGGCCAGCCCAGCCCAGCTTAGAGTGGGACCTTGTCCTTCCAATTTCAGACACCATGCTGTTTTTAGAAAGTGACATTAGCTTTTTGAAAGCAAGTGACATTGTTGATTCATATAGGGTTTGTAGGCAACAAAGACCTATAGGTTCTCATCCTAAATTCAAAACTTTAAATATATCCCTATTCAATTTTAATCTTTATTTGGCCCCAGATCTTTCTAGATTGTTCCAGATTCTGATTTTTTTTAATACACTGACTCTTCCTCTTAGTTTTGTGACATCTGTAATTTGGTGAGCATGTTTTCATTTTGTACATAGTATATCATAGAGTATAAAAAATAGGTTACAAACATTTTTGCAAGAGTGCCTGAACTACAGTGACCAAGGGGAGAGTAGTATGAGCTGAAGCTGTAGAAGTAGGCAAAGGCTAGGCCCTGCAGGAGTTATAGGACTTTAGCCTCAGAGCAATGGGAAGCCATTCAAGCCACAAGATGGATACTTTGCTAGATGAGTTGAGAATTGTTAAACCTATTTAGCTTTTTTTCCGTATTTTGTGTCCTACAAAATAGTTCTTCAAATATCCAAAGAATTTAGAAAAGGGTGCAGAGTCAGCCCATGTTGCTCCAGAGAACAAGGACCAATGAGCAAGAGGCTTATTTGAGGTCTTTTTTTTTCTTTAGTTTTCATAATACTCAGCGTTGTCTAAAAACAGGACAGGTGAAGCAGCTCCCTGACCCAAGCAGTATTCTTGCAAAGATGCAATGCACACATGGGATCTGTAGAATACTCTAGCACCGGGTGAACAAGATGACTTCTCAATCTGCAATCCATTCGATCACTAAGATTCTATAAAGACCAAGAGAACTCCTTTCACTTTTCTGAAACTGTACATGAGCCACTTTCTTACTCATTAACCAAAAATGTTCTTGCCCAGCTGCTAGATTTAACCATTAGGCAAGGATTCATGGCACTAGACAAAGAGTCCAAGTTTTTCACTTAAATAGTTATCAGTTGTCCTATTTTAAACATATTTGTATACTACTAATGTGTCAAAATATATAAATCCAGAAACCCCAGCATGGCTCCCTCCTGAACACTCTGGAAACAAAGAGGAGAGCTGCCCCAATGGCTTCATGCCCAGCTGAGCACCCAAATGGTGAAGCAAACCTGGCAAAAATGGGCCCAGACACAGCTCCACCTCTCTATCCACCACCTCTCTGGCACCTAGGGAAGTGGAACCCTAACACACAGAGTGCCAAAAGCATTTCCCAAACCTCTTCATGAAACTGCAGAATAGCCAAAACGGGGAAATTTTTGAAAGAAAAAGTTTTAGGACAGAAATAAAAGGAATGAGGTGTGTCTAGGGACCCAGGAGGACTGGACCTGCCCCCATTGTCCCTTCCTTGGTTAGGCATACACCTAGCTGATAAGGTCTAATCAAAAATACACATCAAAAAGGAGCCATCCTGAAAACAGTATGGCGGTTCCTCAAAAAATTAAAAATAGAGTTACTGTATAATCCAATAATACCACTTCAAGTTATATACCCAAAGAATTGAAAGCAGAGGCTCAAACAGATAATTGTACACTCATGTTCAAAGCAACATTATTCACCATAGCCAAAAGATAGAAGTAACCCAAATGTCTGTGACAGATGAATGCATGAACAAAATGTAGTATATACATACAATGGAATATTATTCAGCCTTAGAAAGGAAGGAAACTCTGTCATACGCTACAACATGGATGAACCTTGAGGACTTAATGCTAAGTGAAATAAGTCAGTCACAAAAAGACAAATACTGTATGATTCCTCTTAAATGAGGTTCCCAGAGTAGTCAAAATCATAGACAGAAAGTAGAATGGTGGTTGCCAGGGCCTGGGGGGAGAAGGCAACAGGGAGTTAGTGTTTAAACTTTGTTTTGTATATCTTACCACAGTGAAAAACATAAAAGGAGCCACACTGCAGTACTAAAAACTAAGATCCTTTAGCTTCAGAGACCCATAACAAGTGGAGATGTACACTCATGTGGAGCCGCCAAATTCATGATTTTGGTTTTATCTTATTTTTATGTGAACCTTAGCATCTAAGGGGGCTGGGGAGGCGTTGTCTATGGGGCCCGGGTGCTCCCCCATCGCTCATCCCCGCAGCCTTCAGCGTAAGTGACAGCACAACAGCCCAGAAACCGCATCCTTAAAAGTGGGACTTAGCCTCCCACTCAACCACCCGCCCTCAATGCCAACTGCCCGCTCACTGTACGTTTTCCAATCAAAGGGCCCCCTGGGTGATTTGACGGGCAGAGCCAACCACAACGCGCCTATTTCCTTTTGTCCCGCCCTCCCCTGCTTCCGACTGGCGGGTTTCAAACCCACGGGAGCCAATGAGAGTGGGCGCATGCGTGACGCGCCGGCCTTGACTCCGGGCGCGGCCTTTGAAGAAGAACTGTAGCTGGGGAGTCATGGTGCTGCCGGGGCCCTCCGCCGCCGCGGGTGAGTATGACTTCGAGCCGCTGTGTCTTACGGGCGGGGACGAAGGGAGACCCCCGAGTGAGTCCTTTAGGCGGAAATGGCTGGTCCGCTCGCCTGCCTGCCTCTGCCTCCCCGTTGGCCTTTCCGGTCCTGGGGGCGCTGACCCGAGCCCAGGCCCTAGGCTCCGGTGAGAAGTCAGGGCCGGGGATCTGGGAGGGTGTGCGCGGGGCCATGTGCCTCCCAGGCATCTTCCCAGTGACTCCCGCAGCAGCTCTGCAAAAAGCTGTCATTGTCACCTCGTTTGGGTAAAGAACCTGAGTCCCCTTACCCGGGGTGGCACAGTCAGTAGGAAGCCAAGCGCTCCTGCGGCCCATATTTGGCTCCAGGCGGAGCCCGGGTGTGGCCCTTGGGGCAGCGGCGGCCGCCCGAGCTGTGACAGCTGTCAAGGAGGGTCTCACCCCGACGCGGAGCTCATCTCCTCGCAAGCCCGCGCGCCCTGGTGGAAGCTGATGGGTTAAATGTGCGCGGAGGCTGAGGGTCCCGGGCTCCCTGACCTCTTAGATGTGCCTGGAGCCCTTTGCTGACTTTCAGCATACTCCTGCTCAGGTGCCTGCCACCTGCTCCAAAATGCGCACAGTGTTTTGGTTTCGGTAATAATGCATGTTGACTGTCTCCCAGGGCCCGGGCAGTGTTCTAGGCACTTGACACAGCAGCCCTTCAAGATGGGCATTTCTGCCCCATTTTATAGGCTCAGCAGCAGCAAGGTTTGGTAACTTGCTAGAAGTCACAGAGCTGGGATTCCAGCCCCATCTCTCAGCCTCCAACAGTCCTCTTGACACAGCTGTCTCCTAGGGATGCATCAGAGGCAGATATCAAAACACAGAGCATAAATACACTACCACGTGGAAAATAGATAGCTCCTGCTCTGCGATGGCCTAGTTGGGTGGGATGGGGGGGCCGGTCCAAGAGGGAGGGGGTGTGTGTATGCGAATGGCTGATTCACTTGGCTCTGCGGCAGCAGCTAACACAACATTGTAAGGCAATTATACTCCAAAAACGAAAAACAAAAAAACCCCAAAAAACACAGGGCAACTCAGTTTAAATGAGGTTGGGTTGTTTTGCACCCCTATAGCTTTTTTTTTTTTTTTTTTTTAAACCATTACTGAATTTTCGCCTTTTCCAACCACCCACTCTGCTCACTCAGTCTCTGCCTCTGGACTCCCGTAGTTCTTTCTTTGACCCTATTTTATGGCACCTAGATTTTGCCTTATATTGTAATTATTACTGTGTTTATTTTATCTCCACTACTAGATTGAAACTTCTTGAAGATGGAAATACTGACTTTTCATTCCCTCACAGATGCCTTGCTTAGAAAGTCACCATATGGATAGATGTTTGCCATGAACCCCCTAACCTGGCCTATTTTGTCCTTAGTACCAAAGGAAACCGTGTAAAGGTTTGGGGGCAAAAATCATCATTCCTGTTAGAAGGGATTAATAAAACAAGGCCCGGTCTTGCCAGCTTAGGTGGGCCAGTAACAGAATTTCTTCATGCAAAGCTTGATGTGTTGGAGCTGAGAACAGTGGCTGTGAGCAAGGGCTTTGGGTTTGGATAAACCTGGTTTCAAATCCTGGCTTAGCCACATGTTATATGGGTAACTTTGGGCATATCATTTATCCTCTTTAAATTTCGGACTGTAAAATACCTCATAGGATTGTTGTGCAGATTAAAGGAAGTAACACAAGTGTGAAGAGCTTTGTACGTGGCATATAAATGATATTGTCGATGTTGATGTTAACTTGGAGGCACATTTGTAGGGCTAAGGACTTTATAGCTTTATGGTCCAAAGCCAAAATCATTACAGAAAGGTGTCATCTTTTAGAATATAAATGAACTGGTTAGAATCTCACGCGTTTGTTTGCTCGCCTGTTTTGCAGAAGAGCGGCAGAGAAAGCTCCAGGAGTACCTAGCAGCCAAGGGAAAACTGAAGTGCCAAAACACCAAGTGAGTTTGTCTCCCACGGTTATGCAAAGTTCCGTTGCCCTGGTTGCTAATAGCAACTTAAAGCCTTTTCAAAACATAGCCCTTTTGTTTGCAGTCTGCTCAGACTTGTCTTGGGATCCTATGATTTTTCAAAAAGGGCATTTCCAGTCCAGGCATGACAAAAATGTTGGCAAAGATTTAAGCATTACTACTGTGACAGTCTCCAAAAGCGGGAGAGGAGGGTCTACAATATCACCAGCAATGCTGCAAGCTTTTCCTCTCCCTGCTGTTTCCTGGGAGAGTGATTCTCGGTGAAGGCAGTGTTTGGCCAAGGAGTTGAATGATCCTGGTTCTGGTGCTTCTCTCTAAAGCAGGAGAGCCGGTTCAATCCATCCTCCATAAGCTGCACACCCACATCCTGCAGCCTGACAGGGCTCTTTGGTCTTCCTCTTAGCACTTACTCTTGAGGTGAACAGAATATGACTGCTTCACTTTGATCTTTTGTCAACATCTTGTCATCTAAATGGTGTTATCTCACTTGCCTTAGCATTGATATGTTTTTCTACCCAACATGTTGCTAAATTTTTATGTGAAAATCAATTTTTACAAAGTTAGCTTTCACCCTTTGTTTTAGTTTCTTGTTACTTTGGGTTTTTACTCGACTCTATTTCCTTGATTAAATAAACCTAATTCACGTAGTCAACATATATTTATTTAATACCTATAATGTATCAGTCACTCTTGCTTCTGAAGGTATGCGGTCCCTGCCTTCCCAGGACTTACATCCAAGATGGGAGAAACAAGCATCAAGTCATGATCAAAGTCTCTGTTAGTCTGGCAGTTTATGATCTGTGAAGATTGAGTCTAAATTCTCTGCTTTTCTCTTTTTTTGCATTTTCTCTCTCACTAGCTAGGTTTCATATGTGCCTCAGTATTTTTTATTTATATCACTTTCCCCACCTGAAAATTCACTATTTGAAGATACTTAAAAAACAAGCAAGTTTTTTTCTTAATAATAATTGATTTAATATAAGTGAATTTACAAAACAGAAACAGATTCACAGACATAGAAAACAAGCAAGCTTTTTAAAGAAGCATTTAATTATCTTATTTGGCATTGAATCTCTAGTGCCCGGCACATTGCAGTGTTCCCGGCACATTGCAGTGTTCCCGGAATGATGTTCCAATGAGTAAGACTATGCAGATATGAAGAAAACACGTATTTTATTAATACTGTTAGAATGTTATGTTTATGCATAGGACATCTATGAAAGGATCACAGAAAAAAATGGGCAACAGTGGTTGTGGTCACTGAGGAGTAGAATAATAGGACTAAGGAAGGGATGATAAGGAGACTTTCTATCAATCATAATTTTTGAATTTTTTTTTACCATATATGGAAATTCTAATAATTTAAAATTCTAACCATAAAAATTTTTAATCACTGTACTGTTAATCACTGTACTTCCCAAGCCTTGCTGATTCTTCTGTACCAAGAATTAATTTTATTTCACCTTTTATAGGCCTTATCTAAAAGCCAAGAATAATTGCCCGAAGCCTCCACCTTCTAAATCGGTAAGTAGAAATTAGTCTTTTAAAAAATATCCGTTTTGGATGATTAGCAATAAAAATAATAAACATGTTAACAACCTAAAGAACATGTTTTGCAAAGGTATTTACATAAATATAAGAACAGTTTGGTTTAGTAAGCAATAGTATCATTTTTTGAAAAGTACAACATACTATAGTTCAGTTTATTAACCAAAAAAAATCTTTAAGTGCACTTTGGTCCTCTTAACGTTTATTGAATACTTACTATGTGTCTGGCACTTTTCTGACTTGCATTAAGTCCTTGAGTCCTTACAACCTTATGAGGTAGGACTATTAGTAGCCCATTTTACAGATGAGGGAACTGAGTCACAGAAGGGTTAAGTTCCCAAGGTCACATAGTTGTTAATCTCTTAATAGGTTAATAGGCTGATAGCCCATGGTCTTAACTACTTTGGCATGCTGCCATGAAGTTAAATAGCTCAGTAGTCATTAAAAGAGAACATCTGTGTTGGATCTTCCAAGCTACTTAACAAGCCTATGCTTCCCAATCAGTTCGGCTCAGCTAGACTGTGGATGGAATGATAAAAAGATCCTAACATACTTAAGGTTTAAATGGGAGAAATTATCCTCCTGAAAATGGCACAAATTCTTCATCTGCAATAAAATAATCAATAAAAATCCCAACTTTAATTTTTAAAGCCATAGTTTTATCTAAGTTCAAAAGTGTAATTGAAATAATGTTGCCCAAAGTGTGACATTGGTGCCAATTTTCATAAGTTTTAATGATTCGGTCATTAAATGCACACAGACACACACACATATACATATATACCTATATGCATAGGCATGTATATATCATCTATAGACTATATATGTTATGTGTACACATGACATAGTTAGACACTGTGGAGGATAGAAAATGCATAGAAAGCAAAAGTGGTGCATGATGATGTGAACAGTTGAGAATTACTGGGCTAGACTTTTTTTTTATATATAGATTTATTTATCTTTTATTTATTTATTTTTGGCTGCATTGGGCCTTCATTGCTGCACTGGCTTTCTCTAGTTGCGGAGAATGGGGGTTACTCTTCGTTGTAGTGCGCAGGCTTCTCGTTGAGGTGGCTTCTCTTGTTGCGGAGCACGGGCTCTAGGCACGCAGGCTTCAGTAGTTGTGGCATGTGGGCTCAGTAGTTGTGGCTCACAGGCTCTAGAGCACAGGCTCAGTAGTTGTGGCGCACGGACTTAGTTGCTCCACGGCATGTGGGATCTTCCCGGACCAGGGATCGAACCCCTGTCCCCTGCATTGGCAGGTGAATTCTTCACCACTGCGCCACCAGGGAAGCCCCTGGGTTAGACTTCTGCTTTAGGAAGATTGAACTGGTATAGCATGCAAGGCTTAAAAACTCTGTTGGAAGGGGCCCTCATTAAGAGCTCCCAGAAGGTTTGCTTGAAGCTGACAATACTGATTTCAGTAAATCATCTCTTAAATGAGGTGATACCTACCCTTTACGGTAGGTATCACAGTAGTGAAGATAAAAATGAAGTGGGGAAGGCAATTATGGAACTTGGGAGAAACTCAACGTACTAGGCAAATAACTCATCATTACAATTGTATAACGCTTCACAATTTATAAAACATTTTTTATATATAACCATAAGAGTTAACATTTGAGTACTTATTATTATCCAGATACTGGATGAGACACTTTACATACAATATCTCAATTAATATTCAAAACAATGCTATAAGCAGGGAGGTCATAGGATTGAATGTCCAGAGACCTTTGAGAGTAAAAGGAAGTGCTATTAATATGTTGGGCCAACAGGCATAAATCAAAACTATCTTGAAAAAACCAGGACTTTATGGCACCTTCCCTAGTTTATAGGTATCATTATTATTATTATTATTATTCTTCCCATTTTACAAATGAGAGGACTGAGGCTCAAGGAGACTGGCCACATTTATACAGCCAATAAGGGTCAGACTCAGGACCTGAACAAAGCTTTTCTGGCATACTCTTAGTGTACTGTTACCATGCCTCACTATTTGAAATTAACAGCCCTCACCATAACTGTTTCAGGTTTCATTCTGGCACACAAAGGAACACACAAAAGAAGTTTTTCATTTTCTGTTCCTATCAGGAGTTTTAACATATTTGAAAAGATTCCTTGGAGCCATCCTCTTAGATTTATTGAGAAACAGTAATGTAGAATAGTTAAGAAACTGCCTTGGTCCAAATCCTGACTCCTTTGTTTTCTAGCTCAGGGACCTTGGGCAAGTTACTTAACTTCATCTGTGAGATGGCAATAATAGGAGGTTTCTCATAGAGTTGTTTGAAAGGATTGAGTTAATGCAGGTTGAAGTACATTTAGAAGTGTCTGCATATTGGGATATATGTTCCTCTGGAGGTGCATAAAGCATTTCCAGCAGGTACACATTTTAACAGAACCAATTTCCACATCCTCAACTTCCATATGTGCTTTTGCCCAAAATGGATTTGTCGTCGAATGTACTTCAGTTTCTCCTTTCCCACTTTCCTTGACACTGTCATCCTTCTTCCACTTCTCAGTTCTTTCTCTGCTTGTTTCGCTCTGGGATGGAATTATGTACCTCCAAAGTACAAAATCAAGGGACAATTTGAAATAATGGTGGTGATGTTCAGAAAGCCTTTTGCAGTTCAAGCAGCTTCTAGTTCTTTGCATTCAACATTGTCATGTGGAAGAACATTAAAAATAATTTTTTGCTGAGAGATCACTGTATGATTTTTAGCATATGCCTCTGGATGAGTTCAAAGAATTGACTGTAATTGCTGTAACAAAACATCTTCTATTCCCATCTACCTGATAATGTGAACAAATTTTCTGTGTTTTTATTTAAAAAGCCAAAGGAATAAAACTGATGAAGACCTCTGTCTCATTCTAGCAATAAATAATATAATGTCTTCCAGTAAATACATGAACTAATTGTGGGGGGAAGCTCCAGCCAACTCATTAAGAGACATTTCCATTTCTTTATGAAAAAGTATTTTACTCTTTATGTTTAATAATTATTGATCAAAATTGGTAACATTTATCTTCTTTTGCTGAATTATTTATAGTTATGGTAAATACAGATTAAGGTAAATTTATAGACATGTATTTGTTGAGAAGTATGATAGGGTAATGGATTATAAACTTCCAAGCACAAATATCTGGTATAAAATTTTTGTGGTGAACTGGAATGAAAACAGACCAGGAGAAAAAAGAAAGGTATTATATTTTCAGTTGTTAAAGAAGAGTGTGTTTGTATAGTTTCTAAATGGATTATAGTGGGTATCAAATTTCATTTCATCTTGAAATGTCAATATTGACAGTGTGCCTGAAATTACATATTTGCAGCTATTTAAACTAACAATGAAAAAACGTTAGCTATTAACTTTCAAAAGTATAGGAAGGTACAGAGTTTGTCAAAATTATTTTGCGAGTATATGAACAAAAATGCTTGAAAACCACCAATCAGATGAGCTCTACAATCCCTCCCAGCCCTATTCAGCCCTATTCAGCCCTCATGTCTTCGTATCATAATTTTCTGTTAGCACTTCTCAGGGGCATGTGTCATCTTCTCTCATCTTTGTATCCCCTTGCAGTCTAGCACAGTGCCTAGTATAGATGCAGTAAATCTCTCCTGATTTAAACCCTGGTCATATCCTTTGTGAATTTTCTCCCTTCTCTGGCTTCGTATGTACAAAATGAAGTGACCAAATTCAGTTTGTGTCACTTGTTCCTTCTTGTACATTCTGTCTTTGTTTTTTTGTTTTTTTTTTTTTATCAGATCTATCTGACGTGAGTTGTCTGAGGCCAGGAGTCAGAGACTGAAGTTCTATCCCCAACCCTGCCTCTTAACACTCTGCCTGACCTTGGGCAGCTCACGTTCCCTCTCAGATGAAGGGGCTCAATTTAATGATCTCCAAAATCCCTTCCAGCTCGAATGGCGTGTATTTGCCTATTGATTGCAGGCTATTCTGCTAGCCTAATGACTCTTCTAAGCCTAGTTTTTCTCTCAATGAAGTGCTTGAAACTAACTGCATGACCAGTTCTACCACTTACAGTTAAGTTAGCAAGGCCAGGCTGATCTAAAATAAAGATATAAAAACTGTACAAGAGAGAAAATATTTGCAAATCTTGTATATGATAAAGATCTAGTACCCAGAATAAATAAAGAACTCTTACACCTCAACAATAAAAAGACAGCCCAATTTCTAAATGGACAAAGGATCTGAATAGAAATTTCTCCAAAGAAAGTATACAAATGGGAAATAAGGACATGAAAAGGTACAAGGTGCTCAACATCAGGGAAATGCAAATAAAAATCACAGTGAGATACCACTTCACACCCACTAGGATGGTTATAATCAAAAAGACAGATAATATGTGTTGGGGAGGATATGGAGAAATTAGAACCCTTATGCATTACTGGTGGGAATGTAAAATGGTGCAGTCACTTTGGAAAATAGTTTGACAGTTCCTCAGAAGTTAATCATAGAGCTACCATATGACCCGGGAATTCCACTCCTAGATATATACCCAAGAGAGTTGAAAACAGATACACACACAAACACACAAAACTTATAGCAAATATTCATAGCAACATTATTCATAATAGCCAGAAGGTGGAAATGACCCAGATGTCCATCAATTGAATAGATAACCAAAATGTGATATAGCCATAAAATGGAATATTTATTCAGCCATAAAAAGTAGTGAAGTGCCTGTGTGGGGACAAGGAATATATGGGAACTCTCTGTACTTCCACTCAATTTTGCTTTGAACTATAACTGCTCTAAAAAATAAAGTTTATTATTTAAAAAATAGAGTAATGAAGTGCTGATACATGCCACAACACGGGTGAATCTCAAAAACATTATGCTAAGTGGAAGAAGCCAGATTCGAAAGGCCACATATTACATGATTCCATTTATATGAAATGTCCAAAATAGGCAAATTTATAGAGACAGAAAATAGATTACTGGTTGCCCAGATCTGTGGGGAGGAGGAAATGGGGAGTGACTTCTAACAAATGTGGGATTTCTTTTCTGCAGTGATGAAAATGTCCTGGAATTAGGGGCGATGGTTGTACAGTCTTGTGAATACACTAAAACCCACTGAATTGTACGCTTTAAAATGGTGAATGGGGTGCAAATTATATCTCAATTTTTTTTTTAAATATACAAAAAAGAACAAGTAAGGAATAGCACATAATTGGAAAGCTTATACCAACATCCCTGCCTCTTCAGTAAGCAGTAATGAGCAATAATGGGAGAGCCGAGGTTGATGTAAACGTTGGGGCTCAAGGAGTAACCCAGCTGTCGCCGCGTGAGCACATCATCTGTCTCTCTGCCTCCCACTCCCAGTGCCCCCTATAGCACCCATGAGCAACAGCGCACACGCCCAGGCCATCCTAGGGCGGCCATCTCTTCACTCTTAAGGCCGAGTGGTTCTAGTTACAGACGTCCTTTACACGTTCACAAAGCTTACATAGTAATTATTCATCATATTATCAAACCAAAAATAGAGAACGGTAACTCTAGCACTGCCATATCTTTCCCTGGATAGTCTACAAATCTCTGCCAAATTCTCCTTTCTGAGTAACTGCGTTCAATGCGGATGCTCCAGAATCCACAGTGGCCTGTCCCTATTATTTACCATATTAATTCTAAACACCCCTCCCTAGTTTTAAAAGTTCTCTGCAACCTAGTCCTACCTTTCTTATCCAAAATTAAATCACATGACTGAAATATTTACTTGTTAATAATGTACAATCTAACCTTAAAACCCTTTCCTGACTTCACAAATATGACTGACTTTCTGCTGAGATGTTAGGTACTTATTCAGAGCTGTTCCAAAGTATCTCAGGCCTCCCAGCATCTACCACATATCCATACCACTGATCTCCAGGATGAGACAAAGTTTCTTGAGTGACACTCTGACCTTTACAAAGGCAGTGTTGTTTTAAGAAAATTAGTGTAGCAATACAAAGTACTAGGAGGAACTTGGGAGGCACCCTAACATAAGTTTATTATGTATGTATCTTTCCAGAGTCCCTAGAAGGACACTTCCTTTGGATATAATGGGCATTCAGCAAGTACTTGTTTGATGGAGCCAAATTTATTTTTTTAAACAGCAATTTTTTTTTTGATTTATTTATTTTACTTATTTTCTTTTTGGCTGTGTTGGGTCTTCATTGCTGCACGCGGGCTTTCTCTAGTTGCAGAGCACAGGCTCTAGGTGTGCGAGCTTCAGTAGCTGCGGCACGTGGGCTCAGTAGCTGCAGCACGCAGGCTCAGCAGTTGTGGCTCGTGGGCTCAGTAGTTGTGGTTCGCAGGCTCTAGAGTGCAGGCTCAGTAGTTGTGGCGCACGGGCCTAGCCGCCCCGCGACATATGGGATCCTCCCAGACCAGGGCTCGAACCCGTGTCCCCTGCATTGGCAGGCGGACTCCCAACCACTGCGCCACCAGGGAAGCCCTAAACAGCAATTTTTATGTGTTCACTGCATCTCTGCTGAATTCTATCAAGCTAAAAGATTCTAATATATTTCTAATAGGAACTCCAGTTATAAAAATCATCTATTAGTAAGTCTTTTTTTTCTCAGGATTCAATTTTCTTAAATGCAATTATAAACAAAATAGCTAGTTTTTTTAATTTTAAAAACAATGGACTGTTGTTATGAGTTTACTTTTTTTTATATCTTTCTCTGTCTTTTTAGACTATTAGACCTAAAAAGGATGTTACCAACCATGTTGCTTTGCCTGTCAAAGCTACAAGACCCATCAGCATTAAACTCCAGTCCAGACCTGCCAGTATCACAGGGTCCCAGAGGCCAAAGTTGGAGCCACCACAACTTCTGGGCAAAAAAAGGCTCACTTCAGAATGTGCTTCTTCTAACCCAAACTGTAAGCCTTCCAGAAGTAGTCAACAACAGCATGAATTTGGATCATCCACTACTGGAAAACTGTCAAGAAAAACCATGGGGTCACTTAATATACAGGAATTGAAAACTACAAAGCAGCAGGTAACACAACAAGGAACTGCTAAATGTACAGACTCTGTGGACAATACTCATGTTGAAAATGAATCCTTGGGTAGCTGTCTAAAAGAGATGAATAAAGAGAACTTGCCCCAAATCTTACCAGACTCTGAGAGGAAGCCAAATCCTGAATTAGGCACTGTAAGTAAGCCAAAAACTAATCAAACCAAGAGCAGTATGGCTCCTACTAAAGAAGTCTTGGGCAAAAGGTCAGTGAATAGTGCTGTTCTGAAAGAGAGAGTTAATAAACAATTTGTTGAAGAAACACAAATCAGGATTCCACCAGAGAAGTCTCAGCAACTCTCTAGAGGAACAGATCTTGCAAGGCCAGGGGGAAAACCCCCAAAAACAGTTTCCTCTCACTTTGTCCAGACACTTAAGAGGACTCAAGCATCAAAGAAAACAGTGGTTAAGGACATAAAGAATATAAAGGTTAATAGGGGTAAGTATGAAAGACCAAGTGAAACTAAGTTACAGTCATGCACTGTTACTGAACAGAAAGTAAAACATAGCAAACCCAGCACATACCCCAAAGTGCTTCAAAGAGGATGTAACAACAGACATCCAAACACAAAGCAAGATCATAAACCCACGCAAGCTTGTTGTAGACGTCGGACATCATATGTACTGCAAAAATCAAAAGCCATAAGCCAAAGGCCTAATTTGACAGTTGGCAGCTTTAACTCAGTCATTCCAAGCACCCCTAGCATAAGAGCAAATGGAGCCAAAGGGAATAAATGCAACAACAGCTGTCAACAAAAAGCACAGACTTTGGACTCCAAGTTGAAAAGGGCTCTTCCCCAGAACTGTTTTCTAAACAAGACAGCTCCCAGAACTCAAGCTGGTGGCACAACCATAAATGGAAGAGGACTCCCAAATGGGACCCAAACTAATCCAAATAAGAAGACTACAGCAGAGGATCGAAGGTACTTTATTTTAATTCCAAAATTTTGCAAATTAAGATGACTAGGCAAATTGACCATCAGGAGTGCGAAAGTCAGGAGATGGGTCATAAATAATGGCTCCTGAGTAATTTTTAGATATAACTCTGAAAAAAAGACAAAGCAAATATGAAGACTTGATAGAGCTGGGTGGTACATACATGTGTTCAAATTGTTCTCTATAATTTTCTATATGCTTGAAATAATTTATTTCTTAAAAAAGAAATTGAAACAGAATAGTTGAATAAGAAGTAGAGGTTGCAGAGGTAGACCATTCATGCAAGAAGTGCCCTGCAGGGACTGAACAGCAACAGAAGAGGCAGGGTAGGAGGAGCCAGAGTAGTGAACTTACACGGCTAGGAAGTGTGGAAATGGTAGTCCCTTGTCAAGCCAACTAGTGTGAAATCTGAAAAGTTATCAGAGAAAAAGGAGTAGGAAACTTCTATGAGTCTGAGCAGGCCAAGTTTTGGAAAGTACGCTAAGGCAGAGAGAAGTAATCAGTTCACATACAGAGTTCAGATGTTAGAAGTCAGGATCTCAGGCTGCTGGGAGTTAACATTAACATGTGTGATGCGTGAAACTGAGCCAAAGGATTTCATACACTTTCTGCACAGGACCAGACATATTCTCATGATGTGGTGAACCTCCCAGGAGAAGCACCTCTGTACACCTGACTGGAGTAGAAAATAAGGAGATTCCTGGCAATGGCAAAAGGAACATGTAAAATTAGATGGTAGCTAAAAGGTATAGCAGAGTGAAGTGAGGGCAGGATTTATTCTCTGAATACAGCCCTGAGCACCACTGACAAGCTCTCTGCCCTCCTGAAGAGACAGAAAATAAACAACTTAATTCAGGGTGATGCGATTGAGAGAGGGAGGCTGGGATGACTTTAGATAGAAGGCTCAGGGAAGGTACTTTCAGCAGTGACATCTGGGCTGAGAAAAGGGCAGTGACAGGAAGAAGGACGAGTCTTCTGAGCAAAAAGAAAACTGAATGCAAAGACCTTGAGCTGGTGAATGAGGAGGTCAGGGTCCCTACCCTGGAGCTTGCAGTGTAGACCAGATAACAGACAATGGATCCTAAGACAGATTACAGTTGGGCCAATTTTGGTGACAAAAAAAAGGAGGAGTCTGTGGAGAAGGATAGATCACTCTCCGATTCCTCGAGTGTTCCTTTAGCACCTACACTGGGAGATACAGTGGTGAGCACACAGTCATAGTCTACTATTATGGAACGTTTTTTCTGGTGTATATATGGAAAGTACTAGAATAATAAAGCCAGGTCCTAGGAATACGTTAGCTTTAGAAAAAGCAAGTTCCCTCTTCATTTATGATTAGAAGCAAGGCTAAGGAGGTAAGAAGAATGCCGGGAACATAGGGGAAACACATGCCAGATGACTCAGCTTCTATCATGAAGCCGGTGAAGGGAAAGGGGAAGCACTTAGGGCTAATATAAGCACTGTATGGACTGTGCTCAGAAATCAAGGGAGAAACAAGAGAGTTAATAGTTACTGATTTTCTCGGGGGCTTCGCTGGTGGCGCAGTGGTTAAGCATCTGGGGACACGGGTTCAAGCCCTGGTCTGGGAAGATCCCACATGCCGCGGAGCAACTAAGCCCGTGTGCCACAACTACTGAGCCTGCACTCTAGAGCCCGTGAGCCACAACTACTGAGCCCACGTGCCACGACTACTGAAGCCTGCACGCCTAGAGCCCCTGCTCCGCAACAAGAGAAGCCACCACAATGAGAAGCATGCACACCGCAACGAAGAGTAGCCCCCACTTGACGCAACTACAGAAAGCCCGTGTGCAGCAACGAAGACCCAACGCAGCCAAAAATAAATAACATTTTTTTTTTAATAGTTACTGATTTTCTGGAAAAAGCAAAGCTACAAGGACAGCAAACTGCTCAGTGACTGCCGGGAGCTGGCATGGGTGGCAGGGTTGACCACCGAGGAACACAGGGGCATTTTTGAGGATGTTATATCTTGATTGTAGTCACAGTCACATGCTTTCATGCATTTGTCAAAACTCACAGAACTGTGTACCAAAAAAGGTGAATTTTACTGTAATTAAACACTTACGTCTTCTAAACACTACGCTAGGCGCTGGGACAGCCAAGGTTTCTGTCTTCATAGATCTTGCATTCTAGTGGAAAAGACAGAAAATCAACCTGTTGATTAAGACAGAATAATTACAGAAAATTACCTCTTCAAGGAGGTGTCATTTGAGCAGAGGACTGAAGACAGACAATACAAGACCCTGAGGGAGGAATGAGCTTGGGTCAAGTAACGGAAAAAATGCCTGAGCTCCTGGAAGGCAGTGAGTGAGGGGGAGAGTGGTGTGACATGAGGTTGGAGAACTAGGCAGGAACCAACCTGCACTGCACCTCCAGCCACAGAGAACATTTTGAATTTTATTCCAAGAGCCATGGAAAGTTCCTGGCCGTGACTCTGGTTTACATTGTAAAGATCACTAGCTGCTGTGCACAGGATGAATTTGAAAAGGGTTAGGGTGGAAGGAAGGAGATGAGTTAGGAGGCTGCTGCAGCATTGCAAGCAGAAGGTGACAGTGATCTGGACAAGAATGGTGGTAGTGGAGATAGAATCAATACTGACTATATAATGATGTGTTGGACGTGGGGAAAAGAAAGGACTACTCAAGACAACTCCTCGTTTTAGGCCCTAGCAACTGGGTAGATTGGGGCACTGTTTACCAATGTAGGGAAGGCTGTTTGGGAAAAGATTTGGAGATGAAAATCAAGAGCTTTGTTTTGAACAATATTAAATTTTAAATGCCTGCCAGACATCAAATAAAAGATATCAGTTAGGCACTGGAGTTTACAAAGTTTGGGACCCTAGAGAGTGATCTGGGCTGAAATGTACGTTTGTGAGTCATAAACATGTAGTTGTAATTCAAAGAAACTGAAGAGCCTACATTCAGACGCTTGGGCCTACATGTCTTGGTGCCTCCTTCAGCAGTAGTCTATGGACTGCCTCAGAGCAGGAGTGGAGAGTGAACAGTGTGGGGAGAGCGAGGGTTAGGACTTGGCACCGTCAGAGACCAGCTGCTTAAGAAAAGAGCCCTGAAATTACTGATCTCATTAGGGGAAGAGGGGGTCATGTGTGGTCAGGAGAGAGCTAAGGAACTGGGCAAAGTGGGTCGCTTTGAGTGGCCAAGACCCTACTGAGGGCAGGATACAGGTTTGGTGAGTCTGGTTGAGTGGCAGATACAAAGCTTATGATAAGAGAAATGGAGGGCTTCCCTGGTGGCGCAGTGGTTGAGAATCTGCCTGCCAATGCAGGGGACACGGGTTCAAGCCCTGGTCTGGGAAGATTCCACATGCCACGGAGCAACTGGGCCCGTGAGCCACAACTTACTGAGCCTGCGCGTCCGGAGCCTGTGCACCGCAACAAGAGAGGCCGCGATAGTGAGAGGCCCGCGCACCTCGATGAAGAGTGGCCCCCGCTTGCCGCAACTAGAGAAAGCCCTCACACAGAAACGAAGACCCAACCGTCAAAAATAAATAAATTAATTTAAAAAAAAAAAGAAATGGAGTGCTGAGTTAGTGATCTCAGAGATGGAGGGATGTCTTAGGACAGCAATTGTCAGGAGTAGCATACAGGTAAAATACAAATTTTCAGAGAAAAATATTGAAGAATAATCAGGAAATTAAGGAGTTTGAAGATGGAGATGCTAACCACCTGTTGTAATCCGACCAATCCGTCTGGCGTCTGCCTTCTGAAGGGTGGGGGCAACCACTGCTTCCAATACCAATTAGTAAATTATTTTTAAAACATTCTCCTGACTTTCCAGTTGAAGGTGTTCAGTGATAATCTATGTATGTCATACTTTAGAAGCTTAACCATGTACCGGAAAAAACCCCTAAAACCATCCCCCTCTTTAATTGTATAACAGGAAACAATTGGAAGAATGGCAGAAATCTAAGGGGAGGATCTATAAACGGCCTCCTATGGAACTTAAAACAAAAAGAAAAATAATAGAGGAAATGAATATTTCATTCTGGAAGAGTATGGAAAAAGAAGAGGAAGAAAAGAAAGCACAACTTGAACTATCCAGTAAAATTAACAACACTCTGACAGAATGTCTGCAGCTCATTGAACGGGTGAGTGTGAACAGTAAGCTCCCAAAGCTTTGCTGAATCTTAGAGTTTTTTTAACATTTTTGTTAAATATAGTGTAGGGGAGATAACCTCTGTCTAAGCAGAAATTTAGCTCCTCCTTTTAATGGAGAGGAAGGATAGTAATAATAATAAACATGTACTTAAATAATGACTCTTGTATGCCAGGTACTGTTCTAAGCACTTTACTTATATTATTTCATACAATTACATAATGACTATTACTATATTCACTTTACAAATGAAGCTGAGGCACAGAGAAGTTGGGAAATTAACCCAAGTAGTCTGGCTCCAGAGGGATCCAAAAGGAACTCTGCCTTCTTCATGTATTGAGGTCCAAAGAGTAAACATTTGACATTTAGATATGAAGCTAAAGTCAAAAGGCAAGGCCTCATGTAGAATTAGATTATCCTAAAGACTCTAGGTAGCTATGAATGGCATCTAAATTGTATCTTGGATTTTGCAGATAAGGATAAAGTAAATGGTAAGCAAAGGGTATGATCCTTAGGATATTCCTTGAAGGAAAAATATATTAATAAAAAGTAACTGGATAGGCTTCTATACTAAGGTCCTTGCCTGAAGCAAACTCAGTTCTGTCGTTTGACTGGTAGTATTGTACATCAGCAAAAAAGGGAAACCTTCAAATTAGGTCTACTCTGGGCAGTTTTTTCATTAGATTCAGTTAAACATTAACTACTTCTCTTTTGTGGAATTAAACTTCAGTTCTTTGTTTGTTCTTTCTCTTATTTTCATTGCATTAAAAAAATACCTGAATACATTTTTATTATTAAAAGCATTTCAAATAATACAGGTAAATTACTCCCAGCACTTGCGCAGGCGCACATGCACACACACAAGGTACACATCCCAGGCTTCTCCCTGGAGGTGACCACTATTGCCCATTATCCTTCCAGACAATTTTTATGCATTTACTTAACAGTATAGGTATGTAGAGAAATGAAGTATATGGTTTTGTGAGTTGCAGTTATTTCAGATTTTTATGTGTGTTCTTTGGTTGTCTTTTCTTGTGTTTTCCTAGTATCAGTATTATGCTGGCTTTGTCAAATGAGTTGGGTATTTTCCTTTTTTCCTGTACCCTGAAAATATTTTATTTGCAATTGAGATTCATTCGAATTATTTTGTTCTTTGAAGGTTTGGTAACAACTTACCTATAAAATCATCTGGACTTTGGGGGATAATTTTCTATTTTTTCAGTTTTTTCCATGGTCATTGGTCTATTTAGGTTTTGTATTTCTTGAGCCAATTTTAGTAATTCTGTGCCTTTTATTTAAATCAGACTTGCTAAAGATTTCTCTATTCATCTTTTTAAAAGGCCATCTTTTGGGTTTTATTTTTTTCTCTTGCATCAGTGTCTGCATCTATTTTTATGTTTATTTTTCTTTTTCTAGCTTTTTTAGTTGAAAGCTTAGAGCATTTATGTCAGTCTTATTTTATTAAAAATATTTTTAGTGCTATCAATTTGCCTCTGAATTTAGCTTTGGTCATATCCTTCATGTTTGACTAGGTAATGTTATGTATCAGTTAGAGTCAAGTCAGAAAAACAGAAACACAAGGTATCTCAATAGAAAGAATGTAATATGAAGGTTGTTTTCACAGTGTCTTATGTGAGTTTCCTTGAAGCAGACCCTAAGAGGGGAATTTGTGTGAAAGTAATTTATTAGGAAGAGGCTCCAAGGGACAACTGGGAGGGGAGTTGGGGATGTGGGACCAGGAGGGGAAAGAGGGCAAGCAGGGTTGTGGTATCAAGCAAAGTTCATGGAGGATAACTGTGGCACACTCCCGCATGGGAGCTCTGGAGACAGTGCAAGTCACACCTCTCAGAGTTGTGGGGGCAGGGGGACTGCAACATTAGTAATTCCATGATCATTGATTAATGGCTGCCCCTGGGGGGTCAAAAATGCCCAGGCATTTCTGACTCTGTGGACACATACAAAGAGGTACAGATGCTGGCTGTTGGACTTGAAAGTACTTTGTGAGCCTGCGTGCACAAAAATGATAAAGGAATCATCAAAGGGGATATGGGTGCAACACACAGGACTGACAGCAAAAATGAATCTCAGGTAACAGTGGCAATAACTTTAGGAAGCAGCTAGCGCCCACTGGGTCTAGGGGAACAAAGAGAGGTTGGGGATATCAGAACCTAGCAGCGAGGAGAGACAAACCCTGGTGGAAGTGGGACTCCAACTCTAAGGAGGGCATACTACTAGCAATGCTGGTGCCACCGGAGCTGGAGGAGGGGCCCTGCAGGGCTGGGATTCAGACCTTGAGAAAACAATGCTAGCTACCCGGTTGGTGCTTTTGCCTCTGAAGGAGCACAGTGAGGCAGAGTCTGTGAATGCCAGGGAAAAAAGGTAGAGGCTAGAACCAACTGCTGCTGCCAGAGTGAAGGACCATTGCTGGGGTGATGAAAGCAAATGGGAAAGAGGCAGTCCCCTCCCTTCTCCAGCCCTGCAACCTCCCTCTAGTGCCCCATACTGGCCGAGCCCATCAGAGAACTGCTGTCAAAACAGAGTGTTTTACAGAATTCCAGCACATTTACAGAATTCTGCACAACAAAGCAGAGGATAAAAGGGGTTTAGAGCTAAGAGATCATAGCCTAATGACTGACATGTTCTCGTTTTCGTTTCTAGTTTGAGATTTCCATTTTGAGTTCTTCTTTAATCCAAAAGTTATCTTAGAAGAGTATCTTTTAACTCCCAGATATGTAGTTGGTTTTGTTGGTGTTGGGTTTTTGGGGGTTCTTTTTTTGTTTTTTCTGGCTGTCAATTTTTAATTATACTGCACTGTGGTTGGTGAACGCTGAAATTTTCTTTCTGGTCTTAATGTCTGATCAGTCTTGGTGAATGTTCCAAAAGTGTTTGAAAAGGATACGTATTCTCTGTTGAACAGAAAATTCTACATGGGTATCCATTGCTCTCTGAAAGAAATATGCCAGAGTCCCTCACTGGCACTGTGATTTGTGATTGATAATTTCATTTTGTATTTCTGTCAACGTTTACTTTCTTATTTTCAAAGTTATGTCGTTAGGTACTAAAGATTCATGACTTGCTTTGATTTTTCTTTTGTCTGATATTAATCTTGCCACACCTGCTTTGTTGTTCTTACAATTTGTCTAGTAAATTTTTTTCTATCCCTTTATTTTTAAAGGTATGTCTCATGAATACATACAGTTTAATTTCTCTAACCAAATCTGGAACTCCCTGCTTTTAAAAAGTGCATTTAGCCCATATACATCTATTGTAATAATTGCATATATGTTTAACTTTATCTCTGCCGTTTTATTTTGTAATTCAATTTACCTGAATTATTTTTTGGTTTATTTTCCCTCATCTCTTTTATCCAGTTTTCTTTATTTCATAAAGAAAGCATATAAATTGAAATCACAAAAGAAAGTGGTAAGTGTGAGTTCAAACATGGTATGCAAGTTATATATTCTTCTCGTGGTTACTTTTGTTTCAAGTCTTCCACTTGAATTCTAAAGTTTGTTCACTAGTAACTTTATGTTTTTGAATGGTAAACTTTCTGAGTTGTTATGCTTGTAAAAATGTCATTATTTCACCCTCCTGCTGGATTCATAGTTTGGCTGGGGGAAATCTCTAAATTCACATGGTCTTCTCTGGAAAATTTGAAGTTACTCTTTCATTTTCTTGCTTACATCTGGAATTGTTGATTTATTAAAGTCTCATGTCAATCTAATTCTCATTCCCGTATAGGTAATCCTTTTTTTCCCCTTTCTGGAAGGATTTAAGATTTTCCTTTTATCCTTTTTTTTTTTTAATTGGCTGTACCATGCAGCTTGCAGGCCCTTAGTTCCCCGACCAGGGATCGAACCCATGCCCCCTGCAGTGGAAGCATGGAGTCCTAACCACTGGACCACCAGGGAATTCCCTCCTTGGTTTTCTAAGTATGGGTCTTTTTTCATCCATCTTGCTTAGCTCTCTGAGGACCTTGCAGTCTGAACACTTGTTTCTTTGTTCAGTCCCTGGGAATTTTCTTCTACAACTGCTTTGAGTGTATGTTCTGCTTTGTTCTTGCTCTACTTTTTCTTCTAGAAATTCTGTTACATGGATATTGGAATTCTTGAGTAATAGATGTATCCTCCAGAACTCTTAACTTTTCTTTTATACTCTTCATTTCTTTGTTCTGTTGCACTGGGTTCTGGAAGAATTCCACAGCCAAATTTTCAGCTCACTGATTTATACTTCAGCAGTGTCCATGCCACCGTTCTGCCTTTCTGTTGGTTCTTTTTCATAACATTCATTCTAGTTTTGTGATTTTATGATGGCAATATTCTCTTATCACTCTGAAGATATTGACTACAGGTTTTTTTTTTTTTAACATCTTTATTGGAGTATAATTGCTTTACAGTGGTGTGTTAGTTTCTGCCTTATAACAAAGTGAATCAGCTATACATATGCATATATCCCCATATCTCCTCCCTCTTGCGTCTCCCTCTCCTCCTCCCTATCCCACCCCTCTAGGTGGTCACAAAGCACCGAGCTGATCTCCCTGTGCTATGCGGCTGCTTCCCACTAGCTATCTATTTTACACTTGGTAGTATATATAAGTCCATGCCACTCTCTCACTTCATCCCAGCTTACCCTCCCCCTCCCCGTGTCCTCAAGTCCATTCTCTACTTCTGCGTCTTTATCCCTGTCCTGACTACAGTACTCTTAAACTGTATTTCTCTTTGCTCCCTCAACTGTTTGCTCCAGTGTTCATTCTTCTGGTTGTTAAGTTTTATGCCTCTTTCACGTCGTGTTGGTTTTCTCAGACATTAGTGATTCTTGACTGTGAACTTACCCTTGTGTCTTTCCCATCTCAGGAGAAGTAGGAGGTGCTGCTTGGCTGAGTGTGCCAGTGCCCGGGTTTCTGGGCATGGTAGCTCTTCATATTCCTCCTGGCCCACGTCACTGCGCTGCTCTTGGTACAAGGCAGAAGGGGACCAAACCAGTGAAGCCATTTTAAAGTTCCTTTTTGTGGGATTTAACCCTCTTTATATACACCTGTGTGGATCCCCAACACACACACATATACACCCATGACCCTTGCATACCTTTGCCATCCTTCATTCTTCTGTTAGGGTCAAGCGGAAATACTGGTCACCATTCAGTGTTCACATTATTATGAATATGTAAGAAATACATGAATGGCTGATTACTCCAGGGTTTGGTTTGGTTTGGTTTTGGTTTTGCATAAAAATGTGGAACATATTTCTTACTTTCAACTATGATAAATATTTTTCTATTTGGTCTCTTAACTTAAAATTTAATGATCAGTGTCAAAATTCATCAAAACATACTATTTAAACGGGTGCATTTTATTATATAAACTACTTCAATAAAATTGAATTTTTTTTTAAATTCAAAAAAATATTGATCAGACTGATTTCTGCATACCTTCTATGATAAGTATTAGGAGAGAATAACAGCAAGACAGTAATAATTACCTCTGGGTATTTTTCTTTTTTCCAGGGTGTACATTCAAATGAAATATTTGCCATTTTGTCCAGTATTCCTGAGGCTGAAAAATTTGCTAAATTCTGGATCTGCAAAGCAAAGTTGTTGGCAAGTAAAGGCACCTTTGATGTTATTGGGCTATATGAAGATGCCATTAGAAATGGGGCCAGAGTAAGTATCTGTCTTGAGTGGGTGACTTCTTAAAACTTCTCTTTCATATGAGTTCTCTGTTGTTTGCAAAATGGCGGTTATGTAATGTAATCTTAAAGCTTCTAATTCACTTCATAAAGTTATACGCAAAATATGAAGTACAATATGTCCTTTATGAACATTTTACTTAAAATATTTATTTTGTAGAATATAGTGTTAATGTAAACCAATAGAATCACTTTCTTGTCAAGCGAATATGTCTCACTTTACACTCATTGTAGAAATAAGCACTTGTGGGGCTTCCCTGGTGGCGCAGTGGTTGAGAATCTGCCTGCTAATGCAGGGGACATGGGTTCGAGCCCTGGTCTGGGAAGATCCCACATGCCGCGGAGCAACTAGGCCCGTGAGCCACAACTACTGAGCCTGCGCGTCTGGAGCCTGTGCTCCGCAACAAGAGAGGCCACGATAGTGAGAGGCCCACGCACCATGATGAAGAGTGGCCCCCGCTTGCCACAACTAGAGAAAGCCCTCGCACAGAAACGAAGACCCAACACAGCCAAAAATAAATTAATTAATTAAAAAAAAAAAAGAAAGAAAGAAGCACTTGTGAAAAGTAATAGCATAGAAAATAATAATGTAACGTCAATAGCCAATACTAAGAAAGTCATACCTCACCATAAAGAACCTAAAAATATATTAAACCCAACACATCAATGTCCATAAATCAATAATTCAGGGCTATTTTATGAAGTAACTTTTAATCCTAAAACCTAGTAAAACCACTGTCTATTATAATTTTTTTTTTAATAAATGTATTTGTTTTTATTTTTGGCTGTGTTGGGTCTTCGTTGCTGTACGCAGGCTTTTCCCTAGTTGCGGTGAGCAGGGACTACTCTTCGTTGCGGTGCATGGGCTTCTCATTGCGGTGGCTTCTCTTGTTGCGGAGCATGGGCTCTAGGCGCACGGGCTTCAGTAGTTGTGGCTTGCAGGCTCTAGAGCCCAGGCTCAGCAGTTGTGGTGCACAGGCTTAGTTGCTCCGTGGCATGTGGGATCTTCCCGGACCAGGGATCGAACCCATGTCCCCTGCATTGACAGGCGGATTCTTAACCACTGCACCACCAGGGAAGCCCTATATATAATTTTTTTTAACAAAGACTGCATTAAATAGTTTCATAACTCTTTTCCCTGTAATACCACTTTCCATGTCATCATATATTCTACCATACCTTTTCCATGATTGTTCAAAATCAGACTTGTACATGGACATAGTTTAAATAAATAATTTGATAAGGTCTGTTCCATAAGGCCTCTGTTTCCCTCCCCTCCCATTTCCCACTTCCCAGAGCAAACTGAGTATTTTGTTACCTTGATAGTTTCAGATAACATGCTTATATTACTATTTCTTGATTTTTTTCTCTTTAGACATGATTTGTAGACATCCAACTATACAGCATGAGGATCTAACCTTCTTTCTCACACACACCCACACAGATCCCCAACACACACACATAGACACCCCTATCACCCCTGCAGACTTTTACTCTCCTCCATATTTCCATTAGAGTCATATGGAAATTCTGGTCACTATTCAGTGTTTACATTGTTATGACTGTGTGAGAAATATGCATTGAGCCATGTGGCATACACTATGATTACTTTGCCTTTCAAGTACGGTTTTCTAATTTTCCTGAAATTATTTTCTTGTTTTCCCTTTGCTTAGTTTTCTGAGTATTTATTATATAATTCTCAAACGCTTCTATAATTATCTAAATTTCTCCATACTTTCAAAACATTATTCTATTGATTTCTTTTTCTCAGAGACTTTTCTTCCAGACCCTTCTTGATCTGTTCCAGGCTCGACAGGTTGTTCTTTACCCCTGTCTTTATTGGCTGTCATTCTGGGATCTCCTTTCACCAGAACCCTCAGATTCCCATTTCTTCCTGCATTGCCTGATCCTTCTCCAGTACTTTTCTTCTCTCACCATTTTTTTTTTTGGTGGGTAAGGCGTTGTTCTCTACTGTTCATTAAATGCTTTACTCAGATGCCAGTGAAACTGGGCTGTTTCAATATAAGAGGTGGATTTTAAAAAGCTTGTTAAAAACTCTGGGCACAGATGAGGCTTTACCATAGGGTGATTTGGCTGAGTCAGTTGACTGAAGAACCCTCAATATCAGTGTCTTCAGGTCTTCCTTCTAAGACTGGTTATATTCTCTGAAGAAGCCTCATCCAGTCTTCTTCCCAGGAACTAGAAACCAGGCTACCAGGTGTTATGGGGGAGGAGAGAGCTGGGTGTCTCAACCTTCAGTGTGGAAACTTTCACTTATCCCTTTTTTCAGTAGGCACTCCCACCCTCAATCTTGCATGATATCCCCCAGAGACTTGGAGGATACATGCCCAGTTTCCTGTTTGGATGAAGGTGGGAGGGGCACAGTCACCAGGCTGCATGGAGTTTAGGGATGCAGGGTGGATTTGGAGGTCTGACCGTTTTTATTTATTTACTTGCTTACTTCCCGAGCCACGCAGCTTGCGGGATCTTAGTTCCCCAGCCAGGGATTGAACCAGGGCCCTGGCAGTGAAAGCGCCGAGTCCTAACCACTGGACCGCCAGGGAATTCCCAGGTCTGACTGCTTTTTGACAGATGCTCAAGAGCCCTCCTGATTTTGACCCCTCCATCCATTCCTCAGCCTTTCAGAGGCTCTGGGGTTGAATCAGGTTCTTTCTTAGCCACACTGCCAGCTTAGAATTTGGCTCTTTCAAGTTGGTCAAACTGCTTACCTCTTCCTTCTGCATTCGAGCTTCCAAAATCTTGTTGCTGTTTCTTCTATTCCCTATGGTTATTGCCTCCTTTTTAATCCCTTTATTATAATTTCAGTAGAGTTTCAAGAGTGATTAGAAATAAATGTGTAAAAAAAAAATGTGTACTCAATGCATCGTCTTTAGAAGCCTGTGAAAATACAAAATACACTTGATGAGTGTTTTATATAATTAAGACCTTTTGCAATATATTCTGTACATTTATTCCCATTTCTTAAGCTTACAGCATTTTAGATTTTGTAAAAATGTATAGGTACCTTTGCTTTTATGCTCTGTTGTCAGTTTATATCTGTTATTTACCTGATACAGAGTCCCAGGTCAGGAAAACCGGGCTCCAAATATTATGTTCCTATGAGAACGTACAGTTCATTTATGATGTTCTGCTTCATGGCCTGGTTAACATGCTTTAAAAAGGATGGCTATCTCAGTTAATTTTATCAGAAAATTACTTTTCTATAATAGTTTTTTTTATTGTTTTTTATGTTATTTTACCAAGTAAAAGAAGAAAGAAAGGAAGCGCTGGGGGAAAATTGCCCAAAATGCTAACTAAAGGCTATATTTTAGATGATGGGATTATGGGTGGTTTTCCTTTACAAATTTGACCTATTGTTCAGTTTTCTGTGATAAGATATATGACTTTTATAATAAAAACAAAAATTCAGTTAAGACAACACTAAAAACATATGCCAAATTTTCTGTACGGCTCGCTTTACATCTTTGGATTAGAATCTTTATGTGGGAACACATCTTCAATGGGATTATATAAGTCAGTAAGAAAATTGATTTAGAGAAATTTTATTATAGACAACTTTCCGTAAATACCTCTCTTCATTCAAGTCAAGCATGCCAAAAACAAGATGGCGGCGGCCACGTGAGAAAACCCCCCACCCCACCAGGTCTCTGCTGTCGCGGTCACTGCCACCCCCTACGCCGCCAGCCCCTCCCGGCATTCCTCGCACTCGCATATAGCGCGCCAGCCTCGCACCAACCAAAAAGTGTCTGTCACCTCGGAGCACGGGACCCACCCGCCCCGGAGAAGCCCAAGCCTGCACGTCAGAAGCCGGTACTTCCCCCACTCGCACACCTCGCTCTCGCCCGGCGTGGCACACGTCAGTGGGGCGAGGAGCCGTCGCTCCGCAGGATGCACGCTGCTTACCTGGCAATTAAGGAGAAAGAGACAAAGAGACAGCTACCGCCAAGAGGAGAGACTGGGAAGGGCGCCGCGCGGGAAGACTCCTGATAAAGCCCTCCTGAAGCCAGTTTCTCGAATTGCCCACCAGTAGACCGTCTGAGGTGCCTTCTACAGAAGAGGATGCTTCAGTCTTCAGAAGGAGTAAATCCCAATCCAACAGAATGTTTATTTGCTGTCACTCAGAGTTGCTGAACCCTTGATCCACAGAAAGGACTTCCACAATACATCAATGCACTTATCCAAGGCAAGGAGTGTCTGAGCCCACTCCGCACAGTTTGTTCTCGTACAGCCTTCTGAGTGTGTGAGCTACCTTTCCAATGAACAGATTTGACAGACTTTTCGTTTCTGAACTCGCCATCAAGGAAGAATGGGTTAGTTTGCCCTCAGAGACTCTAAATATGTCATCCATAGAATGGACTTGTCCAGCCTGCTAAGGGTCCGCACCCCAAACACAGACTAGATTTAACTTCTGGAGTACAGTATGGTATGCATCCACAAAATGGACTTGTCTGGCTTTCGCCATATCCAGACTTCCATGCCCAGGATGGACGTGAAGAGATTTCACATTGTCCACATACGTACTAGTCTTAGCCCTCTGAGAATGTGAGCCCCCATGCAAAAATAAGAGGTACCTATTTACCTCTCAGAGTGTCGGAGGTCTGATCATATTTCACAGTTCGTGACACATCGTCATGGTTGTTCTATGCGAAGCCTCTCATTTTATTTAGTCTTTTATTCCTGCACCCAACTATCATTCTCTTCCTCCCACAGTTAACTTTATTGAGTTTAATGTGTATCTCTTGGTGTGATTTCATATAAAATCTGCATTTTTGTGTAAAAAAAAAAAAAAAGTCAAGCGTGCCAGCATTTAACCAACATTTTCTTTGTTCCTTTATTTTTCCTATAAAGCTAAAACTGAAGCCTTTTAAATGTTATTTATAGTTAGACAAGAGATAAAAAGGGAAATGTTTTTGTTATAAAAAGTCTGTTTGATGTTGAACAACATCATAAGTTCCTTAGATCATTGTTTTCCATGAATGTTTTTAATACTGTTCATGTATTTTCTTCCTTCCAGCCAATACAAGAGTTGCGGGAAGTTGTCCTTAATATTTTGCAAGACCCAGACAGACCCACAGAAGGTACTACTATTTTGTATTTAAATTCATTCCCTCCAGCCACTCAAGTAAAAGTCATTGAGGAACACATAGGGGGTACAAAAAGACTTGTAATTGTAAGTCCCCTGAAATGCCTCTTGCTTCTTGGTTTCCATGGCCTGCCCTTTTGGCCTTCATCATTAGCGGATTCATTTCTATTCTATTATTACAAGTAAATATACTGCTCAACACCAAACAAAGGTTTCCACCAGAGCAGCCTAGACTAGGGTGTCTTGCTTCCCTGGAGAGAAGGTGAGAGAAGGCAGGTAACTCTTTACCGGAAGAGACTGAGGCATATGGGAGAGGTGCTTTGGTTTAAGTTACATGTTTCATCATGACAAGCCCACTAACACGTATACATCCAAATTCATGTTATACCTTTAAATCATACCCATCTCAGGAATCATTTCACTTAATCCACCATTACTGTCATTGGCCAGAACCTTTAGACAACTCTTCTATGAAAAATGTGCCAAATACAATGAGTGGCACATTAATTATAATATTTGTTATATGAGTGGAAAAAAAAAAGCTACCTTGAGAAAATAAAATGGATTATTTTTATAATCTTAGAAGGTGACAAATCTTTTTCCTTTAAGTGTAGGTTTAGGGAATTCCCTGGTGGTCCAGTGGGTAGGACTCCGCGCTCTCACTGCCGAGGGCCTGGGTTCAATCCCTGGTCGGGGAACTAAGATCCCGCGTGCCATGCAGCCAAAAAAAAAACAAAGGGGTAGATTGACCTTTGGGGAACAATCAAGTCAGGAGGAATTACAGCCAACTAACCCATTACTTTTGGGAATAAGGTTGTAGAGTACCTATACTCAGTGGTCCTCTTACTGAGAATGATGCTACAATTCAGGTACTTGTTTATAATGTGTGGCAGTGTTCTTCAAAGGGATAAAAAGAGGAGACAGGAATCCATGCCTTTCCCACCTCTTGGCCCCTGTTGGCCTCTCTTGGGGTCTCAGCCTCCAGCCACAGTATCTGTCTCAGCCTGATTTCCTTCCCTTAATTTTGGTTGTTATGGTTGGGCTATCATGCAAATTGTGTCAACACAAGACATTTTTTCACCTACTGTCCAAGGTGATAGCCATATGGTCACACCTGGGTAGGGAGGGATCAGAAGGTCAAGTGAATTAACCCTAATGAGTCAGGAAAGTTGATCCAAGGTGTGATGTAAGGGTAAGAAGAGGCCAATGATTAGTCACTAAGGGAGCTCCCTCGAGAGTGAATAAGAGATTGGGGATGTGTTCAGAATGTTGAAAGGGTAGCAGGGGTCCATTCTTACAGGCCCCAAGGCTGCCTGGAGGGCTGGTTAGGAGGACGGCCTGATGTAGCAGGGTGTTACTACAGGGCTTAGCAGGAAAAACTAGTTATAAGTCCCACTCCAAATCAATTACTCTTTATTTAGTATATGGAATCCATAAGGATCACTGAGAAATCATCGTAGATACTGCTGTTTCATTTTATTGATTGTTTAGCTTCAGTATTAAGTTGCTAAATCTTTTCTTTTTGACCGTGTATAACACAGGAATTACCTCTGACTCTTTAGCTGCTGAAACTAATATAACATCAATAGAAATGCTGGCCGAGAAGATGGAGTCTGGGACGTCTTGTCTTCCTCCAAAAGAGAGGGAACAGGTTTCAGCAACACCCCAGATAACCAAGTCAGAACAGGATAATCATCCTGGTATCAAATTACAGATCGCCCCGATCCCTAGGTAAGCAAACTCTAAAGCAGGCTTGTGTTCACAGGTCTAATTCAAGTCCAATTCTCAATTTCTCCTCCACAGATCCAGGATACCATCAGATTAGTGATACCTTCTGCCTCATACGAGGACCAGGTGGTCTAATCCATCTTTGGTGTTAAGCGAAGGAGCTGAGGGTGAGGGGAGGGTTGGAACCAGTGCCAGGCAGATCTGTGTCCTTTCTCTGTACACACGCCATCCCCCCTCACACCACCCCCAAGGAGACCTGACCTGCAATGAGGAAGGAGCTGCCAGAGTCAGGAGGGCTGCTGGAGTGGAGTCACCCCTCCCTCCTGGCATTGGTCCTCCCTCTTCACCCTCATTTGTGCTGCACTTGCAGATCGCACCCACCTTTCCGGCCAGTCCTGGGGGGCAGAAGCAGGGGTGCTGCACAAACTGCCAAGCAGGGCAACCTCTGGAGCTGTGGGAAGGAAGGATTTGTGAATAGCCCTGTAAGAACAGGGAGGCAGTCAGGCATGTGCTAGTTAGAGACTGCGCATAGTATCAGAAGTGTTTGGTTTTGAGACAAGTGTAAGTTTAAGAATCCATAGTAATTTAAGGAACTGTGTCAGGGTATCAACGTCATTTTCTAAAACATTAGTATAACGTCAGTCTCTGTTCACGCTCTTGAAAGGAAAATTCCAAACAAAAGCACCAGGACCACAGTTCTGTATCTTCGTTCTCTGGAAAGCACAGCTGGGCCTCTTCCAGTCTAAACTCCTGTCTCAGACCTGTCATTTCCCCACTGTAGTCAGCTCATGGGTGGATGAAGGCAGGCAGCGGACGTGAAGACCACCTCTTACTGTCTCCAGAATTGATGATGAGCATTTTCAGCAGACTGGCCATGAGTTTTGTGAGGCTCATGTAATCAGTGGTTTTGTGATGTGTGACCACGATTCACTGCGTGGAAAGGTCTCTGCAACTTACCCTCCAGGCTGCCTGTGATTGGAATGCATTCAAGTTTACCAGGAAGATGCCTAATTTGTTCCAGTTTCAATCTGTGGTTTGGTCCACCATCTTAAAAGATGTTTTTTGAATAATTTACTGTCAAAGCTAGAAAGAATCTTAGAATTCATTAGTCCAGCCTCATTTGGTGTTAGGCCCAATTTCCTCAAAACCTGTCGGCTCTTTGAAAGCTTATGGAATAAACAAACACCAACTGCCAAGTAGCTGACTTCAAATAAAACCACACTTAACACTTCACTCAGTTAAATCCCTGTGCTGACAGCATCTGAGAGCAGGTGGACACCACCAAGTTCATTCTGACAATGAGGGAAAGTCCATCTTAGGACGAGAGCTGCGATAGACACGTCTCTTGTGTTTTATTAGGGAATAAGAAAAAAAATAAAGACTAACAAGTAGAATTTTGAAAGAAGTTAGAAGGTTTTGAATGCATCTCTTGCTGTCTCTCAGAATAAACGGAATGCCGGAAGTGGAAGACATGAAGCTTATCACTCCTGTACGGCGTTCGGCCAGGATCGAGCGAGCAGTGTCCCGCTACCCGGAAATGCTGCAGGAACATGACCTAGTGGTGGCTTCTCTCAGCGAACTCTTAGAAGTGGAAGAGACAGAGTGTTTTATATTCCGCAAAAATGAGGCTTTGCCGGTAACATTAGGGTTTCAAGTCCTTGAGTCGTAATTTCTTGATTTTTTTTTTTTTTAAAAGAGAGACGTTTCAGAGCCTCCACGAGACAAGAAATGCACTTACCTAGGTGGCCTGGGCTTGGAAAGTAATTCCCTGGGCTTACTCTCAGATTTTACATCCCCATGGGAAAGTTTGGTTATTTAAGACTGCAGTTTGCCACAGCTTTACAGCATACCTAAATTTCAAACTTTGAAAATTAACTTACCCCACAAGTATGGTAAAAATTTGAATTTTATTGACCTACCTTAACCCCAACATAGTTATTTTTTACATCAGGAGGTCAATTCCACAATATGATACACTTTCCTTCCTGCGTCCACCTTAGCAGAGAGGGCAAGTCCTTCCAGCATGGAAGATCTGAGCGTAGAAACTAGCCTTCCCCGCTAGGTGGGACGTGACAGACCATCTGGTCAAATCCTCTCGTTTTGCAGCTGAGTTTATGCTGGCTGTGCCTTTCGCTCAGAGGTCACAAAGGACTTTTATGTGTGATCTTTGACTTCCGTCACAGATCCTTGGAGATGAGAGGTAATTCACATCCTTTCTGGGCCTGGCCTCCTTAATGATACACAATCCTGAACTGGGGTGGTCATCTAGCTTTTTATATTCAAACCTAATTTTGCATTTGTTATTGAGAAGTGCTTCAAATAAAAACAAAAGGGAGCAGCAGACAGGGGTGGGGAAAGGACCCTTGCCTCTTCAGTTCTTTGCTCTGCTAGGGGACACCTGGCCTGAGAAGACGTCTGAGCCCCAGAGACTCTCACAGGTCGCCTTTCCTTCCTCCTGGGCAACTGCTTTTGGAAAGGTAAAATGGGAATTGTTGTGTAAATATAATGTATAGAAAAACCTAGTCAACGTATTTTAGATTTTAGTTTTCTTAATATTTATGTATCATCTAAAAAACAATTAACTTTTGTTCATTCCTGGTTACTCATTTATCATATTTATCACAGAAAACAGTGATGGTGGCTTGGCCTAGAGAACTAGGGGTTTGTCTGGGGAACACCAGTAGGCTATCCCAAGAGGCCTCACAGGGAACACCCATTACCCTGGAGAACTCACCTTGATGTGGATTTTTCCATTGTCAGGGAAGCAGATCCATCTCTCTAAGTCGGATTTATAAAAACGAGGTTCCTAAAACTGAGGTATAGGGGCTTCCCTGGTGGCGCAGTGGTTGAGAATCTGCCTGCTAATGCAGGGGACACGGGTTCGAGCCCTGGTCTGGGAAGATCCCACATGCCGCGGAGCGGCTGGGCCCGTGAGCCACAACTACTGAGCCTGCGCGACTGGAGCCTGTGCCCCGCAACGGGAGGGGCCGCGATAGTGAAAGGCCCGCGCACCGCGATGAAGAGCGGTCACCGCACCGCGATGAAGAGTGGCCCCCACTTGCCGCAACTGGAGAAAGCCCTCGCACGAACCGAAGACCCAGCACAGCCAAAAATAAATAAATAAATAAAAATAAAAATTTAAAAAGTAGCTATAAAAAAAAAAAACAAAAAAAACTGAGGTATAAAACCATAATGCTAATAGACTAACTTTTGATGAGAAATAGATTGTCACCACAACCAGAATGCAGGAATCCACACAGCTAGGCTTTCCCTTCCCTTTAGACAGACTCACTTTACCTCTAAAGCCAAAAAATTCCCCGGGGGGTTGCTTAGAAGTCCTGGAAGCTGAAAATGGGGCTTGGGGAAATCAAATCTTCAAAATCACGAGACAAAAAGAGCCTGAAGCTCGTCCCTCCTTGTTAGGAACGTCCTTGCCTCAGACCTCAGGCCCTCCGTCTCACGTCCATGGACCAGCCCTCTTGATTGGGCCTGCACCGCCGCCCTTTGTGCATTACCTGTTCTTTGGCTTCAAACGGTTCATCCTTGCCACCTAATGCCCACACCCCCACCCAGACCGGGAATCAGTGTCTATAGTGATTTTACGTCTCTCTCCCCTCAGAGCATCGTCTCAGTATTACAGCTCAGTTCTCAAGAGAACAGCTTCGCTATTGCCAGTTCCTAGCAGGACGTCTCACAGTACCACCCTGGGTACTAACAATGTAGGCTGAACCACTGGCATCAAATGACGTGTAGTTTTCAAACTGACAAACTGGAGGTTTTAAACAGCCTGATTGGACTAAGTAGCATCTTCGGGATATAAAAGGATGTGGAAGTGATGGGGATGGTATAGCAACTACAGAAAACTGCACCGTGATTCTGGAGCTCTTTGTAGATTCTTAGTAACCCTCTTGTTTAGTAAATAGCTCTTGCTAGATACCTGGAGCAGGAGGGAGGGAGAGAGGGAAGGTAAGAAGCAGGCCCTTAATCACTTGGGAGGAAGATTCATAGGGAATTGCAGGGGAGATACGGGCCTCGGCAGAAATTAAGTCTAATGTTCAGCTTCTTAGAAGGGGAGAGTGTAAAGGGAGTGTTAAAGGAAGATAAATAAGGATGGTTATACACTGGCATCCGGGTGCAGAATGACCATGAACCCAAGGACGAGGAGAGGAGGAGGCATGACAGTTCACATTTATTACTGTTTACTGGGTACAGGTACTCATGCTGTAAAAGACATCTGTTGTGCCTGCCTGGCATGTAGTCCTTCTTCTAATAAGCGTGCCCTAATTTCCTTAGGACCACCTCTTTCCCGCTCACAGTCTGTCGCTTAACAGGAATGGACTCCACCGTTCTGTGGAGGCACACCCTCTCCTTTTAAGGTCACCTGGAAGTTGGATGCATTATCTCTGCTTAGGATGGGAGGGACCACAACATGGTCACGTGTCCCCACTCATCTTCAAAGAAGGCTGGGAAATGTCTTCTGGGTGGCCACATGCCCAACTAAAAATTCTTCCAGAAATGGGATATGACTGTCGGTGTCTACCACAGTCTTAGGAGTAATGGAGTACATCGCTAAGGTGCAGATAAATGAGGACAGAGGTGACACAGGGTTAAAAAAAAAAAAAATACATCAAATGAACAACCCCCAGCTAGAAATATCTCCCACCCTACCCTGCCTCAGATGAGTTCCTAAGAGTTGAGGAGGGTCTGAGAAGTCTTCCTGGTAAAATACTATCCTCTACCCCTTGAATAAAAATCTAGTGTTTAAAGACAAAAGGCCAGGGATACCCGGTTCTCGCCTGGAGAACCTACCCCTGCAGGACTTGGAGGCCCAAAAGGCAACCCAGGAAGAAGCGTGAGAGGCCTGGAAGCTTCTGAAATGCACAGAGGTTAAAAAAAATGACTGTGAACTCTCTGAGCACGCAGCCTGTTGTTCCTTATTTATCCTCAGATATTCCAAATGTTTCCCTTGTTTATCCACAGAAAATAAAACTAGTGAACTGTGCCACAGACCAATTCCTTCAAGAGTTTGTTTTGTCATTTCAAACATGTAAATATATTCCTTCTAAGCCTCCAATATTAATGCCAGACGATACCACTAACATGAAAAGTGAACTCAAATCAGTGACATCAGAACAAGAAGGGCCAGGGCTTAACACCGCAGAGGAGCTCCGACTAAAATAAAGAATCAAGTTTTTAAATCATGAGTAGGACTTTTTAATGCATGTATACATCAAGTTCAAAGATGTCTGGGCATCTCTCTGTCTTTCACAGTGACCTGGAAAGAACAGTTAATGAGGTCATCTATAGCCGATTAGGTATTATTGTTACTAGTAACGGAATCAAAAGTGCACAGAAATCTTATTTTTATTTATTTATTTTTTGATGTGGACCATTTTTTTTTAAGTCTCTATTGAATTTGTTACACTATTGCTACTATTTTATGTTTTGGTTTTTTGGCCGCAAGGCATGTGGGATCTTAGCTCCCCCACCCGGGATCGAACCCACACCCCCTGCATTGGAAGTGCGGAGTCTTAACCACTGGACCGCCAGGGAAGTCCCGGAAATACTATTTTTAAAAAGAAATGGATAGGGCTTCCCTGGTGGCGCAGTGGTTGAGAATCTGCCTGCCAATGCAGGGGACACGGGTTCGAGCCCTGGTCTGGGAAGATCCCACGTGCCGCGGAGCGGCTGGGCCCGTGAGCCACAACTACTGAGCCTGCGCGACTGGAGCCTGTGCCCCGCAACAAGAGAGGCCGCAGTAGTGAGAGGCCCGCACACCGCGATAAAGAGTGGCCCCCGCTCGCCGCAACTGGAGAAAGCCCTCGCACAGAAACGAAGACCCAACACAGCCAAAAATAAATTAATTAATTTTTTTTTAAAAAAGGATAGAAATAAAATTGGATGTGAAATGATACACTCAGGGGAACTGGGCAAAATAATTCCACTTGTTACAAACGGCCCAGAGGCCAGGGAGGGTTGCCTTCCAGGATGAGAGCAAGACACCTTCCTCCTACCTAAAAGAAGTGCTCTTGGGCTCCAAATCTGTTACGTTTAGGAGATTTCAATATGGTTGCTTTTTCTCTCTTCCGTATTTTTCCTGTTATCTGAAAAATATTTCAAGTGGAAGATGACCATGATGCCGGCCTGTGTCCTGGGTTCAGTCTGCCTCCGTGCAGCCCTCCTGGTCCTCGCCTCTCTGCCCTCAGCCTTCTAAGAAACAAAGAAAGCTGGTTATGGAACCTTCCCAGGTTCACACAGTGACTCCCAACCAGGGGTAGAAAATGTGTCAAAATGCCCTAGTCTGGGCTGGGATGGAGATGAAGGGGTAGAGAAACCAACACATCCCCAGAGAACACGTAGTTGCAGATGGGAGTGGGTCCAGCCCTTTGGTGGGCTGGGAGGGAAAAATATTGCAAAGCAGTGATTAAAGTATTGATGTGCTTGAATTTTGAGCTCCTGGGCAGGAGTAAAGTGGCTTACAATTCAGTTTCTACCTTGTCGGGCATGCGGGAGGTGCTTGGTAAAAAAAACCGGTGGGAAGAATGCACACGGAGCTCAAAGCCACCAATCTAAAGGGAACCGATGAGACGGGCATTTTGAAAATCAAGGCCCAGGAACGCCAGGCTAGAAACAGGAACCCTCCTGCGGGGCTTGGGGCTGGAGAACCAGGCTAGGAGCTGAGCCTGCCACTCAAGAAAACTGGAGTCTGCACTCAAAGGGCAGTCAGGCAGCACAAAGTAACAGAGGGGTCAAAGCAGAAGCCCCTACACATTGTGTCCATAAAAGCTGCCTGGAGAGGAAGCCCGGCCAGGGAGAGCCTGTGTTCTGCAACCTCTCCCAGGGTGGAGACGGATCTGTCAGAGAAATGAGCCAGAACTGGTGTGGGGAGGTGCAGGGCCCCAGTACAGTCAGCTGACCCCGCTGAGCAGAACCTGTGAGACTGGGCTGCCAGCCAGTGGTTCTCAGCCCCCTCGGACCCAATGCCTCATTTTAAATCCAAATATTTTCTAGTACAGCATTGTAAATCAACTATACTTCAATTTAAAAACTAAATACATAAAACAAATATTTTCATTTCTTCTTTCCTGTCCTGAATTGAAATTCATAGATAATATTAATGATTGTGTCTATAATCTTAAAAATCACTATCATACCCTAACTATAACATAGGAGAAATGAAAAGCAATGTATAATAAAATAATGTGTATTTCTATGTAAATACTCAGGAATGATTGCAGTTGAAGGCAAAAGAGCTCCTGCAAATCTCCCAGATGCCCGCTCGGGTTGATACTGCTCTATTGGGACCCCCGCTCTAGCCCCCGGGTAGCCCCTAAGTCGCTGAGCCCCTGGGCCAGCCAGGTGGCTCCTCCCACTTCCCAGCAACTCACCCTCTGGCTGCGGGAGAGGAGGCGGGAGGCGGGACCCAGACTGGCCCATTCTGGCTCTGCTGCTGACTCATGGGGCATCTGTAGGGACCAATGCAGCAGGAGGTGGAGGAGCTCCGCCAGTGGTGAGGCCTTCCTGGAGTCCCCAGTTATGCATAGACACCCCACCCCCACCCCCACCCCCCGCCAGCTGCCAGCTTCCTGCCCAGTGATGCCACAGAAAAGGGAGCCCAGGAGGGTCAGCAGGAGAAGGAAGGTTCTGGCAGATGGACTTCACTTCCTCAGAAATCCCAGGCAGCACAGCGGGGTAAGGGCCAGGTTTCTTTAACTGCTCCACCTGGGTGCTCGGGATGCCTTTTCTCCACCTGTCTGGCCTCTACTTCAGCAACAATGTCTAACGGCACTATAGCTGTGCCTCGGACCCCCAGCTTTGCCAGCAGGAAGTCGCCAGCCCTGCTCATCTAAAAGCCCAGAGAAGAGACGAAGCTGCACGTTGAGAACCCGGTTCCCCGAGCATGTGGCGGTGTGATGCAGGGGACAGAGCGTGTCCCCTGAGTTCAGCAGCCCTGGGTTCAAATGCCGACTGTGCAGTCTGTCCACCAGTGTGACCACAAGTTACTTAGGTCCTCTGCACTTAAAATTCACCAGTGGTAAAATGAGGAGAAGAAAACCTACTTTGCCGGGTTATGTTAAGCATTCAGCAGAATCGGTTTAAAAAAAACAGCAAACACCCAGCCCAGAAACATAAAATAGTTTTTCCTCCTCTCAAATATCAGGAAGGCAGCTGAGAGTGACAAGAAAAGCAGGGCTCAGGGAGCCCCAGAGAACTAGTTTCAAGTCCAGATGCTTGACTGCAGATGGCACACCATCTACGACGGACATAATGACCGCCTGTTGGGAGAGGGACGGGTGTCCTCCGGGGAGCTCTGCGCTGGTCAGTCCCACGGCGCCCGTGAACTCCGTGGCATCTTCGCCGCCTCCACTTTCCTGCTCTTGCCCCAGAAACATCTCCAGGGCTTCCCGAGGAAAACCAGCTGGAGCGTTTACTGTATGGACTGCTGTTTGGTCCACTTCCTCTGCGATCACTGTATGTGTACTGAGGGTAGGGAGACCATAGCCTTCCTCCTTCAATCCAGTATCATATGTACTACTAGGGAGATAGTGTGGTCTCAGTTTAAAGCAGGAGGGCAGGAGGAAAACTTGCCAGCAGAGGCATCGTATCTATACAACCGCAAACCCTCTAGAGCTTTTTTTTTTATTATTATTTTTTAACCGTGTGGACAGTTATCTGCAAGGGTTTGACCCGCTTGTGCCTAGAGGTGGGAGCGTGGGTCTGGTGACCTCACAAGCTCTTGGCAGGGCTGGGGACCAGTGGATCCTTCTGGGACGGAGGGTCAGGGATGCCAAGGGGGGTTCTGCAGGGACCCACCAGCTCCGGGGCCGCCCGGTACAGAGAGCTGAGCGGGTGGTACAGGAAGTTGAGGCAGGTGGCTGTGTAGAGGTCGGCATAGCGCATCAGCTGGCTGGAGAAGAGCATCTGGCAGAAGCCGCAGCGGAACAGGCTGCCCATCGTGCTGTAGCACTCACTGGACCAGCTCCAGGGTGACTCGCTGGCAGAGATCCCATCCCCACCCCACCCCTTCCCCCACCCCCACCCCCCGCAGCCCACTACGGGGAAGGGGCCGCCGTGTTGCCCGGCCAGCCGGGGTCTTTGGGAAGTGGGGCAGCTCCCCGCTTTGCCCCGGACTCCACTTCCCGCTTCACAGTTAGTTTCCTGCCTGGCCCTGGAGAGCGACCACCCTGCACTAAACTCTCTGCATCACTTACCTTCTGATGCCTCCTCAGAGGGCTTTGCGGGAGGCCCACACGCCCAGTCCCCACTCCGGCCCCCCCCCCCCCCATCACAGGCCCTTCTTTTAGAGTCTAGAAAACCGGTCCAGGCGTTACTCCCAGAGTGACTGAGCACATGCTAGTTCCCCTCTCTGTGCCTCAGTTCCCCCGTGAGTAAAATAAGGGTGACGATCCCTGCCCAGCCCACCTCGCGGGGCTGTGGGAGGATCAAATACCCTATAAGAGGCTCAGCAAAGATCCTTCACTATTGGTCCCCGCTGGGCCTGGGAAGGCCAAGTGGCCTGAATCCCCTTGATGTGGCCTGTGGGACTCTCCCAGCTTTGGTGACTGGTCAAGTAATACCACAAGGGAACATGTCCTTTCCACCGGCCCTAGATCCCGTCTTCTCAGGCCCCTTGTCTGGCTGACCCCAGACGCTAGCCGGGTAGTCGGTCACATGAGGACCCAACCCAGGAGGCCGGCACTTCTCAAGGTTAACGGTGGAGACTGAGGAACAGGCTAAGCCCCACCCATCACCCCGCAGGCCCTTTTAAGAGCATACTTCTGTCATTCGGAACATGGCCAGCAGGGGGCGCTGGCTGACAAGGCCAGGTGGCGCTCCTGGAGACTGGGGGAGTCGTAATTGGGCTCTGGGGTCTGGGACGGAGCGGATCCGGTCAGGCAGCCCGGAGGCACAAGCCCTACCTTCAGCCCCGCTGGGCCCATCCCCTCCTCCCTCGGCACCCCACTCTTACCCGAATCTCCCTCTTGGTGGAGCTGATGAGTGGCAGCCCGGAACTGCTGCCATCCACGTGCCTGGTGCAAAAATGGCCACATGACCCAGGAAGAGAAGAGCTGGCCCCCCAGGCTCCAGGCACAACCTCCCCAGATCGAGTGGAGGCTGGGGACACCCTACGGGCACCCGTTGGGGGTACTGGGCTGCGTGTGTGCCCGTGAGGGTTCAAGCCCTGGTCCGGGAAGATCCCACATGCCACGGAGCAACTGGGCCCGTGAGCCACAACTACTGAGCCTGCGCTCCACAACAAGAGAGGCCACGACAGTGAGAGGCCCGCGCACCGCGATGAAGAGTGGCCCCCGCTTGCCGCAGCTTGAGAAAGCCCTCGCACAGAAACGAAGACCCAACACAGCCAAAAATAAATTAATTAATTTAAAAAAAAAAAAAAAAACCACGTGGTACGTACAGATCTGGTCATGAAAATGTCCATTTCGTTTGAACCATCCCGGTCCAAGAATCCGTCCTTAAAGAATATAGAAAATAGAAAAAGCTAAATGCAAGAAGAGGACTCATGAAAAAACAGAGGCCCTTTCAATGTCCAACTAGAGAAGAGTGAATCTGTTATTTTTAAACGATTACACAAACTCTGCTAATTGTGGTTAAGAAGATGAACTCAGAAAATGCTTTTCCCACGTGGGGGAAAAAAGCAGAACCCAAAATTGTATTTGCACAGGTGTGTCAACCATTTACAAAATGCATACACAAAGGATGGAAAAAATAACTCAGGTGAACAGTGACTTAATATGCATATGAATCACCCAGGGGTCTGGGTGAAATGCAGGGCTGTATTTAACTTCTTATCTTCGGTATCTAAATTTTCTGACGTGGTTAAATAATGAAGATTCAAGTACATAAAATGACATAGAAACTTCAAAAAATGTTTAAGCTATATACACAATGGAATACTACTCAGCCATAAAAAAAAAGAATGAAATAATGCCATTTGCAGCAACATGGATGGAACTAGAGATTATCATACTAAGTGAAGTAAGCCAGAAAGAGAGAGACAAATACCATATGATATCACTCATATGTGGAATCTAAAATATGACGCAAATGAACTTATCTGTGAGACAAAAACAGACTCACAGACATAGAAAACAGACTTGTGGTTGCCAAGGGGGAGGGGGGAGGGGGAGGGTTAGACTGGGAATTTGGGATTAGCAGACACAAACTATTACATACAGAATGGATAAACAACAAGGTCCAACTGTATAGCACAGGGAACTATATTCAATATCCTGTGATAAACCATAATGGAAAAGAATATGAAAAAAGAATGTGTATGTATATATATATATATATATATATATATATATATATATATATATATATATATATATATATATATATATAACTGAATCACTTTGCTATACGGCAGAAATTAACACAACATTGTAAATCAACTACACTTCAATAAAATAAATTTTTTAAAAGAAATGCTTATGCTAACTAAAAACAGCAGAACACAAAATGATACATACATTGATTCATTTTTTTTTGAGTAAAACTTTTTTTTTTTTTTTTTTGCATTTCATGAGCACCTGCCCTGCTGATCCGGGCACAGGGCACTGAGGGATGAGCCCATCGGTGCTGACTGTACCATCCCTCACCCCCTACCCCCATCTCAACCCCACACAAGCTGATACCTCACAGGGTGTCCTGAGGACAGCAGGGCGCTGCCCGTGATGTCCAGAGGCAGCCAGCCAGAGGGACAGGAGAGCACAAATGCTGGGGAGTGAGCGCAGCTCCAGGAGAAGGTGATGCCCACCAGCCTCTTTTGAAAAGTGAACAGGAGCTCCCCGGAGACCACATGAGGAATTCCTGGCAGAGCAACTGCAGGTGTGAAAGGGAGAAGGGGTGTAATGAACACACAACTGTTCCTGGGGCCCAAAGGGAGTGGGGGAGGGGAGAAGGCCAGATTACAAAGGCTCCTGTGTCCTAATAAAGAGCTTGACCTTGACCCAGCAGGTGGTGGGGAGCCCTGGCAGCATTTTGAGCAGGATGAGGACATGATCCACCTGGTGTTAAAGCTGCCTCTGGTGTCAGTGCAGGGAAGGCTCGGCCGGCTAGGACAACGGGAGCTGCCAGCCATGGCCCAGGAAGGAGCTGTGAGCGCCTGAATTCGTGGGGAAGGGAGAGCGGAGGGACGGCCAGAGAGTCACTAGGTTCTTCAGGACCTGGAAACTGATTAACTGGAGGGGATCCCGGAGATGAACGAGGCTGAGATGATGAGAAGCCAGAGGAGTATGTGACCACCAACCCAGAGACACGGGAAGGGCAGGGGCTCGCTGGGAGAGCGAAGGCCTCATCCACGAGCTGGAGAGAGAGTTCCAGCTCCACCGACGTTAACTTGAAACCCTGGGGGCCAGATATATTTCAGAATTCAATATTTTCTAAGTTTAAGAAGGTAACACATGATTTACCGTATATATGCACGATCACACCTTGGGTGGAGTCTAGGGCAACAGCCCATAATCAAATCCATTGACGCTCGTGCAGGCAACCCATGAATGTTCATTCACACAAAGTGGGTCCACAAAGACAATAAACAACCTCATGTCTGAGACGATCAAGGCTGCCGCCAAATAAGTTTGGAATCCTCTGGGTCTGGGGACCTGGGATTGAGGAGAGGGATGGTGCTTCAGCATCCGTGGTAGCTGAAGACCCAGTGGCAGGAGGGCCCCTCGGAGAGATGGGAGCAGGAGAGAGCTGAGAACAGAGGCCTGGGAACGACCATATAGGGACAGAGGCAGGAGAGGATCCAACAAAAGAGGCTGAGAGGGAGCTGCCAGATTTGCAGGGGAGAAGTAGAAGGAAAGTAGCTGTCCCTCCAACCCAGGGAGGAAAGAGGGAGCTGTGAGCAGGGACATCATCGCAGAAAAGCCAAGGTCAGAAAAGGCCCAAGGTCACGGGAGACCTGGACCCGCGGGGCATCAGTGGCAAGAGGGGACAGCAGTCGAGTGGGGGCAGAGGGCAGGGAGGTGGGAGCAGTGTGTGAAGCCCTCCCCTTGCAGGAGCCTTGGCCAAAAAAAGCAATGAGACTGGGCTACAGAGCCAGACTGACCTCGGGGCTGCAGGACCAAGGGTCTCAATAAATGACAGAGAAGGCAAAGGATGGAAATCAGGTTAAAAGACATAACGTGCGTCCACCAAAAGACTTGTATAAGAATGTTCGTGGCATCTTTATTCACAATAATCCGAAACTGGAAACAATCCAAATGCCCATCAGGACCAGAAAGGATAAATACATGGTGTCCTATCCATCCAATGGGGTAAGAAGGAGAATAAACTGTACTACCCACGATAACATGGGGGAATCTCACAGACATAATATCAAGCGTAAGGACTCATGTACTGGGACTTCCCTTGTGGCGCAGTGGTTAAGAATCCGCCTGCCAGCGCAGGGGACACGGGTTCGAGCCCTGGTCCGGGAACTAGATCCCACATGCCGCGGAGCAACTAAGCCCATGCGCCACAACTACTGAGCCCACGTGCCACAACTACCGATGCCCGTGCACCTAGAGCCCATGCTCTGCAACAAGAGAAGCCACCGCAATGAGAAGCCCGCGCACTGCAACGAAGAGTAGCCCCCGTTCGCTGCAACTGGAGAAAGCCCATGCGCAGCAACGAAGACCCAATGCAGCCAAAAATAAATAAATAAATTTATTTTTAAAAATAAATAAAATTTTTTTTAAAAACTCATGTACTTTATTATATGTACATTAGACCTCAAGGAAAAAAATTAAGGATGATGGATTTGAAGATTTCAGATGGGGAGCAGTCTGGGAGAGGACCAGGCCCTGTGGTGCAGGGTAGAAGCAGATCCCGGGGAGGTTGATGGAGTCTGGAAGGGGAGGGAACCCATGCCCCATGGACAGGAAAGTCATTCAATTGTGAATAATTGTGAAACAGTTAAGAAAAACTATTTTGGAAAGTGGATAGTGCTGTGCTAGTTTATTCGCAGGCCCTGTTCCAATAAGGCTGCTGGTCCCAGCCGCCCTTTCCCTGTCTGTCCCCAGGTCTGGTCCCCAAATCCACTGTAGCATCTGCTGGGCAACACTGTGGACACCCACTCGCCCACACACCGCACACACTTACAAGGGCCAAACCTGGAAAAAGGCTTAGTGACACCACAGGAACGGAGTGGCCCTGGCTGGCCCACTGACACCTGAGGCCCTGGTTAGGGTCAGCCTGGTCATACTGGTCTCCTTTTCCTTTGGATTGAGCTCTTCGCTAGGAGACTTCTGGCTCTCACACATGAGATATCCCCCATCCGCTCACCAGCCTCTCCAGGGCCTTCATGTATGTGACACGGGACAGACCTGGAAGGCCACAGGGGACAGTGCACAATGGCTGCCGGGCACAGCAGCTGTCCTCACCAAGATTACAACCAACCCAAAACGGGTAGGATGCTTACTTCACGAGTCTTCGTTTTCTCGTCAGTAAAACTGCTAGGGGGCTTTCCTGGTGGCGCAGTTGTTGAGAATCTGCCTGCCAATGCAGGGGACATGGGTTCGAGCCCTGGTCTGGGAAGATCCCACATGCTGCGGAGCAGCTGGGCCCGTGCGCCACAACTACTGAGCCTGCGCGTCTGGAGCCTGTGCTCCGCAACAAGAGAGGCCGCGATAGTGAGAGGCCCGCGCACCGCGATGAAGAGTGGCCCCCACTTGCCACAACTAGAGAAAGCCCTCGCACAGAAACGAAGACCCAACACAGCCAAAAAATAAAAATATAAAATATAATAATAATAATTAATTAATTAATTAAATAAATAAAAAAAACTACTAGGTCTCAATTAATTTTTAAGGGAGAGAGGCATCAGGGTGACAGTTCGTAAATTTCTCAAATTCAGACTAAGCGAAAGGCAGGCAGCAGTCCGGCACCTGCCTGTGAGGCTCCCAGCTCAGACAGGGTACGTCCCAGGGGTTCGGGGCAGCACAAGCTAAGCCCTGTGCAAAGATTCTAGGTCGGCAGGAGAGTGACCTAATTAAACACACAGGCTTATCCTTAGACAAGGAGCCCCAATTAAGGCCCCTGGGCAGCCACAGCGCAAAGGCACAGCTCTAGAAGTAACCGGAATAATTATTTTTAAACAGCAGTTACTTACTTCTGATTATTAAAGTAGCACATATTCCTCATAGCACGTTTGGAAAATACGGAAAGTACAGACAAGGAAATGCTACCCAGAGATAACCACTGCTTTTGCTTATTTCCTCATGGTCTTTTTTTTGTACATATTTACATGTTTGACCTTCGGGGGAAATGTTTATTCACATAAGGTAAGTGAAAAAAGATACAAAGTTATAAGCAGTGTGATCCCAATTTTGTTAGGATTGTCATAAGGATATAGTTCTGTATCCTGTTTCTTTCACTCAGTATTAAAACACAAACATATCCTCCACCTCATTAAATATTCAGCTACTTGACTTTTAATGACTGCACAGTGTCCATCATATTGGATAACGTATACACTCTTCCATTGTGATGGGGCATTTACATTGTTTCCAATTTTTTAAATAACTTTACAATGGACCTCCCTGTAGAGCTCTGACTTTTTTTCTTGGGCTAGATTTCCAGAAGTAAAAATTATTTAGGACTCTTATTATACATGACCAAACAGCTTTCTGAACATTGGAAGTGATTGGCACTGCTATGAGCAAAGTATGAGATATCATAGTGCCCATGGCATATCTTAATTCCTGTAATAACAACCAGAACTCCTTTACCTACTGGTGGTAGATCCAGATCCAACCCAGAGGCAGTGTTAGCAGATACCAGTTCCTCAGAGCCACCTGGACTTTGTAACAAAGCACAGCCCCTGCATGAGTCAGCTTTCACGAGGCGAGGCTGCTGTAACAAACAACGCTTCAACGAGGAAGCCTTCTCTCTCACCCACATAACTCATAAGATGTGGATCAGCTGTGGCTTTACTCCAAATGCCTTCTTGTTCTGGGACCCAAGCTGAAGGAACAAGCCCCTTCTCCATTCTCATGACCAAGGACAAAGAGACAGAGCAGAAGCCCACCCTGGCTTTTAAGGCTTTGATGTCGACGTGGCAGGAATCACTCCCACTCACTTCCGTTGGCCCGGGGAGGTGATGTGGCCAATCCAGTGCCAGTGAGGGGAAGAAGTACATTCCTCCCACGGGGAGGCACCACTGGTCACAGCCGGGTGTGCAGAACCCTCTACGGAGTGGACAGAAAATAACTGGGGGCAAGAATACCACCGACCACAGCTCTGAGCCCTCAGAAACAATGCTCAGTGTTTGTTATCACATCCTGGGACTGAACCTGACATCAGGAATATTTGGCAACAAGAATCCCTTTCATAATGGAAACTCCCGTGCCCCAGAAGGCTTCCCCGCTGACGGATGAAGGAGGTCACCTAGGTTTGCCTTTTGTGCAAATACAAGAAAATATTGATATATATGTGTCTGTGTGTGTGTATTTATGTACATATATTTATAAGTAGCTCCATTTAAAATAGTAAAGATATATTGTTATATTTTCAAAAGTTAAAAGAAAAGCCTTACGTATAACAGGCTACTATTTCTTGTTAAAAGGGGGAGAATACTTACACCTAATACATATAATTTACGCTTGTATATGCATAAAACATTTCCCAAAAATCCATACGAAGCTGGTAACAGTGGTTATTTCAGGAAAGTGAACTAAAGGACTGAGGGCAGAGAGGGGAGGTTTTTCACCGTACACTTTTTTACAGTTTGAATTTTTTTCCTTGTGTTTATATTGCTTCCCCGCCTCCAAATTTTTTTAACTAAAAATTTTTTAAATTGTCCTTTTTCAATCTGCTCTCACCCCTGTCACACAGTCTCTCTGTCTGTTCTTCCTTCATTGCTGCCACACTGGGACATGCCCTGATTCCCATACCTCGCGCCTTAGAAAGCAGAGTTTCCAGAAAGCACTGGAAAACCCAGGAAGAGCAAAGAGCAGCAGACACCACCCCCCCCATATGGTTGTACAGGCCATGCTCTGTTATGGCCGGCAGGTAAGCCCCTCAGAGTAAGGTAAGGCCGAAGGACAGGGATAATTCTCTTGCAGGAGTCAGGAGTCTTGCCCCCGTGAGGAAGGTGGAGAGATGGGGAGAAAAAGAGACAAAAGGAAAGCAGTAACGTGTGCAAAGAAAGCTAGTGGTACCCCCGAGACAGGACACTCTAAAGACAGGGCTGCCTGCCACCGGCTGCCCAGACCCCTGCTCCATCCTCCTTACACCCGCATGTCTGCTCCAAATCTTCAGAAAAGCCTCCTAGGGCTTCTCTGGTGGTGCAGTGGTTAAGAATCCACCTGCCAATGCAGGGGACATGGGTTCGAGCCCTGGTCTGGGAAGATCCCACATGCCATGGAGCAACTAAGCCCGTGTGCCACAACTACTGAGCCTGCACTCTAGAGCCCGCAAGCCACAACTACTGAAGCCCGCGTGCCTAGAGCCCGTGCTCTGCAACAAGAGAAGCCACCACAAGGAGAAGCCCTCGCACTGCAACAAAGAGTAGCCCCCGCTCACCACAACTAGAGAAAGCCCGCGTGCAGCAACGAAGACCCAACATAGCCAAAAAATAATATAAATTAAATAAAAATAAATTTTTTTAAAAAAACACTGATGAAAGAAATCAAAGATGACACAAACAGATGGAGAAATATACCTATACCATGTTCTTGGATTGGAAGAACCAATATTGTGAAAATGACTATGCTACCCAAAGCAATCTACAGATTCAGTGCAATCCCTATCAAACTACCAGTGGCATTCTTCACAGAATTAGAACAAAAAAATCTTACAATTTGTATGGAAACACAAAAGACCCTGAATAGCCAAAGCAATCTTGAGAAAGAAAAATGGAGTTGGAGGAATCAGGCTCCCAGACTTCAAACTATACTACAAAGCTACAGTAACCAAGACAGTATGGTGCTGGCACATAAACAGAAATATAGATCAGTGGTACAGGATAGAATGCCCAGAGATAAACCCACACACATATGGGCACCTAATTCACAACAAAGGAGGCAAGAACATACAATGGAGAAAAGACAGCCTCTTCAATAAGTGGTGCTGGGAAAACTGGACAGCTACATGTAAACGAATGAAATTAGAACACTACTTAACACCATACACAAAAATAAACTCTAAGTGGATTAAAGACTTAAATTTAAGACCAGACACTATAAAACTTTTAGAGGAAAATATAGGAAAAACACTGTTTGACATAAACCACAGCAAGATCTTCTTTGACCCACCTCCTAGAGTAACAGAAATAAAAAGAAAAATAAACAAATGGGACTTAATTAAACTTAAAAGCTTTTGCACAGCAAAGGAAACAATAAACAAGACAAAGGCAACCCTCAGAGTGGGAGAAAATATTTGCAAATGAAACAATAGACAAAGGATTAATCTCCAAAATATCCAAACAGCTCATGGAGCTCAATATCAAAAAAACAAACAATCCAGTTAAAAAATGGGCAGAAGACCTAAATAGACATTTCACCAAGGAAGATATATAGATGGCCAAGAGGCACATGAAAAGATGCTCAGCATCACTAATTATTAGAGAAGTGCAAATCAGAACTACGATGAGGTATCACCTCACGCCAGTCAGAATGGCCATTATCAAAAAAGCTAGAAACAATAAATGCTGGAAAAGGTGTGGTGAAAAGCGAACCCTCCTACACTGTTGGTGGGAATGTAAATTGATACAACCACTATGGAAAACAGTATGGAGGTTCCTTAAAAAACTAAAAATCCCACTGCTGGGCATATACCTTGAGAAAACCATAATTCAAAAAGAGACATGCACCGCAATGTTCACTGCAGCACAATTTACAATAGCCAGGACATGGAAGCAACCTAGATGTCCATCGACAGATGAATGAATGAAGAAGATGTGGCACATATATACAGTGGAATATTACTACTCAGCCATAAAAAGAAACAAAACTGAGTTATTTGTAGTGAGGTGGATGGACCTAGAGTCTGTCATACGGAGTGAAGTAAGTCAGAAAGAGAAAAACATATACCGTATGCTAACGCATATATATGGAATCTTAAAAAAAAAAAAATAAAAATTGTACTGATGAACCTAGTTGCAGGGCAAGAATAAAGAGGTAGACATAGAGAATGGACTTGATGACATAGGGTGGGAGGGCAAAGCTGGGGCAAAGTGAGAGTAGCATCGACATATATACACTACCAAATGTAAAATAGTTGGCTGGTGGGAGGCAGCAGCATAGCACAGGGAGATTGGCTTGGTGCTTTGAGATGACTTAGAGGGTGGGATAGGGAGGATGGAGGGAGGCTCAAGAGGGAGGGGATATGGGGACACGTGTATGCATATGGCTGATTCGCTTTGTTGTGCAACAGAAACTAACACGGTATTGCAAAGCAATTATACTCCAGTAAAGATCTGTTTTTAAAAAATCAATGATATTGAAAAACAATGTCAACAGAATGACAACACAAGCCACTGACTAGGTCAAAATATTTGCAAGACACATCTGATGAAGGGCTGTCATCCAAAATATACAAACAACTCTTAGAGCTCAGCAATAAGAAAACAAACAATCCGATATAAAAATGGGCAAAAGACCTGAACAGGCGCCTCACCAAAGAAGACATAAAGATGGCAAGTAAGTATATGAAAAGATGTTCAACATCATATGTCATTAGAGAATTGCAAATTAAAACAAAGAGCTACAACTACACACCAGTTAGAATGGCCAAAATCCAAAACACTGACAACACCAAGTGCTGGTAAGGCTGTGGAGCAGAGGGAGTTCTCATTCATTGCTGGTGGGAATGCAAGATGGTACAGCCACTTCAGAAGACAGTTTGTCAGTTTCTTACAAAACTAAACATACTTACCATACAATCCAGTAACCACGCTCCTTGGTATTTACCCAAATAAACTGAAAACTTGTGTCCATACAAAAACCTGCACACGGATGTTTACAGCAGCTTTATTTACCATTGCCAAAACTTGGAAGCAACCATGATGTCCTTCAGTAGGTGAATGGATAAACAATCTGTGATACATTCAGACAATGGAATATGATCCAGTGCTAAAAAGAAATGCACTATAAAGCCACGAGAAGACATGGAGGAAACTTAAATGCACGTTATTAAGTGAAAGAAGCCAATCTGAAAAGGCTACATATTGTATTATTTCAACTAAAAACATTCTAGAAAGGGCAAAAGGGAGGGATGGATGGAAGGGAGGGAGGAAGGGAGGGAGGGAGGGAGGGAGGGAGGAAGGAAGGAAGGAAGGAAGGAAGGAAGGAAGGAAGGAAGGAAGGAAGGAAGGAAGGAGGGAAGGAAGGAGGGAAGGAAGGAGGGAAGGTAGAAAAGAAAATGTGTACATATTACATGGGTTAGTATTTTCTAGCTCCATTCACTGAGGGACTGGAAGTGATGACACCGCAGTAGTTAAGAGCACACCTAACAGGGCTTCCCTGGTGGCGCAGTGGTTAAGAATCTGCCTGCCAATGCAGGGGACACGGGTTCGATCCCTGGTCCGGGAAGATCCCACATGCCACAGAGCAACTAAGCCTGTGTGCCACAACTACTGAGCCTGTGCGCTAGAGCCTGCGAGCCACAACTACTGAAGCCTGCGTGCCTAGAGCCCGTGCTCCACAACAAGAGAAGCCACCACAGTGAGAAGCCCACGTGCAGCAACGAAGACAAATGCAGCCAAAAATAAATAAATAAATATATATATATTTTAAAAAAAAAAGAGCACACCTAACATCCAGATCTTGGTTTCTAATCCCATTCTGCAGTAAAAGGAATCAGGGATCCTTGGAGAGTAATTCCAGGATTGAGACAGAGAAAATACAAACAAGTCTGAAGCATCTTGTGCTACCAGAAGGTAAGGAAGTACTAAAAAAAATTAAAAATAAGAATAAAAGATGGGGCCATATTAAAAGAACACAGGAGCCGATCTGAAAGAGCTCCCAACAGCCAAAGCTGAAACAATTTGAGCAGCAAAATGAACAATCGTATTGGCTTGTAACTCAAAGAATAAAACAAATATCCATGAATTCCTACTGATATAAATAAATGACTAAATAAATAGGGGAGTAGAGACAGCCTTTCCTTACAGAAGAATTCCTATTAATAAATGTAGAAGTAATGAGGGAAATATAAAACTCATAGAACTCCACAGTAATAATTGAAGTCTCATGCTTAGTTTTATGCCCTGTTGTCACTATCTTGAAATTCTTAATAATTTTTGGAAACGGGGCTCTGCGTTTTCATTCTGCTCTGGGTCCCACAAACTATGCAGCTGGTCCTGGCTGTAGGCAATATCCACAGATGAATGATAAAATTAGTGGGTGTAAGTTTAAGGAAAAACAGGAGGGAATTCCCTGGTGGTCCGGTGGTTAGGACTCCGGGCTTTCACTGCCCAGGACCCAGGTTCAGTCCCTGGTGGGGGAACTAAGATCCCACAAGCCACAAAAAAAAAAAATTAAGGAAAAAAACAGGATATTTGCATAGCCTGAAAGTATCTCCCTTCAAACACTTGTTAATTATGAGGGGGGAAATAGCAACTTTACAATGGCGAAACCAGACAGACACTATCTTAATTAAATGATCAAAGTTAATATCATGTACCCCATATGGTGCACTGAGAAAGCCACATTACTTCTGTGTTATTCTTCCCCAAAATCCATAACTTTAACCTAACCATGAGAAAACATTAGATATACTCAAATTGAGGGACATTCTATAAAATATCTGACCATTACTGTTTTGTCAAAGTCATGAAAGACAAGACAAGGCTAAGAAGCAGATGGGAGAAGTTTAAGATGATATGACAGCTAAATGCAAAATGGGATCCTGGCACAGAACAAGAACATTAGGTGAGAAACTAGGGAAACCTGAAAAAAATCTATAGATTTGTTAAAAGTACTCAGTCAATATTCATTTTCTGCGTTCAGTAATTGTACAATGATTATGAAAGATGTTAGCATTAGAAGAAGCTGGGAGAAGGGCATAAGGGATGTCTCCATACTATCTCAGTAACTTCTTCAAGCCCAAAATTATTTCAAAATTTAAAAAAATTAAAGTCATGACAATAAAAAAGCCACAATGGAATACACCATGTGCAAAGCCAAAAGACGTGACAAACTGCAGGGAAGGGGGCTTGCTGCTCATATCACAGACAGAGGTCAAACCTCCCTACTACAGAAAGAGCTTCTAGAAGAATACCCATAACCCAAAAGAGAAAAATGAACAGATAATTCAAAGAACAGAAATACAAATGGCTCTTAAATGTACATATAAAAAAAAAAAAAGATCGTCAACATAGCATTGTAAATCAACTATACTTCAATTAAAGATAATAAATTTTTAATTAAATTTAAAAGATCATCAAGCTCACTCACAAGAGAAGTGCAAATTAAAACTACAGATACCAATTTTCACCTATCAGATTGGCAAAACTCCAACAAGATAATACATGCAGTGAGGCTGTGGAGAAAGAGGAACTTTCACACGTTCTTCGTGATAGTGCAGATTGGTACAGCCCCTTCAGGAAGGCAATTTGGCAGCATCTACAAAATTCAGAGAAATCCTTTGACCCATCGGTTCCTCATGACACTTCAGAATGACTCGTACACACCCAAAATGACCACATGGGCAAGGACATGGACCACACTGCAACACTGTTTATGATAGTAAAAATAAATAGGATATACTCATCAGTAGAGGGCTGGTTACATAAACAAGGTCCCTCCATAATGGCATATCATATATATATATATATATATATATATATACAACCATGAAAAAGAATGAGGAAGCTCTCCATCTACTAATAAGGAAAGATCTCCAATGTATGCCAATAACTAGGAAGGAAAAAAGGTTGCAGAACAAATAATGCACTACATGCGTGTAAAAAGAGAGGGAAAAGAATCCATATTTGTTTGCTTGTATTTTCATAAAGAAACACTGGGAGAATATATAAGAAACTAAAAACAAGGTTTCAGAGGACAGGGAAGGCGGTAGGAACCAGAGATGGAGAATAAGGAAAAGAGACAGACTTTTCACAGGACACCAGCTCATATTTTTGCATCGTGAGCCATAAAATTAAATTAAAAACTACAGGGCAGGGCTTCCCTGGTGGCGCAGTGGTTGAGAATCTGCCTGCCAATGCAGGGGACACGGGTTTGAGCCTGGTCTGGGAAGATCCCACATGCCGCGGAGCAACTAGGCCCGTGAGCCACAACTACTGAGCCTGCGCGTCTGGAGCCTGTGCTCCGCAACAAGAGAGGCCGCGACAGTGAGAGGCCCGCGCACCGCGATGAAGAGTGGACCCCGCTCGCCGCAACTAGAGAAAGCCCTCGCACAGAAACGAAGACCCAACACAGCCATAAATAAATAAATAAATAAGTTTAAATTAAGAAAAAAAAAAACTACAGGGCAATTTTCATATAAAGAAAGTGTAATTATAAACAAAAACAAAATCATACCCTGAACCCAGCAGTCATTCCTTAGAATGAAAGATATATTTTTAACTTTATGTTGACAAGACAAAAAGCATACATAAGACCCAAACATTTCAAGATAACTTATTCCTAGAGTAATAACATGATGTGAATTAAAGCAAAAAGATGAATATAGTCAATAGTTGGATGCCAGAGAACCAGCTGGACCAACAAACTATGAGAAACTGTAATATATGTTTTATTTTCATTCCTGTCATGTTACTATGGAAAAAGTAAACTTTTTGCTTGTCTGTTTGTTAAGTGGAAGGAAGGGGGACGGGGAGGGAGAAAGAGAAGGGAAGGAAATGAGGAAGGACAAATGGAGGGCCAATGAGTCTACGGATAGGAATGTAATTTGGTGCACCCTTTTTGCAGGGCAATTTTGCAATACCTATAAACACTTTTAACACACATGCCCTTTGACCCAGAATTCCCTTTTCTGGGAATTTACCCAACAGATATATTCCCACAGCTATGTAAAAGATAATTAATGCGGCATATAAAGATTTTTAATGCAGCATAGTTTATAGAGCAAAAAAAAAATGTTCACCAAGAGAAAACTGGTTAAATTATGAGGTGCCCTAAAATGCAACCCTCTACAGAATGAAGTAGGTGTGTCTATACCAAAACAAAAAGATGGCTGTGATATTAGCAAGTGAAAAAACAAGTTGCAGCATAGTAAACACCATAATTCTATTTGTGTAAAGATAAAAATGATTAAGGACAAGCATGTCAATAAAAATTGTCTGGCGGGAATAAAGACATAGACCTACTAGAGAATGGACTTGAGGATACGGGGAGGGGGAAGGGTAAGCTGGGACAAAGTGAGAGAGTGGCATGGACATAAATACACTACCAAATGTAAAACAGACAGCTCGTGGGAAGCAGCCGCATAGCACGGGGAGATCAGCTCGGTGCTTTGTGACCACCTGGAGGGGTGGGATAGGGAGGGTGGGAGGGAGGGAGACGCAAGAGGGAGGAGATATGGGGATATATATATATGTATAACAGATTCACTTTGTTATAAAGAGAAACTAAAACACCATTGTAAAGCAATTATACTCCAATAAAGACGTTAAAAAAAAAAAATTGTCTGGAAGGATCCACTGACATCTGCCAATAATGGGTCACTCAGAGGAGTGAGACCGAGAACGGGGAAAAGGGGAAGAGATGGGGAAGATCGACTGGAAAACATTAGTCTTTTGAACAGATTATGTTTACCATGTGCACGTATTACTTTGTTTTCATTATGGTAAAATATACATAATATAAAATTTCCACTTTAACCATTTTTCAGTGTACTGTTCGATGGCATAAAGTACATTCACAGTGCTGTGCAATTATCATGACCATCCATCTCCAGAACGTTTCATCTTCCCAAAGTGAAACTCTGTACCCATTAAACAATAATTCCTCATCTCCTCTGTCCCCCAGCCCTTGGTAACCACTATTCAATTTTCTGTCTTTATAAATGTGTCTATTCTAGGTACCACATGAAAATGGAAACATACAATATTTGTCCTTTTGTGTCTGGCTTGTTTCATTCAAAATTGTTTCAAGGTTCATCCATGTTGTAGCGTGTGTCAGAATTTTACCTCTTTTTTTTTTTTTTTTTTTGGCCACGCTGTGTGGCATGCAGGATCTTGTTTCCCGGACCAGGGATCGAACCCATGCCCCCTGCAGTGGAAGAGCAAACCCTAACCACTGGACTGCCAGGGAATTCCCTATCCCTTTTTTTTTATACTGTAAAACTTTATTCATATGACTATGCCTGAGGACATTGTCATAACACTTTTTTTTACTAAAGTATAGTAGATCTAGAATATTATATTAGTTTCAGGTGTACAGTACAGTGAGTCAATATTTTTATAGATTATACTCCATTTAAAGTTATTTTAAAACATTGGCTATATTCCTTGTGCTATACATTACTACCTTGTATCTTATTTATGTTATACATAATAGTTTGTACCTCTTAATTCCCTACCCTTATTTTGCCCCTGCAGCACCCTTCTACCCACTGGTATCCGTTAGTCTGCTCTCTATATCTGTGAATCAGTTTCTGTTTTGTTATATTAATTCATTTTTATTTTTTAGATTCCAGAATTTCACCCCTTTTTATGAATGAATAGTATTCCGTTATAGGGATATGTCACATTTTATTTATCGATTCATCTGTGGATGGACATTTGGATGTTTCCACCTTTTGGCTATTATGAATGATACTGCTATGAACATGGGTATATACCCGTCTATTTGAGTCCCTGCTTTCAAATCTCTTGGCTATCTACCTAGAAGTGAAATTGCTGGATCGTATGGTAATTCTATGTTTAATTTTTGAGAAACCTCCATACTGAGTCCCAAAGTGGCTGCACCATTTTATTGATACATTCCCACCAGCAACACACAAGGATTCCAACTTCTTCACATTGCATGTCTTACGTTTATAGCTAAAAATGTATTGAATTTTTAGAATCCCACCATTTTACTTCAATAAGAAAGTCTCTAATTTTTTCCTCTCACTAAAAATATTGTTAGGTTACAAATTCCTGGAGATCAGGGATCAACGTTTTTTTTAATGCATTAACCATTTGTTTAAAAAAACTGCAGTCAGTGGAGGCAGAAGCAAAAAAAGCCTCAGTAAACCTGCAAAGCATGGGCACCTCGGGACGGCGACCCCCCACCCTGGAGCCAACACCCCCAGCGATCCTGTGCATCCGGGTCTCACGGGGGCCCAGCGGGTGCTCCAGAGCCCAGGACACTCTCTGATTTGGAAACTCAGGGCGCACAAAACCCAGCCGGCTGCCAGGGCCCCGCTGGGATCTGCCTGAGCAGCCTGGGGTCCGATGGGTTCAAAAAGGGACTCCGCTTGGGGCACCAAGAGCCGAGTGGATTTCCCAAGCCAGCGGCCAGATTTCTTATGAAGTGGGGCATCTTTTCGGCCCTTTTGGGTCGTATGAGGGGATGAGCAGCTCTCTCCTGAGGCTACCGCATTTGACCTATTTACCTACCCCCTACTTTACCGCCAGGCTGAACTTCAGGAGACGCTTTGCGAGTTTGCTGGGTCTTTACTCTCCGTCTAATCAACGATGACAGAGGCAGAGGAAGGAAAACCCAGAGCGCCTGCGCAGGGGTCGCTGCCTCATTTCCCTGGAGACCCAGCTGGGGCTTGGAGGCTGGGCCCTTCGGGGATGGGCGGTGGATGAGGGGCTGCCTCTCCCGCCTTTCCTCCCAGCTTCACTTCCAAGTCACCCCGCACAGCCATTGCTCCCTTCACTTGTTGCCTCGACCCATTTTGCAGATGGAGCCGCAGAGGCTGCCAAAGCCCAGGGAAGAACTTGTTAGAGCCTCACCTCCGTAGCCGGCCTCAGCCCTTTCCAGCCGGGCCCCTGACCCCTCTCCCACCTCGTCTCCCCTCTCATCACCCCACCTCCCCTTGCTCGCGTTGCTCCAGCCACTCAGGCCTCCTGCTTATTAAAACCACCTACTCCTTCCTGCTCCAGGCAGGGATCTCGCCAGCCCTCCCAGATCTTCGCCCGCGCTCTGCCTCGGGACAGGCAGGGTTGCTCTGTGGTCCAGACCAAATTCGGAGCAGAGGGGGCCCTTCTAGGCCCTTCTAGTCCCTTCCAATCTCAACACTGTGGGCGCTCACCTTTTGGACCTGAGGGCCCGTTCACAACCCTTCGGCCTCAGAATGGACTTACGTTTGGAAACAGAACAACCAGAGACAGTCTGGAGAGCCTCCGACCCACACAAAACACTGGTTTCTGTGAGCCCCGAGTCTCCTCACAGGCTTCCAGTCTGAATACACACCCCAGTTCTTCTTCCTCAACCCTGTCGGAAAATCCTGCCCAGAAATCCCCCTCCTCCACCCTTCTGTCCCCCTACCCCCAGCCACAAGCCCAAGGACCAGGGCAGGCAGTAAAGGGCTGACACGCACCCACTCCTGCGGGGATGACAGAGAGTTTGTGTCTCTTCCCAGGAGAAAAATAGCAGCGATGACTAACCTCGCTGTGCGGTTTTAAGCTGCTCAAAGCTCCTGTGCCATTTGATCCCCTCCACCACCTCCCCAAGTATCCAGTAAGATAAAGAGCACACATAATTATCATAGCCCTGGTATGGCAGGGAAGAGTGGTATCCAGAAGGTTTAAATACCTTGTTAAGGGGGCTCAGTAGTAAGTGGGGAGCTGGGTCTCAAATGCAGATTTTCTGATTTTTCTTTTTTTTTTCAAAACACCTGTGTCTCATCCTCTTTGTGCTGGCTCTTTGCTAGGTCTTAATGATAAACAAATGCAAATGACAGTGTCTGGAGTTTAATGGGTTCGCCATTTCACTATTTTCATTGGCATGAAGATCCTGTATTAATCCAGGCTAGTAAAAGAGTGCTAAAAGTCAGGGAGATCAGCTCGGTGCTTTGTGACCACCTAGAGGGATGGGATAGGGAGGGTGGGAGGGAGACGCAAGAGGGAGGAGATAGGGGGATATATGTATATGTATAGCTGATTCACTTTGTTATACAGCAGAAACTAACACACCATCGTAAAGCAATTCTACTCCAATAAAGTTGTTTAAAAAAAAAAAGAGTGCTAAGTAAGGAGAGATTTCTGGGACCCTCAAATCACAGAATCCTGGTGTTCACCAACGTGTATACACTCATTTCCTTCCTTAGGGGCTCCGCCCCTCTCTCCATGACTCACTCTCCCTCCACCTTCCCTCTCCACAGTTCTGCCCTCTGCTCCCCAAGTAGCCTGACCACAGTAGCCTCAGGGTGCCCAGAGGAAAAGCCATAGCGTCGGGGAGAAACTGAGCCCGATCTCGGGGGGGTTAGATGGTCCCAGCATCTAATCTGGGGGAGGGCCAAGAGACTGAGGCTCTGGAGGGAGAGCAAAGGCGGGCACAGGGGGTCTCAAGAAAAAGGTCAAGGCTGGCTCTGACCGCAGTCCCCAGGTTGGGTGCAGGAGTGAGGGAGGCATGGGACGGGTAAAGGAGGGCCTGCTGCGAGGAGGGAGAAGCTGGTATGATGGAGGGGCGGGGCAGGCAGCAGAGGTAGAGTGTGGACCAGGCTGGACCAAAGCGGGAGAAGCTGGGCGGATACAGACTGTGGGGAGTTGGGGGAAGGGTGCCTGTGGTCACTGTTGCTGCCTCCCTGCAGAAGCCAGAGGTCAAGTTCAGACTTGCCGGGGTCGTAGCAACAGAGCGAACAGGGACAACCTCAGCAAAAAAAAAAAAAAAAAAAAAAAGCATTGATGAGAAGGAAGGCTCACAGAATGAAGCAGCAGAAACTAAAGTCAGAAAGGCAGGGGTAAGGGCAGCTGCAGGGGCCAGCTCAGGGAGCCAGAATAGGGTGCCTCTGGCATGGGCCAGCACCAGCCATGTTTCTCCGGTTCTCACGTCACCCCACGCAGGAGTCAAAGTCCAGGAGAGATGGTCTCGTTGGCCCAGATGGAGTCATATGGCCTCACACCTTGGCTAGCGATGATTGCTTTCCTAAAGGCACCTGACCTTGGACATGTATTTCCCCAGAAGGAAATGGGGCTGCTGTATCCAAAATAAAGAGTGAATGCCAAGAGGTCAGGCAACCAAAAATCTTCATCCCAGTCTGATAGTGGAAGGACGAACCTCTGAATCTGCCCCTAAAATTAAGAATTTGAATTGCTCAGTGGCTATCCAAATGTTCAAATGATATTTTGCCAAATTGCCAACAAGTTCCAACCACTTCCTCTAGCCATTTCACTCAGTCTTTTAGCTCCGGGTAATGGCAGCTGGTCACAGTGGAACAAGAAATGTAAAGCACTGTGCATATAGTTACTGTTTGGGTTGTGACATTTCTCACTAGATTTCCTGCCAAGCCTCACTCAGGTTTCTACATCCACCCACAAGGCATATGGAGCCCTCGCTGGAAGCAGCCCCTGGGAGGCCCACCCAGCCCACCATAACTTCACACCCCGGGGGTGTGAAGGGCTAAAATTCTTCCCCAGCTGGACTAAGCAATGCCCCTACTTACACAGGGGAGTAATATACAAGCACAAGGACACAGCATTGTTTGAATTCCGAAAGACTGACAACTTAATGCCCATCAGGAGACAACGTATGAAATTAATCATGGTTCATTCACTATTCAGCCACCAAAAAGCAACAAGCAGTTCTCTATTTGTATTGAAATGGAATGATCTCAAGCTGTGCTATCAGAAGCAAGGTGCCAGATATACAGAGTACGACACCACTTTTTGTAAAAAATGCACACAACTTTTGTTCCTCGCATATGTGTGTGTAGCAGGAACAAAATTATAAAAGTATAAGCATTCGGAGTTTCCCCAGCACCCCCTAAGGAAGAAGGGAGCCCCACAAAGCAGTAGAAGACGGATGAGCGAGATGAAGAATCAAGGAGACAGTCTGGCTTACCTGCAATAATGCTGTACCGCATTTTTAAGGAGTTTTGCAGGGTGGTACCATAGAAGGCAATTTCCATTTCTTTGGGCCATTCAGCATCTGAACTTCTGTCTATGATAAGAAAACCTCCTGTTTAGAAGGCAGAATCCCGGGAATCCCCTGGCGGTCCAGTGGTTAGGACTCCGTGCTCTCACTGCCAAGGACCCAGGTTCAATCCCTGGTTGGGGAACTAAGATCCTACAAGATGCGCGGCACAACCAAATAAATAAACATTTAAAAAATATAAGGCACAGAATCCCCTTCACAATAGAAGCAGAAGATGCCAGAAGCTCACTTTCCCAATTCACCTTGCAGGTAGGGTGTGGACCCATGCATGGCTCCACCAATCAGACAGACTCACCCAGTGTTCGAATCAGAAATTAGGAACATAAAGTAGCCGTGATGGCAGGACATTCACTCTCCAGGGAGGCAGCTGCAACCAGGGTCCAGAGTGGGCATTGGTGGTGTTGCCAGCTGTAGTCACCAGCACCCTTGTCAGTGGTCATTGTACTTTAACCAGACCAACTCTGGGACATGATTTGGGGGTTGGTCTCATCTGCAGAGCCTCCCAGCTGTGAGCTATCCAGAGATTACATGAGCACCCAATACTGTCTCATAGAAAACAGTGATTTTTTTTTGGCTGCGTTGGGTCTTCGTTGCTGCATGCGGGCTTTCCCTAGTTGCGGCCAGTGGGGGCTACTCTTCATTGTGGTGCATGGGCTTCTCATTGTGGTGGCTTCTCATTGTAGTGGTTTCTCTTGTCGTGGAGCTTGGGCTCTAGGCACATGGGCTTCAGTAGTTGTGGCGTGCAGGCTCAGAAGTTGTGGCGCACGGGCTTAGTTGCTCCATGGCATGTGGGATCTTCCTGCACCAGGGCTTGAACCTGTGTCCCCTGCATTGGCAGGTGGATTCTTAACCACTGCACCACCAGGAAAACCCAAAAACAGTGATTTCTGTTGCTTCCAATCAAGAATCCTGACTGAGGTGGAACAAAAACCACATTCACAGAAAGTTAGACAAGATGAAAAGGCAAAGGGCTATGTACCAGATGAAGGAACAACATAAAACCCCAGAAAAACAACTAAATGAAGTGGAGATAGGAAACCTTCCAGAAAAAGAATTCAGAATAATGATAGTGAAGATGATCCAGGACCTCGAGAAACAAAAGGAGGCAAAGATCGAGAAGATGCAAGAAATGTTTAACAAAGATCTAGAAGAATAAAAGAACAAACAAACAGAGATGAACAACACAATAACTGAAATGAAAAATACACTAGAAGGAATCAATAGCAGAATAACTGAGGCAGAAGAACGGATAAGTGACCTGGAAGACAGCATGGTGGAATTCACTGCTGCGGAACAGAATAAAGAAAAAAGAATGAAAAGAAACGAAGACAGCCTAAGAGACCTCTGGGATAACATTAAACACAACAACATTCGCATTATAGGGGTCCCAGAAGGAGAAGAGAGAGAGAAAGGACCAGAGAAAATATTTGAAGAGATTATAGTCGAAAACTTCCCTAACATGGGAAAGGAAATAGCCACCTAAGTCCAGGAAGTGCAGAGAGTCCCATACAGGATAAACCCAAGGAGAAAAACGCCGAGACACATAGTAATCAAACTGGCAAAAATTAAAGGCAAAGAGAAATTTTTGAAAGCAGCAAGGGAAAAATGACAAATAACATACAAGGGAACTCCCATAAGGTTAACAGCTGATTTCTCAGCAGAAACTCTGCAAGCCAGAAGAGAGTGGCATGATATACTGAAAGTGATGAAAGAAAGGGAAGAACCTACAACCAAGATTACTCTACCCAGCAAGGATCTCATTCAGATTCGATGGAGACATCAAAAGCTTTACAGACAAGCAAAAGCTAAGAGAATGCAGCACCACCAAACCAGCTCTACAACAAATGCTAAAGGAACTTCTCTAAGTGGGAAACACAAGAGAAGAAAAGGACTTACAAAAACAAACCCAAAACAATTAAGAAAATGGTAATAGGAACACACATATCGATAATTACCTTAAACGTGAATGGATTAAATGCTCCAACCAAAAGACACAGGCTCGCTGAATGGATAGAAAAACAAGACCCATATATATGTTGTCTACAAGAGACCCACTTCAGACCTAGGGACACATTCAGACTGAAAGTGAGGGGATGGAAAAAGATATTCCATGCAAATGGAAATCAAAAGAAAGCTGGAGTAGCAATACTCATATCAGATAAAATAGACTTGAAAATAAAGAATGTTACAAGAGACAAGGAAGGACACTACATAATGATCAAGGGATCAATCCAAGAAGAAGAAATAACAATTATAAATATATATGCACCCAACATAGGAGCACCTCAATACATAAGGCAACTGCTAACAGCTATAAAAGAAGAATCGACAGTAACACAATAATAGTGGGGGACTTTAACACCTCACTAACACCAATGGACAGATCATTCAAACTGAAAATTAATAAGGAAACACAAGCTTTAAATGACACAATAGACCAGAGAGATTTAATTGATATTCATAGGATATTCCATCCAAAAACAGCAGATTACACGTTCTTCTCAAGTGCACACGGACCATTCTCCAGGATAGATCACATCTTGGGTCACAAATCAAGCCTCAGTAAATTTAAGAAAATTGAAATCATATCAAGCATCTTTTCTGACCACAACACTATGAGATTAGAAATCAATTACAGGGGAAAAAACGTAAAAAACACAAACACATGGAGGCTAAACAATACGTTACTAAATAACCAAGAGATCACTGAAGAAATCAAAGAGGAAACCAAAAAATACCTAGAGACAAATGACAATGAAAACACGACGACCCAAAACCTATGGGATGCAGCGAAAGCAGGTCTAAGAGGGAAGTTTATAGCTATACAAGCCTACCTCAAGAAACAAGAAAAATCTCAAATAAACAATCTAACCTTACACCTAAAGGAACTAGAGAAAGAAGAACAAACAAAACCCAAAGTTAGCAGAAGGAAAGAAATCATAAAGATCAGAGCAGAAATAAATGAAATAGAAACAAAGAAAACAATAGCAGAGATCAATAAAACTAAAAGCTGGTTCTTTGAGAAGATAAACAAAATTGATAAAACTTTAGCCAGACTCATCAAGAAAAAGAGGGAGAGGACTCAAACCAATAAAATTAGAAATGAAAAAAGAGAAGTTACAAGAGACACTGCAGAAATACAAAGCATCCTAAGAGACTACTACAAACAACTCTATGCCAATAAAATGGACAACCCGGAAGAAATGGACAAATTCTTAGAAAGGTATAACCTTCCAAGACTGAACCAGGAAGAAATAGAACAAATGAACAGACCAATCACAAGTAATGAAATTGAAACTGTGATTAAAAATCTTCCAACAAACAGAAGTCCAGGACCAGATGGCTTCACAGGTGAATTCTATCAAACATTTAGAGAAGAGCTAACACCCATCTTTCTCAAACTCTTCCAAAAAATTGCAGAGGAAGGAACACTCCCAAACTCATTCTATGAGGCCACCATCACCCTGATACCAAAACCAGACAAAGACACTACAAAAAAAGAAAATTACAGACCAATATCACTGATGAATATAGATGCAAAAATCCTCAACAAAATCCTAGCAAACAGAATCCAACACACATTAAAAGGATCATACATCATGATCAAGTGGGATTCATCCCAGGGATGCAAGGATTCTTCAATATATGCAAATCAATCAATGTGATACACCATATTAACAAATTGAGGAAGAAAAACCATATGATCATCTCAGTAGATGCAGAAAAAGCTTTTGACAAAATTCAACACCCATTTATGATGAAAACTCTCCAGAAAGTGGGCATAGAGGGAACCTACCTCAACATAATAAAGGCCATATACGACAAACCCACAGCTAACATCATTCTCAATGGTGAAAAACTGAAAGCATTTCCTCTAAGATCAGGAACAAGACAAGGATGTCCACTCTTGCCACTATTATTCAACATAGTTTTGGAAGTCCTAGCCACGGCAATCAGAGAAGAAAAAGAAGTAAAAGGAATACAAATTGGAAAAGAAGAAGTAAAACTATCACTGTTTGCAGATGACATGATACTATATATAGAAAATCCTAGTGATGCCACCAGAAAACTACTAGATTTAATCAATGAATTTGGTAAAGTTGCAGGATACAAAATTAATGCACAGAAATCTCTTGCATTCCTATACACTAATGATGAAAAATCTGAAAGAGAAATTAAGGAAACACTCCTATTTACCACTACAACAAAAACAATAAAATACCTAGGAATAAACCTACATAGGAAGACAAAAGACCTGTGTGCAGAAAACTGTAAGATACTGATGAAAGAAATCAAAGATGACACAAACAGATGGAGAGATATACCATGTTCTTGGATTGGAAGAATCAATATTGTGAAAATGACTATACTACCCAAAGCAATCTACAGATTCAATGCAATCCCTATCAAATTACCAATGGCATTTTTTACGGAACTAGAACAAAAAAATCTTAAAATTTGTATGGAGACACAAAAGACCCCGAATAGCCAAAGCAGTCTTGAGGGAAAAAAACGGAGCTGGAAGAATCAGACTCCCTGACTTCAGACTATACTGCAAAGCTACAGTAATCAAGACAATATGGTACTGGCACAAAAACAGAAATATAGATCAATGGAACAGGAAAGAAAGCCCAGAGATAAACCCACGCACCTATGGTCAACTAATCTATGACAAAGGAGGCAAAGATATACAATGGAGAAAAGACAGTCTCTTCAAGAAGTGGTGCTGGGAAAACTGGACAGCTGCATGTAAAAGAATGAAATTAGAACACTCCCTAACACCATACACAAAAATAAACTCAAAATGGATTAGAGACCTAAATGTAAGACCAGACACCATAAAACTCTTAGAGGAAAACATACGCAGAGCACTCTTTGACATAAGTCACAGCCAGATCTTTTTTGATCCACCTCCTAGAGTAATGGAAATAAAAACAAAAAAAAAAAACAAATGGGACCTAATGAAACTTAAAAACTTTTGCAAAGCAAAGGAAACTACAAACAAGATGAAAAGACGACCCTCAGAAGGGGAAAAATATTTGCAAACGAATCAACAGGCAAAGGATTAATCTCCAAAATAAATGAACAGCTCATGCAGCTCAATATTAAAAAAACAAACAACCCAATCCAAAAATGGGCAGAAGACCTAAATAGACATTTCTCCAAAGAGGACATACAAATGGCCACGAAGCACATGAAAAGCTGCTCAACATCACTAATTACTAGAGAAATGCAAATCAAAACTACAGTGAGGTATCACCTCACACCGGTTAGAATGGGCATCATCAGAAAATCTACAAACAACAAATGCTGGAGAGGGTGTGGAGAAAAGGGAACCCTCTTGCACTGTTTTTGGGAATGTAAATTGATACAGCCACTATGGAGAACAGTATGGAGGTTCCTTAAAAAACTAAAAACAGAATTACCACATGACCCAGCAATCCCATTACTGGGCATATACGCAGAGAAAACCATAATTCAAAAGGAGACATGCACCCCAATGTTCATTGCAGCACTATTTACAATAGCCAGGTCATGGAAGCAACCTAAATGCCCATCGACAGACGAATGGATAAAGAAGTTGTGGTACATATATACAATGGAGTATTACTCAGTCATAAAAAGGAACAAAATTGGGTCATTTGTAGAGACGTGGATGAATCTAGAGACTGTCATACAGAGTGAAGTAAGTCAGAAAGGGAAAAACAAATATCACATATTAACGCATATATGTGGAACCTAGAAAAATGGTACAGATGAACCAGTTTGCAGGGCAGAAATTGAGACACAGATGTAGAGAACAAACGTATGGACACCAAGGGGGGAAAGCAGTGGCAGGTGGGGGGGTGGTGTGATGAGTTGGGAGATTGGGATTGACATGTATACACTGATGTGTATTAAACAGATGACTAATAAGAACCTGCTGTATAAAAAAATTAATTAAATTAAATTAAATAAAGAATCCTGACTGAGGCACATGTGTGTGTGCTGTGAATGACTTTCCATAGTGCTCTCAAGAGAGCTTCAATAAAGACCTAGCAAAGACCTAGACTGTTTTCAAAAGTGAAGCCAGATTTGCGTTTCTTGTGTACGTATCACTGTGCTAAGGCAAGAACATGGAGGCCTGGTTTTGTTTGGATTACATACAGCATGTGTATCGGACATTGTAAATGTTAGCAGAGATTCTCCCCAACCTGCTCCCAGTGGCTGCCCTGAGAAATGAAAATGATGTGGGGAGGAAGACTTTTTCTTCTCCTTTTACATTCTTCTGTACTGTTTGAATCTTTTTTTAACCATATTCATATATTATTTTTAAATGTTTTTAACGTTTAAAATAATTAAGAAAGAAAGAAATGTGATACATCTACAGATATATCAGAGTGTCTACATAAGAGAAATGCTAAATTAAAATATGCATTCTGGCAAAAAGCATAGCCTTTTAAAGAAGCAGGTGGTGAGGGCTTGGTAGTCTGCTAAAGGCGTTGAGAATCTTATTTGGTGGGCTGTCAAAACTGCACACATTTTTTTTAGTTTTTAATTTGGCATCTCTTGATGTTACTTTATATTACTTGTGCAAGAAATGGTTATTTTTTACACAATCTTAAGCATCAGAATAGTTGCTCCGCTCTGCAGCAGACCTAAGGCAAAGGAGGGGGCAGGGATGGGAAGAAAGGGCTCAGATTAGCAGAAGGGAGTAGGAGATAAAAATTCAGTATAGGGACTTCCCTAGTGGTCCAGTGGGTAAGACTCCACGCTCCCAATGCAGGGGGCCCAGGTTCGATCCCTGGTCGGGGAACTAGATCCCGTATGCATGCTGCAACTAAGAGTCCACACACCACAACTAAAGGTCCCGCATGCCGCAACTAAGGCCCGGCACAGCCAAAATAAATAAATAAATAAAAATTTTTTAAAAATACACTTTAAAAAAATCCAGTACATATGTAGAAGTGGCCCAGAAGTTCACCCCCATTAGGAGGGGGCACTGAATAGACCATCTGTTGCAAAGTCAAAAATAAGAGGGAGATTAAAAATTGTGGTATACCCATACAATGAAATATTTCTCAGCAACAAAAATGAAAATACTACTGATACCCACAGCAATGTACAAGAATCTCACAGACATTATTTTAGTGCAAAAGTCAGGCACAAAAGAATACACACTGCTTGATGAAATTTATCTGAAATTCTAAAAAAGGCAAAACTACAGTGACAGAAAACAGGAGTAGGTGTATACATTTGTCAAAACTCATCCCACTGTATACTTAAAATGGGTGCATTTTATTGTATGCAAAGTTAGGGTTAGAGTTTGGGTTAGGGTTCGATAAAGTTGATTTTTTAAAAATAGAGGAGGGGGTTTTGAGTGAGAACTTGATATGCTGGGTTACATTTACTCTGGTGTGTGTGCTTGATGGTATTTATGAATGAATGATGGAAGAGTGTGAGCCCGCTGTTGCAGGCCATGACTAGATGGAGGCCAAGTTTTCAAGAGTCAGAGAAGAGTCACCGGGCCTCTAGCCATCCCTCCCCATCCTTGGCCCAGGCACCAAGGGATACCAGGCAAAGGTGAGCAGTTGGAGTAACTCTCCTCTCCCTGCCCCCCCTGCAGGAAAGGAGGGTGAGACATTCCCTGCATCATCGCTCTGAGCAGGGCCAACTGCCTTTGGCCAACCCCGAGCTCGGGACATCTTCATCAGGAAAGCACCATGTGTGTGAGTTGGCTGCAGCCTCCATTTTTTTTCAAGAATTGGCATTTAGGGGGCTTCCCTGGTGGCGCAGTGGTTGAGAATCCGCCTGCCGATGCAGGGGACACGGGTTCGAGCCCTGGTCTGGGAAGATCCCACATGCCGCGGAGCAACTGGGCCCGTGAGCCACAACTACTGAGCCTGCGCGTCTGGAGCCTGTGCTCCGCAACAAGAGAGGCCGCGACACTGAGAGGCCCGTGCACCGCGATGAAGAGTGGCCCCCGCTTGCCGCAACTAGAGAAAGCCCTCGCGCAGAAACGAAGACCCAGCACAGCCAAATTAATTAATTAATTAATTTTTTAAAAAAAAGAATTGGCATTTATCCCTATGGGAAAATAGATGAGCAACCTCATGGGAAAAGCAGACTCAAGAAGGTAATGACCATGACGGCCGCAGTCACTTCACATCCCACCAGCAGGTCAACACTAGATCTGGGACCGCCAGCACCACACCCACCCACTCCAGAACACCGCTCTGCCCGCGAGTGGCCCAGCACTAGCCCCAGTCCCCCCTCCCAGGGCCCTGCAGCCAGCAGTCTCATGACCAGGTCCCACCAACCAGTGACAGGCAGCCTCTGCACAAGGCAGAGACTGGGGGCCTGCCACACCTACCAGACCCCCTCCCCCCACATAGTCAGCCTGCCACAACAGAAGGACCAACACAGCCCAAATAGGGGGCATCCCTAGAGCACATACCTCTGGTGACCAGAGGGGAGTGTGCTGCTGGGACACATAGGATGTCTCATACAAAAGGCCACTTCTCCAAGATCAGGAAATGTAACCAACCTACCAGATACATACAAATAAAAACAGCAAATTAGGCAAAGTAAGGCAACAGAGGAATATCCTCCAAACAAAGGAATAGGCTAAACCCCAGAAGAAGAACTAAGTGAAGTGGAGATTGACAATCTACCCTATAGAAGGTTCAAGGTAATGATCATAAAGATGTTCAAGAACACAGAAGATTGGATGACCAAAATGAGAAGTTAGGAGTCTTTAACAGAGTTAGAAAATACAAAGAAGAACCAAACAGAGATGAAGAATACAATAACTGAAATGAAAAATACTCTAGAAGGAATCAACAATAGCTTAAATGATACAGAGGAACAGATCAAGGAACTGGAAAGCAAAGTAGTGAAAATCACTGACACTGAACAGAAAAAAAGAAAAAAGAATGAAAAGAACTGAGGACAATTTAGGAGACTTCTGGGACAATATCCAAAGTGCTAATATTCACGTTATAGGGGTCCCAGAAGGAGAAGAGAGAGACAAAGGGGCTGAGAACATATTTGAAGACATAATAACTGAAAATTTCCCTAACCTGAATAGACTGAATGTCACCCAAGTCCAGGAGGCTCAGAGAGTCCCATACAGGATGAGCCCAAAGAGGAACATGCCGAGACACACTGTAATTAAAATGACAAAAATTAAAGCTAAAGAGAAAATATTAAAAGCAACAAGGGAAAAGCATCTAGTTACATATAAGGGAACTCCCATAAGACTGTCAGCTGACTTTTGAGCAGAAACTCTGCAGGCCAGAAGGGAGTGGCATGGTATATTTAATGTGATGAAAGGGGAAAACCTACAATCAGGAATACTCTACCAAGCAAGGCTCTCAGTCAGATTTGATGGAGAGATCAAAAGTTTTACAGACAAGCAAAAGCTAAAAGAGTTCAGCACCACCGAACCAGCTTTATAAGAAATGTTAAAGGGACTTCTCTAAGCTAAAAAGAAAAGACCACAACTAGAAACATGAAGATTACAAAAGGAAAAATTTCATTGGTAAAGGCAAATATACAGTAAAGGTAGTAATCAGCCATGTATAAAGCTAGTAGGAAAGTTAAAAGACAAAAGTAGTAAAATCATCTATATCCACAATTAGTGGTTAAGGGATACACAAAACAAAAAGATATAAATTATGATGTCAAAAACAGTAAGTGTAGTGGATAGGAGTAAAAATACAGGGTTGTTAAAATGCATTTGAACTTAAGTGATCAGCAACTTAAAATAATCACACATATACATATAGATTGCTATGTACAGTCAATAGCTGTGTAATATCTTTGTATGGTGACATGACTAGAATTATCATGGTGATCATTCTGATATGTCTAGAAAAATCAAATCACTATGTTGTGTAACAGGAACTAACATAGTGTTACAGGTCAATTATACTTCAAAAACAAACAAACTCACAGAAAAAGAGATCAGATTTGTTGTTATCAGAGGTTGGGGGTGGGAGGGGGAGGGGATGAAGGTAGTCAAAAGGTACAAACTTCCAAGATAAATAAGTACTAGGGATGTAATGTACCACAGGATAAATAGAACTAACACTGCTGATTTTATATATGAAAGTTGTTAAGAGAGAAAAACAATTTTTTTCTATTTCTTTAATTTTGTATCTATATGAGATGACGGATGGTCACTAAACTTACTGTGATAATCATTTCATGATGTATATAAGTCACATCATTATGTTGTACACCTTAAACTTATACAGTGCTGTATGTCAGTTATATCTCAATGAAACTGGAAGAAAAAAAATTCTCATCACAAGTGGAAAAAAATGTAACTATGTGAGGTGATGGATATTAACTAGACTTATTGTGGTGATCATTTCTCAATACATATATGTATCAAATCATTATGTTATATACTATTAATACAATGTTATATATCAATAATACCTCAATACAACTGGAAAAATTGTTTCAATAAAAATAAAGTAAAAAGAAATTGGTGAAAAAAATAATGAGAGGGTGGGCTCTGGGCTGAGGACCAATTCATATATTTATCCAGGGAATTTAAGGCTGAAAGGGCTTCTTGATGAGAAGATTCTCAGAGGCTCCAAAGATTAATATCAGCTGCAGTTAGGTTAAAAGAAAATTAATAGTGATAATTAATCACAAAAACACGCTACATGTATTTGTAGCTGCCTGGCTTACAGAGTGCTTTCGTTTAAACTATTATACTTGGTCTTTTTTTTTTTTTTTTTTTTTTTTTTTGGCCACACAGTGCAGCATGCAGGATCTCCGATCAGGGATGGAACCCGTGCACCCTGCATTGGAAGCGCAGAGTCTTAACCACTGGACCGCCAGGGAAGTCCCTGTTACACTTGATCTTCACAGCAGTTTTAAAGACAGGACATGCATTATTATCCAGGCTCAAGTTCATGCTGTAAAATTTCATATCAATTCAGAAAAGCCCTTTGAAGATTTAATTCATTGACAAATACTGCTTGACGTGGTTAGGTAGAGCTATGTTATTAAAATCACCTAAAGCATATTTGGATCTCTGCAATGTCCTTGGAGACACCTTTGAAGGGCCATATGATGAGTAGCAGGGCCAGGCTGAGACGTGATCTGTTCTCAATCCTGCCCCTCCTGGGCTCGGCTGTACAGTCCCTTCCTGTGTAACGCACGCCCTACTCTGTCCCTTTACATTTTTGTCTGTAAAGCCAGGAGTTCGTGTTTGATGGGTAGTTGCTTTTATTATAATTAAGTCTTCAGTAGAAAAATCACCTAAATTCATGGATCACGTGGAGTAGTCTCTTGGTTGGCTACACTCAGGGAAAGACAGCCTGAGACCCCAGCAGGACAGCAGGACCCTGGCATGGGGGTGGTCGCCCTGAAGGTCAGCACTGGGCCTGGGAACCGTGGGGCAAGGCCTCCAGGATGGGGAACAATGTGCATCCAACCTGCCTCCCAGGGATGCTGGGCAAATACCGCACTACCAGGGACAAAACCACTTTACCCTGGGTGGACGCACACCGCTATCACTATTAGTATTCATATTACCATTGCTATTTTTATGGATGGCGTCTCTTTTTTTTAAATTTTTTTTATTTATTTATTTATTTATTTATTTATTTATTTATTTACTTACTTACTTATTTATGGCCGCGTTGGGTCTTTGTTGCTGCGTGCGGGATTTCTCTAGTTGCAGCGAGCGGGGGCTACTCTTCCTTGCAGTGAGCAGGCTTCTCATTGCGGTGGCTTCTCTTGTTGCAGAGCATGGGCTCTAGGCACGTGGGCTTCAGTAGTTGTGGCACGTGGGCTCAGTAGTTGTGGCTCACGGGCTCTAGAGTGCAGGCTCAGTAGTTGCGGCACACGGGCTTAGTTGCTCCATGGCACGTGGGATCTTCCCAGACCAGGGCTCGAACCCGTGTCCCCTGCATTGGCAGGTGGATTCTTAACCACTGCACCACCAGGGAAGTCCCATGGATGGCGTCTCCTCTTTCTCCTGGGCATGTTAAGCCTCTCTGGAAGGGCCAAGCCTCACCGAAATACTGGGCACAGATGAAACCACAGGTCATGGAAGACTGGTCCATGGGTCCTCGAGATGGTCTCCAGGAATCTGTTGTCTGGGCGGCTTATCAGGGACACCTACCCGGCCAAGAGCCACAGCCCAGGCCGTGCTGCTGCTGAGAGATAACCTGACCTGTCTCCTCCTCCAGGCCTCACAGCCCCCTCCCTCCTGTGAACCTCATCGCACTATCTGGTGTGTCACTGCACTAGAACTGAATTGGTTCTGTCTCCCCACCTGCCTTTGAGTTCCAAGGAGAACAGACTGTACCTCGGGCTGTGGAGAAGGGTGGGGTGTAATGGGAGGATCGGCTGAGGGGGAGAGGGAAGGCTTGGGGCCCTGTCTCTGCTCTGCCAGGTGCACTGTAGACCCTCTAAGCCTCTCTTTTCCCATCTGTATAAGGGGAGAAATAAACCCTACCTACCTCGTAGGGCTTAAAGCTGCACTGTCCACTATGGTAGCCACTAGCCACGTGTGGCTATTGAGAACCTGAAGTGTGGCTAGTCCGAATGGAGATGTGCTCTAAGTGTAAAATACACACCAGATAGCAAAGACTTAGTACCAAAAAATAAATATAAAATCTCTCAATAATTTTTATAGTCATTACACAATATTTTCGATATATTGGGTTAAATCTAATATATTATCAAAATTAATTTCACCTGTTTCTTTTTACTTTTCAAAATGTGGCTACTAGAAAAATTACAATTACATACAGGCTCGCGTTATGCTTCTATTGGACAGCGCTAGCTGAGAAAACCAAGACACAGCAGACAGCTATTTGGATGGACAGAGTCATTACAACTCTCTTTCCTATGTTGCCCTCTTCTCCCTGCACCTCGCAGAATGTGGGTTTGAAAAATCCCCATCAAACATAAAAATCTTGGAATTTTTCAACTGAAAAGGTCAGGGAATCCAAACCTCCCCACCCCACCCAATGTAGATAAAGAAATTGAGACTTGGAGCAAATTATTAGATAGCCCCTGGTGATCAGTCAGGAAGATAACCTTTTCCCCAGGAGTTTGGGGACTTTTCTGTCCCAGAAGCCACTTTCAAATATCTTTTTAAAATTAGCTTTTACTTTAATAAAAAGGCTTTCATTTGTGTCACTCATAGATTCTTTCTCCCTGTCAGTCTCTGCCCGGTGTTCCTCAGCAACCTAATAATAAAGGAGCTCTGGGAACGGACTTGTGGTTGCCAAGGGGGAGAGGAGGTGGCGGAGGGACGGAGTGGGAGCTTGAGGTTAACAGATGCAAACTAGTGTATAGAGAATGGATACGCAACAAGGTCCTACTGTAGAGCACAGGGAATTATATTCAATATCCTATGATAAACCATAATGAAAAAGAATGTATGTCTAACTGAATCACTTTGCTGTACAGCAGAAATTAACACAACATTGTAAATCAACTATGGTTCAGTAAAAGAAAAGAAAAAAACTGTTAACTTCATTGAAAAAATAATTAGTTAATTAATTAGCTCTGGGTTCCCTGTACATCTAAAAGCCCTGGGGTTAACAGAGTCCAGTTCAAATGGCCCTGGACGGGAAAACACCAAACCCACGTGATGTCCTTCTCCCTGGACTTCAGCTTGCTGGGCTCTAAAATGGACCCTTGATCCCGCTTTACCTTGTGTTTACCTTGGAGCAAAGGCCCAGTGAGGGATGAGACACACATGCAAGTCTTTTGTAAGTAAATTATCTGTCAGAAACTTGTGAGTCCCGCATGCTATTAATGGATAAGAAGAATGAGGGAATGTTTTGGCACAAATCCTCACAGGGCTTGTCAGCAGACAGCAGCAGCTGCAAACTATAGGCATCTGAGAGTCTAAACTCTTCCAACCCACATTCAGGAGGTGAGAAGACAGAGGTCACAGAGAAGGAGGGGAAGGGGCTGCCCAAAGACCAGAGGCCAAGTTTGCAGACAACTGGGAGAGCACTCACGCCGTCCCTGATTAGTGTTCTACAACCACTTTGCTTGGAAGTTTTGAAATAACATTCTTTTCTTACGACAAAGCAGATTCTTTTAGAATTTTTTGAAAATACACAGAAAAAAATCCCATCACCCAATTCCCACCCACCCCCTGCCCCACCAACCAGAGATAATCCCATCAACTGTTTAGTATCTTTTTAAAATAAATAGTGTTTTTTCTACTCGTGTGAACATATATGTACTTTGTCTTTTACAAAAATGTGATACTACTACAACAGTTTGTATTTTTTTCCCTCTGAATAAATAGTAAACATTTTTCCAAGTGAAATATCCTTTCACACTATTATTACGTTATCATTAATGATGACACGATATTCCATTGAATGAATGCTTAACCGATTCCTGATTACTGGGCATTGAGGTTTTCTCCAGTTTTTCCCAATTATAACAATGCTACGATGAGCATTCTAATAGAAAATATATGGAATGAGCTCCCTGACATGGGTCTTGGCAATGATTTTTTTGATGACATCAAAAGCACAGGCAATAAAAGCAAAAATAAACAAGAGAGATTATGTCAGACAAAAAGCTTCTGCACAGCAAGGAAAAAATTAACAAAATGAAAATCAACCTCCAGAATGGGAGAAAATCTTTGCAAAACATATATCAGATAAGGGGTTAATATCCAAAATGTATAAGGAAGTTATACAACTCAATTGCAAACAACAGTAGTCCAATTTAAAAATGGGCAAAGGAACTGAATAGATGTTTCTCTAAAGAAGATATACAAATGGGCAACATGTATATGAAAAGGTGTTCAATATCCCTAATCATCAGGGAAGTGCAAATCAAAACCACAGTGAGATACCATCTCATATCTCTTAGAATGGCTATTATCAAAAAGACAAGAGATAACAAGTGTTGATGAGGTTTTGAAGAAAAGAGAACATTTCTACACTGTTGGTGGGAATGTAAATTGGTAAAGCCACTATGGAAAACAGTATGGAAGTTCCTCAAAAACTTAAAAATAGAACTACCATATAATCCAGTAATCTCACTTCCTAGTATATATCCAGAGGAAATGAAATCAGAATCTTTTTTTTGTTTTGTTTTGTTTTTTTGGCTGCTTTGGGTCTTCGTTGCTGCACACAGGCTTTCTCTAGTTGCAGCGAGCGGGGCTACGCTTCGTTGCGGTGCACGGGGTTCTCATGGCAGCGGCTTCTCTCGTTGCGGAGCCCAGGCTCTAGGCGTGTGGGCCTCAGTAGTTGCAGCACATGGCTCAGTAGTTGTGGCTCGCAGGCTCTAGAGCACAGGTTCAGTAGTTGCGGCACACGGGCTTAGTTGCTCCGTGGCATGTGGGATCTTCCCGGACCAGAGCTCGAACCCGTGTCCCCTGCATTGGCAGGCAGATTCTTAACCACTGCGCCACCAGGGAAGTCCCTGAAATCAGGATCTTAAAGCAATATCTGCACTCCCATGTTCATTGCAATATTATTCAAAATAGCCAAGATATGGAAACAACCAAAGTGTCTGTTGATGGATGAATAGATAAAGAAATTGTGAGATATTTTATCAATGCTAATAAAATGGGGAAATATATATATATATATATATATGATGGAATATTTTCAGCCTTAAAAAAGAGGAAATCCTTGTCCTACTGAGTGCAGTAAGTCAGGCAAAGAAAGATAAATATCATATGATATTGCTTATATGTGGAATCTAAAAAAATGGTAAAAATGAACTTATTTACAACACAGAAATAGAGTCACAAATATAGAAAACAAACTTATGGTTACCGAGGGGGAAAGCAGGGCAGGGGGCTGGGGAGGGATACATTGGGAGACTGGGATTGACATATACACACTACTATGTATAAAATAGATAACTAATAAGAACCTACTGTATAGCACAGGGAACTCTGCTCAATGCTGTGTGGTGACCTAAATGGGAAGGAAATCTAAAAAAGAGTGGATATATGTATGTGTATAACTGATTAATTTTGTTGTACACCTGAAACTAACACAACATTGTAAATCAAGTATACTCCAATAAGAATTAATTTTTTTTAAAAAAAGAGGAAAGTCCTGTCATTTGCAATCACATGGATGAACTGGGAGGATAATATGCAAAGTGAAATAAACCAGACACAGAAAGACAAATATTGCATGATATCAGTTATATGTAGAATTTTTAAAAGTTGAACTTAGAGAAACAGAAACTTAAGAAATGGTGTTTTCTGGGACTTCCCTGGTGGCGCAGTGGTTAAGAATCTGCTTGCCAATGCAGGGGACACGGACGGGTTCGAGCCCTGGTCCGGGAAGATCCCACATGCCATGGAGCAACTAAGCCCGTGCGCCACAACTACTGAGCCCGCGTGCCTAGAGCCTGTGCTCTGCAACAAGAGAAGCCACCGCAGTGAGAAGCCCTCACACCGCGATGAACACCCAACACAGCCAAAAATAAATAAAATAAAATAAAATTATTTTTGTTGTGGTATGACTCAAAATCTAATTTCAGAATCTAATTTCATTTTTCTTTTCCCCCTGAATGGTTCTCCCAAATATCTCATTTATCCCAGGGTTTCTCACTAGTAGCACTATTGGTATTTGGGGCCAGGTAATTCTTTGTTTTGGGGTTGTCCTGCACATTGTAGGATGTTTAGCAGCATTCCTGATATCTATCAAATGCTAATAGCATTACCCCAGTTGTGACAACCAAAAATGCCTTTAGACATTGCCCAGTGTCCCCTGGGAAACAAAATCATCCCCAATTGAGAACCACTGATTTATCCTTCCCTGGAAATGATTTGAAATACCATCTCGACAACGAAGTATATTCTAATATATCATATACACCCGGGTCCATTTCAGGACTTTCTATTCAGTTCCAATTATTTGATGTCTATTCTTGGACTATATAGAAAATAGCACCAAACTATTTTTCTTATTGTAGTTTTATATTAACCTTTAATCAGTTTACACTCTTGCTTTCCCAGTCTCTTTTAATCCCTCACGGAGGATACTTAATCTTATTGATCAGTTGGGGGGGTGGGGGAAGGAACAAAAGAGACCCAAACGGAATCTGGGGCATGGGAGGCCCCACCTTCATGTCAAGGAGGCCCACACTGGGTGGAACAGGCACAAGGCTGCCTGAGGCTGATAAGAGAAAAAGGCGCCTCATAGGATCTGGAAGCCACATCCCCAGGATCATCTGGTGCGACCGCAAGGGAAGGAGCTACAGAAAATAAAAACAGGAAGAGGAAGCAGTGCTTTGAACTGCTGGTATTACTAAGCGGGTCTGGGGGAAGGAAGCTGGGGAACAGGATGTTTATTTACACGGTATCTATAGACTTCTGTTGTTCCAGAGGAGCTGAGTACAGCCCTATAAGGAATTAGTCCGGGCTTCCCTGGTGGCGCAGTGGTTACCAATCCGCCCGGACATGGGCTCGAACCCTGGTCCGGGAAGATCCCACATGCCACGGAGCAACTAAGCCCGTGCGCCACAACTACTGAAGCCTGCGCGCCTAGAGCCCGTGCTCCGCAACAAGAGAAGCCACTGCAATGAGAAGCCCGTGCACCGCAACGAAGAGTAGCCCCGCTCGCCGCAACTAGAGAAAGCCCACGCGCAGAAACGAAGACCCAATGCAGCCAAAAATAAATAAATAAATTTATTTTTTTTAAAAAAAGGAATTAGTCCTTTAAGCCCAGTAAATAGATCACAGTCACATGGATGCTGGTAAATTCCCTCAGGACCAGGACCTTAGCTCCCCCTCCCCTCTGGGAAGGAGGGCCCACCTCTGCCAGGACAACTATTGGGATAAATAGGGCAGTGCTGCCTCCTCCATGGAGCCCACAACCCAGGGGTTCTAGAATTCTGTCCCCCTCTG